>NC_057801.1:135711025-136044941 GCF_018294505.1 Triticum aestivum
GCCCTCGAGCTAGTCTCAGCCGTCGCTGGTTTGCCGGGGCGCGATGCCATGGGCAAAGCTAGAGGGTGAGGGCTGGAGAGCCGGTAGGAGCCCTAAGTCGCGATGCTCAGGCACCCCCCCTTTAACGCGCAAGCTGGTTAGATGTCGACGCTCTACGTCCTCGGGTCCCGGCCCTTGAGCTGGTCTCAGCCGTCGCTGGTTTGCCGGGGCGCGATGCCGTGGGCAAAGCCAGAGGGTGAGGGCTGGAGAACGGGTAGGAGCCCTGAGTCACGATGCTCAGGCACCCCCCTTTAACGCGCAAGCTGCCGACATCAAGGAAGAAGAGGTGCCACGGACGGGCACCAAATAACAAGTATGATGGGTCGAATGCATGGCCCGAAAATAAACGCAAGAGGGGTACACATCACTGGGTCTGACCCGAGTGACTTTGGGATGATGCAGCCCGAGGGGCGCCCCCAACAAAGTAAGCTAAGAACACGAGCAAAAGGGATACGCCGCAGGGACGGACCCACGCGACCTTGGAATGATGCAGCCTTGAGGGTGCTCCCAGCTGGAAATAAACTTGAAAGATGTCACCTGATAGTGTTGACAACGAAGGGGTGTTGAAGTAGCAGACGTAGCGGGCTGCGGGAGCCGATCTTCACGAGCCCCCAGGACCAGGAGCCTCGGGAGGCTCCGGAGGCGCTGGTGGCTCCTCGCGAACCATCTCCATCTCCGCCAGGACTGCAGAATGCCTGGCCTACTGAGCCTCCAGGATGCTCCTCATAAGGCACTGGCGCACCGCAGCCGCGTTCGGCAAGCCGTAGGGCATGCGAGCGTAGCTGTGGGGTGGGCCTCTGCAGCACCCCACACGTGAGGGCCAGAAGCTCTCCTGAGAGGCGACTCGGTTGAGCCCTGGGATGTCGATGCAGACGCGCAGCCCACCATCCTCGCGTGGATGGGGAGCTGCGGCAGGTAAGCGGCGGCTGCCACTCATGACTCCTGACTCCTGCAACTCATGTGTGATCTGACTGACGAACTCCTAAGGGTTTGGCCCTCCTTGCTTTGCTCCTTCCTGAGGGAAACATGTTCTGAAACACGCCTCCAAGTGGTGCACAAGCGCCTCCCTCGTGACCTTAGCAAGGTCGGTGGCCCTCCAGGTGGGAGCCCTCGAGCCCTGCTTGAGGAGGGCGCCGGGCACGCCTCCCTATGCGACAGAAGGAGGTACCCCCTGAGCAGGCGCAGACCCTGAGGGGCCTGCCTCCTGAGGGGTCGGGCCTGGCGATGTCTTCTTCTTCTTGGGGGCGGTCTCAGGGAGCCTCCCGCTCCCGTGATCTGGGTCTGCAAGTGATGCAGCCTGAAAAGCTTGTTCCAGGGAGCACACCGCGTCTCTTTATTCACAGGGCACCGTGATGACTCCACCGCTTCCCGGCATCTTGAGGACGTTGTAGCCGTGATGAGTCACTGCCATGAACTTGGCGAGAGTTGGGTAGCCGAGGATGGTGTTGTACGGCAAGCGAATGTGGGCAACGTCAAAGTCGATGAGCTCAGTGCGGTAGTTGTTGCGCGCCCCGAAGGTGACGGGGAGGCGGACCTTTCCAATTTGAACTGTGGAGCCGTCGGTGACTCCGGAGAAAGACTTGGTTGGCTGAAGCTGATCGTAAGGTACTTGGAGATTCTTGAATGTCTCTACAGACAGGACGTTGAGCCCTGCCCCACCATCGATGAGGGTCCTAGTGACTTGCACGTTGCTGATGACTAGGGAGCAAAGCATTGGGAGGACCCCCACTGTGGCCGCGCACTTGAGCTGATCCGCTGAGCTGAACGTGATAGCGCATGCAAACCACGTGAGGGGTCGCATGGCCTCAAGCTTGGGGAGGACTGCATTCACTTCGCGGGCGAACTGCTTGAAGATGCATTGAGAGGCTGGGGCTTGAGCTCCGCCCAGGATGCAGGCGATCGCGCACGGCTCCTGGAAGCCCCCAGCCACCTCGTCCTGATGATGGTCCTCATTTCTCCTTGGCTGCGGCGGCAGTGGTGGGAGGCCTGCGTTTCCTTGCGGGCGATCCTCGCAAAGGCCGATCCCTCCAGTCTCCCTCGCGAGGCTGATCCTGCCAGCGATCCTCGCGAGGTCGTTCGCGCCACCCTTGGCGAGGGTTGCGGTCTTCCCAGCGTCCTACGTTCCTTCCTCCTCCTCGGCCATAGCCGCGATCGTTGCGGTCGGGGCGTCGGCCGACCCTTCCTTCCCGCACAGCTCGGAGCTCTTGGCATTCGTTGGTGTTGTGGGTGTGGAGGTCGTGGTACACACAGTACCGGCTGCCCTTGAAAGACTCGGGCTGATCTCTGCCCCGCTTGGTGTCTGGTTCTACCGCGAGCACGGCATCCCCCTTGTGCTTCACGTCCTTGGCCTTGGATTTCTTCTCTTCTGGGTCGGCGGCTGGCAGCTCGAGGAGGGAAAGGCGCCCTTCCTCAGCCCCGGCGCACTTGGTTGCCAAGTTGAACAACTCCAAGGAAGTGCACAAATCTTCATGCATCGCTAGCTCCTCCTTCATCTTGACATCGCGCACGCCGTCGGAGAAGGATCAGATGATGGCCTCCTCGGTCACCTTGGGAATCTTTAGACGTGCGTTGTTGAAGCGCTGGATGTACTTCTGTAGGGTCTCCCCTGGTTGCTGCTTGATGCGGCGCATGTCGCTCACGGCAGGTGGCCGGTCACGAGTACCTTGGAAGTTGGCAATGAAACGCGTGCGCATCTCGTCCCAGGAGGAGATCATGCCTGGCGCGAGGTTCAGGAGCCAGGTGCAGGCCCCGTCCTTGAGTGCCATGGGAAACCAGTTCGCCATGACCTTCTCGTCCCCGTTGGCGACTTCGATGCCCAGCTCGTAGAGCTGGAGGAACTCCGCAGGTTCGGCCATGCCGTCGTAGCGAGGAGGCAGGTCTGGCTTAAACTTGTAGGGCCACACGACGCTGCGCAGCCCGACGGTGAAGGCACGACATCCTGCCGTGGCCACGGGAGGCCTCTGGTGACGAGGAACTTGGTCTTGCGGGCCCCCAGGTGCTGCAGCTGGGAGCAGCGCGGGATCTTGGCGCGCTGGGACAGGAGCGTGGTCGTGACGGACCGGAGCAGGGAGCACTCGGGCAGCTTCTTGGGGGCGAGGAACCTCTTGGCAGCTCCGCTCTTGCTGCACTGGCGCCGGACGGGGTGGGTTCCGTCCAGGGGCCACGTGCCTTGGTGCTAGGGCGCCTTCTTGAGGGGGAGGCGGCTGAGGCGCCCCCGGAGCTTCATTGCCCGCGCAGGGCGGGGCGCGATGCTGCGAGAAGGACGGTGCGGGGGAGCCCCCTGCGGTGCTGACGAGCTCGGCGACGCGGTCGAGCCACTCTTCATAGACGTCGTCGACTGGGCGGTAGTGCAGGAGCTCGTTTGCCGCGATGAGCACAGCTCAAGCCTCCATGGCCGCCCGGGGCGCGCGGGACGAAGAACCAGTCGGGGTGAGCAAGGTAGTGGCAGTGCGGCCGTCTCGCCTCATGGATGGATGCTGGGACGATGCTTGCTGCTCGTTCCCCGCTGGGCCGGTGGCGGCGTTGACGGCAGGCGACGGGGAACGACTGGGGTGGCCGCCGACGGGGTCATCTGGGCGACGCGGGAAGCGAGAGCGGCTCGGCGCTCGGCGCGGGCCCGGCGAGTGTCTGACATGGACGCGATGGTCGGTGAAGAACGGGGCTGCAGAAGGCGAATTCCGGCGCACCCCTACCTGGCGCGCCAAATGTTGGATTTTGGGTTCCGGCAGACCCTCTAGGTTCGAACTCTAGGGTGCGCGTGGAGATTTCATCCTCTGCCTACCTGCATCTCACCGCCTCGCTATGATCTAAGCAATCAAAGGAACAACACAAGAGACACAGAGTTTATACTGGTTCAGGCCACCATTGTGGTGTAATACCCTACTCCAGTGTGTGGTGTGGTGGATTGCCTCTTGGGCTGATGATGAACAATACCAGGGAGAATAGCCTCGCGGGGGTCTGTCCTTGGCTGGTGCGATGAACTACAAGGGGGACTTCAGTCGCTCTCTCTACTGGTTTACTGGTTTCCTGGCGCCCTTGGTCGTCATGGCTTGCGTCATGGGCACCTCGTGAGGTACCCTGCCTTGATCTCTCCGCCTCCTCGCGAGCCAGCCTGACGAGGCCGTGCCTGAGGAAGCTTCCTATCGTCCGCCCCGCGAGGCTTGGCCCCTCGTGAGGGTCTTGAGCTCGTGCTGATGAAGATGGGCCATGCGCGGCCGCCCCCTTCAGCCATGCCGCAGGCCGCAGGAAGGCAAGTCTGGGGACCCCCGTTCCCAGAACGCCGACACTTTTCTCCTGTCCACACCACTACTGCCCACCATGGCTTCCTCGCGCTCTAGTGCTCTTCGGGACGGGCAGACGACAGAACACAAGGATATGGCAGCCATTGCTGCCGACTGGCTGCCCGGCAAGCAGCCGGAGGACGACGACGTCCCAATGTAGAACATGGTAGTCGATGATCCGGCGCCAACCCCCTCCTCCACGCCATCCTCGCCGGTGCATTAAACCATGACCATTGGCGAGGCACGTGCCTAATACATGGACATGGTGAGGCAGAAGCGTCAGGAGCAGTTCCGGGAGGCGTAGGCCGACGCCACCTACAACCACCATCTCCTCCAGGAGCATCGGCATGTAGAGGAGCAGATCGCCGCAGAGCGAGCGGAGCAGGAGGCCATGCTCGACTCGTAAAGGTACGCCCGCAAGGGCCGCCTCGAGCATTGGCGCTACCGCATGCTGGTGGCGGAGGCTGCGGTCGCCTACAAAGAGGGCAATGAAGCGGGCGAGGCGCTGTTTGGCGAGACCGAGGACGAGGCAGACGACAATGCCGGCTCCGGCAAATCCCTGCTCCACTGGCTTCGACGAGGCCCTGCTCCGCCAAGGCCCCATGGCACCAACAACGAGGTAGAGGACACCGTCGACTCTGCTAAGGCCCCGCCCCACCGGCACCGAGGTGGAGGCCCTACTCCGCCGAGGCCCCACCCCACCAATAACGAGGCAGAGGACATCACCAGCTGAGCCGAGGCGCCGCCCCGCCGGCAACGAGAAAGAGGACATCGCCGGCTTCGTGAGGCCCCACCCCGCTGCCAACGAGGCCGCACCAGACAGAAAAGGAGGAAGAGTAGAACATGGTAGGTTGCCGCCGCTCGGGTCCAAGTAAGGCCACCGCTGCTACCCTCTGGTTGAAGACAAGCTAGGCGGGTTGACCATTGTTGGCCGATTAGCGTCTTGGCGGCGACATGGAGTCGGAGAGCTATGTTGGAGAAGGACGCTAGTTCTACTTAACTGCTGGTGCAGTTGGCTGACTGACACATGGGCCCAACAGGCATCTGGGCCACATGTCAGTTACGCAACTGCACCTGCAGTTAAGTCACTGAAGCTCAGTCCACTTGAGAAGAAGCTTCTGTTCGGCTCAGCCGAACACAGGTGGGTAGCTTCGGTTAATTAATTAGACCTCCAGCGCACCCCTTTTTAGTTGAAGAATGTATGAAATGTAATGAAATCCGACATGTTTACATGAAATCCAACCGTGTATATATGAATGAATTTAGTTCGATTAGTTCAAATTCTTGTATCACTGGCATTGGATGAACATGTAAGATAATACGTACTAGCATTATTCCCAGGGTGATCACCTCTTTTACGGCTGTTTCACATGTACTCCCTCCAGTCCTTTTTAGTGTGCATACAAGTTTTGTCTATAGTCAAAGTATCTCTACTTTGACAATTTTATAGAAAAAAGTATGAACTTTCACAATGTGCGAAGTAAAAAGGAACAGAGGGAGTATAAAGAGTTTGAACAGCTTTTTAGCATTCATGTACATTACAATCAAACACACAGGCTTGGCAATTCATAGAGAACATTCAGAACGTTTGATGATTATACATCTCAGCGATTCACATGTCACATCCAATATTTACTTCACAACTAAATAATAAAGAAAAATCGATCGACGGTGCTGGCAGCAAAGGGCGTCCATTCGAAAATATCAAACGCATGTCTTCTTGCTAACATTAATGAGCAAAATTTGATAAGGTTGTCCCATTCAAAAATGTCAAATTCTTGTTGTTTTGCGTACGTCAATGAGCAAACTTTGACAAGGTTTTCCCATTCCAAAATATCAAACGCCTACAATTGTGGAATGGGCAGGGTTTGCCATCAGTTCGGACATTGACATGACACCTCGTGCTAAATAAACCAGCTATTCTTTTTGTCCAGTTCCACCAAAATCAACCAAATTTGCGCATAGCTTATATGATTTCGCCCTTATATGTTGCAATGCCATGAACTTATCGGCACCTCCTTTCTTTTGGTGGAAATCAATGATTCGATGTATTCATGAACATTTTGTATATTTCCCATTGAAATCAAGCTGAGCACCCCTGTTTGCACAAATACAAAAAACGTGATTAGTATAAAGCAAACTGTACTATGAATTGACAGTTTAAACAGACACCTACATGGTCCATGTAGAGCACACTTTTAAAAATGGAACTCACCAGAAAGAATCCTAGAACAATATTGTACTTGCGCATCACAACAAAAAAATGGATATCTATTAGTCCTTCTGAGCTGAAGTTAGTTTGGTCTTGTGGGGAGTAACGTAACCATCCTTCAACTGCTCCTTCTGGTGAGAAGATAGACAGAGCTTCTTCATCCTGGTATAATTGGAACTAGTCACTTCACGTACTCCATATTCTTATTCAGAGGAGGATAATCGTGTTGTGCAAAGACAAGAGGACAACTAAATGCTAGCATCCCTATTTGCTCGAAAAAAGGAAAGGAAATACATAAAACAGCACAGATGAAGCACTTCTCAAGGACAATACACTTTCTCATGACAGTATCTAAACAGTAGCACAACACCAATAGAGATGACAAAGCTCAATTATATGGATGAAATCCATGGGCGAGTACCAACCTTTGTCATGAGGCTTATTGTGTAGAGCATACAGATCAAACACTTCTCTGGAACCATCTGTTGCTACCTACTCTGGTTGCCATGCTTACTATATACTCCTTGATTAGTTTAATGTTTCCAACATCTTCTTGTGCAGTTCCACTAAAATATATGCTATCTTCAAAGAAGATCCCTATTTACACAAGTAGAGATAATTACATATTACATTAAGAGTGGCATCAAATCAGTGGCAAAACAATTGCTCGTTCCAGCCATAGCAATAAATTGAGATGCAAAACTATATCATTACTTGTGTCATCACAGTTCCAGTGCTTCATTACAACACCAGGAGTTAATTTTTATTTTTCTTCCGCTTGTTCTTCCTCTTCATTACTTGGTTCAATAACAGACAAGGTTCGCCTTCAATGTAAGATTTGGCATGTCACTTAGGGAACACAAGTATAGCACTAAACAACGACATTAATTTTCTGATGAAAGTGGCAAAATACAGTCCACACAGTTGTGAAATATCCTTATCGTCTTACCTTAATGGGATATTACGGTGCACACACATATTGGAAATCTTGTCTCCATTTGTGCAGTTCACTAAAATCAAGCAACATTACCATACAAGTAGCACAACATATGAAAGCACACTGCACAATCATGTGAAAGAAGTCTAGTATTGACCTCTCATGACGCGGAATTCGAACAACTCACAAGAAGAAGATCTGAACCAAATTTTTGCCAAAACGGATAGGAAATAAGATCTACTCTTGTGCAGTTACACTAAGATCAAGCAATCAAGCAACATTGTCGGTGTGACATTTTGGTTGAACTGCACAAAACACTCTTAAAACAAAAGTGTTTTGTGTAGTGCAACAAAAGGTAACAATAGCAACGAGGTGAAGTAGATAACACTATTTACATAGAGGTGCAAAGGAAACACCTAGTGGTCAATAATGGTGGATGACAGAGAAGTTAACAAAAAGAAGCATCTGACTTATCTAAATGAGAAATAAAGCAAGACAATAGCATTTCTCAAACGGTGTTAATATTAACAGAGAGATTATATTACCAATAAAATTTGTTAAACAAGTAATTTGCTTTTAACTGTGGCATTGCATCAATTTTCCAGCGGCATTATTAGAGGGTGTTTGTTTATAGGGACATTTTGGTGTAGGGACTAAAAATATTCCACGTTAGTCCCATCTAAACCAAACAAGAGCGATTTTTAGGGACTAAAAGTGGGCATTTGGGAATAAAGAAAGAAGACCCCAAGGGAGAGTCTTTTTGGGACTTTTTTCAATAGTTTCCCCTGCCCCGCATCACACCTTGTCTCTATTAGTTCATTACTAGGGGTAACATGGACTTCTAGCATGTCATTTAATAACATCTACACCATGTTTAGTCCCTGGAACCAAGCAGGTAGGGACTAGGGAGTTTTTAACCAAATAAGGCCTTAGATTAACAACAACTAAAGAGTTGCACGGGACAGTGGACGCACCAGCACCATGTGCATCTACCGATGTATGAAGGGGTGATGCATAGTCTGTTGCCACAAAGAACAAACAACCAAGGAGCATATTTGTGTTGGTCCCAGTTCTGTTATCTTTATACACCTTTCCCTATGTGAGCACAACAAATCTTGTCCTGCTCAAACTCTACAGCCTTGTCCCCCAAAACAAAATATCAGTTTGTTACAGATGTGCGTACTGCGTTTGTCATTATTTTCCCTTTTCGACCAACGTAGGTGCTGGATAGCCAGTTTGTACTAGTACTTTCCCCCTTCCTTTCCTCTTTTAACCACGTCCTAGATTCATGCTATACAACTTTCCCCACTACTTTCCCCCATTCCTTTCCTCTTTGAACAACGTCTTAGATTCATGCTATACAACTTTCCCCACTACTTTCCCCCCTTCCTTTCCTTTTTGAACCACGTCCTAGATTCATGCTACACAACTTTCCCCACTACTTCCCCCCATTCCTTTCCTCTTTGAACCACATCCTAGATTCATGCTATACAACTTTCCCCACTACTTTCCTGTTTGATCCAACACCTAGATTCGAGTGCAAAAGCGGAAAAATCCCACATGCAGCTAGAGCAATGCATGTGGAATAAGTAAATTATACCTTAAGGTTCTTGGGGTGTGGTTCGGTGGGCGACCGGAGGCCGTTCGGCCCACACTATGTACGTCGGCGAAGAAGAAGGGGTCAGAGATAGCGTTAAGCCTCCTTCCCTTCCCGGTGGATGGATTCTACCAGCTCTTTGGCCAGTATTGAGGGGAGAGAGAGAGGCCAACAAACTCTTGTTTAGATCAGGAGAGGGTGAGAGAGTGTGAACAGAGCAACTACAAGCACCGAGACTCCAGCGTGTATATATATACTGGAGAGAGAATGTGAAGAGTGCAAACCCTAGAAAACAAGCACCGAGGCTGCAACGAATACGTGATGAGGTGATTATACGGTCACTACGAGATCATAAAGCTCCATATCCATCCATTTTGACTAGTCAAAGAATCCTCCTAGCACCGCCCCAAATCACTTTCTCTCTCTGTTATGCGGGGCCTACATGTCATTGGGTGGAAGAAAGAAGTCGAACAAAACAAAATTATGCTCAAGTGTAGTTATCGAACCGAGACCTCAAGTTTGATGAGCGAACATGCTAACCAGCTACACCACCCTCCCGTTATGTTCAATGAGAGGAAAATAACCTTTTATACATTCCTGCATTCGTGTGACAAGCATGCCATGTTTTTTGCGTGGGAGTCATTGGGATTTAAATCATAATCGTGTCATGTGGCTTTGGTGGTAAGACTATCCACAGTGGGAGTAACATAGGTGGTAACATCACACATCTTTAGTCAAAATAGATGATGTGGCGAGTAATTAATTAGGAAAGAGAGGTATGTCATAACATATCTAGTTACTGTAACATCACACATACCAAGACAAAATGAGTCTACAATCTAATAAATGAAGTGTTGCATGATACCACATAATGTTACTCCCCACTATAGAGGTAGTAACATAGACTAGTAACATATGCATGTTACTAGTCTAAGTTACTATCCATTGTGACTAGTCTAAGGTCTTTTGGTATTTAAAGCAGTGTTGGTAGTACAGAAATAATGCAGCCTCGGTCACCTTACCTCTCTCCGTGTAGTATGTTCGGTCCCACCAGTCAAAGGGTGAAAAAAAACAAATTAAGAAGAAAAATTAAAGCGCCAGCGGTGTATCTTACCTCACACATCTCGCTAATGCTCGTGAAAACTGTCCAATTGATCCCTCTGTCCGCTCACGTACTATTTTAAGTGAATCCTGATTACAACATGCACACAATTTTGGGCACTTGTATTCGACATAAGTCAGTGTGCCACCATATCTCGTACTACTCCCTCCGTCTAGGTGTAATAAGTCATGTTAGAAGGTGCAGCAGGACAAAGGTGCAAGTAGATTAGAGGAGAAGGAGAAACTTGACCGGTTCTTCCTCAAATCAAAGCCCTGATTTCTGTCTCTAAATGCAATAATTAATCGCAACAACTAAGAGATGTCGTTTTAGCTACCATGCGGGGCCACGTATTAACTCGCATGCAAGCCGACTTTTATTTCTTGACTGATTAGCGCGTAGTTGCGCTCCATGCATTGGGTTTCCGAGGAGATAACAAGGCAGAGTAACGAGCGTTTGGTTGCATTGCTTAGGCTGGTCATAGTGGTGAGTAACTTGGACTAGTAACATGCATATGTTACTATACTAGTCTATGTTACTACTACCTTTGTCCTGGTTTATAGGTCCCCTTTGTAGTTTGTGCCAAAATTTGACCAAAGATTTAACTGACAAAATGTTACTGCATGTCAACAAAAAATTATATCGTTGGATTTGTATTTTGAACATATTTCAATGATATAATTTTGTGTGACATGCATGAATACTTTGTTAGTTCAATCTATGGTCAAAATTTGACACGAAATACAATGGGGACCAATAAACCAGGACGGAGGTAGTACGCAAAGTTTGCCGCCGGAAGCGAGCCGATCTGGCTCTCCTGAGCTAGCAAGGTTTTTCTAGCCCACCCAAGCTAGCTGGCCCACAAAAGCTAACATATTTTAACAGTTCCAAACGCCTAACCTTGCCCGGCTAGGCAATAAGTTGTTCTTGCTAAGGATCCAAACGCTCCCAAAGTAATAACACTCGCTAGAAATGAGGCCAGGAGGGGATTGAGATGCGAAGTTAATGGACGGCGCCTAAACATTTTGGGAATATTCTTAAGATGACTTAACACCTAGACGGAGGGAGTACTACTCCTCAGTCCAGGTTTGATGGAATATTCGTCACCTCTTCTCTTTTTGTAAGTACTCCATTTGTATCTCACTTCCTGTGGCTTCGCACTCGCACGATATTCCTATTTTGTGGACCTGTGTATGTGTGTGCGTGTGTGTGTGTGTGTGTGTGTTTAACAACATGTGTGTGTTAGAGAGAGCGACACATCGACCCACTCCTATAGATAGATGGTGTGTAGTGTACGATTTAGCCACGAGAATCGGTGCATCCTCTCGTTTCCGGGTGTCCGGTCGGGACAGGCGAACAGCTGCCATGCCTGCTCCTGACCAGCCTGGCCCACCCAAAGCCCCCATCGCCCGCGCGTGCTTCTCGCCCGAAATGGTCAGTGCCGCTCCAAAGAATCGGTGTCGCATTCATCCCCAGATAGAGCGGACGCGACCTCTCACTGGCGCCTGCGTTGAAGTGAGAAGCGGATTCAAGAGTGATGGTTGCTTCGTCCGTCCAACTTACTGCTGGGTCTATGTGATTTGACGGCTCATTGGTCATTATTACTGAGGTGGTAGGGCTGCTGGATGTCACACACTTTTGGCGGAAGGAGGTACTACTAGATTACAATTTTATCCATTCTTAGAGCATAGGAGTGCGAGAGAAGTGAAAACACACAGGCTCAGTGATTACATGGCCCACCTCACACTATCACCATATTTTCTGGACACCGTGCAACACCTAACTCTTTACATAGTACTAGTATAGTATGTACTGTAATTTATCAGCGAGATAAATTTGTACAATGCTATGAAGCTTCCAGCTTCTGTTTCATGTATCTTGCGTCCAAGGTTGCCCGTTGCAACATTTCATCAAATACAAAGGAGACTAACATGCATGCTATTGCATCTCAAAGATTGACAGATCATAGCCAATATGTACTCCCTTCGTTCCAAAATAAGTGTCTCAACTTTATGCAAACTTTAGTACAAAGTTGTACTACTACTAAAGTTGACACTTATTTTGGAACGGGGACAGCTAAAGAAAAAAAATGATCCATGCAGTCCCTAGCCCTTGAACCGTAATCCCTAACTAGGCTTTAATTTGCTGGCAATGTTGGAGCTTCCGAAGAAATTATGTTTGCAACCCTTTGACCATCGGATCATTTTGTGCAGTTTCACCAAATCGAGATGAGCATCCCTGTGGCAAAGAAATTGAAGAAGCGTGATTAGAATAAGACTACTGGGACTAGTTGATGAGACATAAACTCATCGCAAATACATTATGTAGAAGCCAGTAGACGTATGTGCGGGGCAAGGAAGTAGAGAAATATCGACATGGAATGATGTGGGCAGCTGGACCAGTGGTGCAAGCCGGTTGTAAAGGGAGTTGTACCTGAGGGATGTCTAGATATAGCTCAACCTACAGGAGGGCGGCGAGAGGCGGCAACTGCCCACGTCACGACAGTGAGAAAGGGATGAAGGCAACCTCACCGGTTTTGTGAGAGAGAACAGCGGGGACCCCTGATCGGGACGTGCCGATAGTAGGTTTTCGCCGTCGGCGACGATGATCGCATCTACACTAAGCATCGACCCCTTCCCCCGGCGGACGTGATCCGTCGGGATGTTAGAGATGTGGCCACAGTTGTTTTGTGCGAGAGAGTGTGAAGAGAGCAACCCCGACAAGCAACTGTGTAGGCTCGTCCTGTCTATGTATATAGTGGAGCGATTTCCTTTTCTCTCCATATGAACCTATTTATATTGCGTACGTGCCACTGAAGAAAAAAACTTTATTTATATATGACACGACACCTACTACTCGTTCTCCTATAAACCTTGCACTTGGCATCTCCAAAACATTAACCTTGCGATTGGCTCTTCGCCTCTTCGGGAAGTCAAGCAATAATGGTACTGCGGTATATATCGTTCTGGCTATATGAGACCGAATGAATTGCTGCACGTCCACCACGTGGGCGATGGTCGAGGGGCGAGGGAGAGTGCATACTATTACATCCGTTTCAATATGGACTACATACGGAGCAAAATGAGTGAATCTACACTCTAAAATACGTCTATATAGATAAGTGTTTGAAGTATGTAATAGTAGTTCTTATTGAAATCTACTAAAGGACATATATTCGAAACAATATGATAATCTCTCTAACCAAGGTAGGGACGAGGAGTAAACAGAGGGAGTAGTAAAATTTTCTCCTCGTCCTGCGAGCCACCGCCCACGTGGGCGAGGGAGCGGGCGTAAGGCGTACTACTAAGCAAGCTTCACCTCATCATGCGAGCCACCACGCCCGTGGGCGGGGGAGACGGCGTACTCAGCAAGCTTCTCCTTGTTCTGCCAGTTGACGGGACACATCAAAAGTACTCCAGTGTATAGGGCCTTGCCTCTAAGGTAAGACCCACATGGTTTGCCTCTTTTTTAACATAACGCGTCAAGTCGCAATTTGTTTGTTCACCCATGGTAGGCAATCCTCCATCAAGGGAACAACCAGTACACGTGTCAAATTACCACGTGTGGGCTGCCTTTTTGTACAGAAATGAGCTCCACCGTGTACCCGCGCGGGTGTGGTTGGGAAAGAGAAGAGAGCACGTGCGCCGTGCGTGCACCACTTCTCTTCGTGCACGTACCCCACCTACGTGGGTGTGTGAGAGAGATACAAACCTAGACAGATGGCGTGTGCGTTCGTGAGCATTTGGGGGGGGGGGTGATTTCGTGAATGTATTTGCGGGAATATGTGTCGATGACATCTCAAACAAAAATTTGCATGCAATGTGTGTGAAAGAGAGGCCTATCCATATCATATATAGAGAAAGGGAGGCCTATCCATATTCTTGGGTCTTCATGTGAATACCCATGATTTTTACAAAATAGTGTTGATTTTGGCAAAAGAGGGACAATTTTTGAAAAACAACAATGATTCTGGCAAAATGAATACACATGAATAACCGGTTGCAATTTCCTGGAGCCGCCACTGAGGGGGAGATCCACGTAAGAGAGGGAGGGGTCATAGATATCGATAGAGTCGAAGAGAGGATCAAGTGGGTGTGTGCGAGATCGATGGTGAGTGCCATCGAAATTGTGTGTGTGCAAGTCAAAGATATAAGGCGACTGACCTACCGGAACGTCAGAGGGCACAGGGCAAGTTTGTGTGTGGCAGGGAGACATGACTAGAGCGCTCGATGTATCTGTGTGGGGGGTGGGGGAGGGGGAGGCAGAGGCCTAACTAGAGAGGTAGAACGACTCGTATATGTGTTGAGGAGAGACCCAGCTATGTCTTGAGAGAGATCGGTCGACATCCATACATAACTGAAGGACGGGAAATAGGATGGGACAAAGAGAGAGAGAGAGAGAGAGAGAGAGAGAGAGAGAGAGAGAGAGGGAGGGAGAGGGGTAGAGTGCTGGATGGGTGATGGAGTTGCTTCTTAAAGATGGTGGGAGAGGCCTACTAGACAAACTGACGGTAGAACTACAATTTTATCAATAAGAGTGGGGATGTGTTTCTGTGTGTGCCTGTGCGTGATAGATCTGCCAGGACGCATGCGTGGATGATAAAGGGGAACCATGTGTTTGGTAAGCAAACCTAACTAGATCGGTAGATCAATTGTTGTTTGTCAGAGGAAGGGAGAGACATAACTAATGAGGTAGATTGATCGACACATGGGGAAAAACGAGTTATAAGGACCTAGCTAGCTATATGTATAACGGGAGATCGGTCGGTGTACATCCATTTTTTACAGGCAAATAAGGCCCAACGAAATGGATAGACAGAGAGAATGGAGCTAGTAGGTGGTGCCAGAGGCCGACCTACTAGCTAGATAGGGGGAGGAGTGTGCGGTTGTGAGATTGATGAAAAGAGGGGCGAGAGTTTACATGTGTGTGGGACCGTATGAGAGACATGAGGCATGGACACAGAAATGAGGAGATGGAAGGTGCATGTGTTTGTTGTAGGCAGACATCGCTGGAGAGGGTTATCGATCGGTGTGTGTCGGAAAGGAGTTGTGGAGACTTTGGGAGAATGACCTAAAGAAACAAAATGAATGTGCGCGATGGATAGAATGCTGAGGGAGGGGGAGAGCGAGGAGGGCGTGTGCATGCACGAGAGAAAGTTAGTGCTAGCTACAAAGGTTAGAGGATTGTGTTGGTGTAAGAGACTAACAAAGATCATAATTTGATATGAAAGTGGATTCATATATTTGAATAGGAGATCATAGTTTTATAAACATATGCATGCATGAATATAGCGGATACGCGTGTTGTGGTTTTGCACATGTTATACCATAATGTGATAGTACATGGCATTTGCAACTCGCAGTTAAATGTCGAACAATCTAAACAATACTATATATCAAACGATCTCACATTTTATTTGAATTTGTCGTAATGTGTGGTGTTTGCAACTCACATCTAAATACTTGTAGGCGTAGGGGGCGGGGCACCATACATTATGTGATAAACACATTATACATATGAGACATGTGTTAGATTATGATGATCTAGCTAGAGCTTGAAATGTACTGTGATTTTAAATCAACATAAAGTGGATTCAAAAAAATCGAGTTCGATTTCATATAGTACACATAGTTCATATCTAACTCGAGAGTAATCATGCGGTGTGCTGTGAAGATAATACGCAAACAATGGTTTAACTTGACAATAATGATGATTGTGGGTCTTATTAAAATAGAGAAACGAATTCAAATGGTTTGACTTCACAACAATCATTATTGTAGATATTATTCAAATAGAAAAACGAATTCAAATTTAGTTCATATTAAAGCGGTAGTATATACATTTGGACTGCACTAAAACGTTCATTTGAGTAGCAGGTTGCATGAATTATACACGTAGCAAAACATTTTAATTGAACATAACATGAATTCAAAGTTCTGAATGACATTTGTAGTGCGAATTGATTTGGTACAGTAAACAGGACTAGACTCTCTTGTGTGCTGCGAATTGATTTCTTTTTGTTTTTTCGTCGACGGAACTGCGAATTGATTTGGTACAATACACGTTAGGCTTGTCCGGAAGTTTCAACCCGCGCCTTGTTACCCCGAAATATTTAAGATATATCTTTGTGTTGTTGTGCTCCGACAACTCCCTCCATCTCAACCCATGCCTTGCTATTGCAAAATTACAACGCGCGAAAATTCCCACCTCCTATGAAATCTCGACACGCGAAATTCCCGTGATACCCCAGAACCGAAAGAACCGCCTAGCTCAAATCGGCGGGGGTACTTTCGTAACTTAGCCCACATTTCAGACAAGCGCGTCCCTAAGACATGGTTCCCCACTCCCATCCCATCCGCCCACCCATTCGTACACCGAGGCCGCGAAAACCCGTGAAGCCCCACACCCTCCTTCGTCCGCCACCCAGCCGGAGCCTCTTCCCCGACGACGTCGCCCACAACAATAGCTGAACGTCCCTCATCCATCGTACCAGATGAGGATCCATCGTCGATCTCGTCATCCTGCCGGTTCAGCCACCCCGTCCTCCACCTCCAAGGAGCGGCCCCGACGTTCCCCTCTTCTTTTGCTCCACGCCGTCTTGAACTGCACCACCGGAAGAGCATCATCATCACCGTTCCTTGGATGAAGCCGAGGCCTAATTGCCGCATTTTCTTCTTGGTTCGATCTCACGGTGCTACCGGTGCTCGGTCCCGAGCCAACATGGTGTGGCTCCATCCATGGCGGCGTCGCCGGCCACTTCCTCCATGATGTTGCTCCCTCAGCGGCGACGTCCACATCAGTAGGGGCTGCTGCTGCTTTAGCTGTCGCTCGCGCTGCTGCTCTGCTCTTGCTCTCGGTCGTCTGTTTGGTCTGCTCTTGCTATTGCTTTTGCTCTTGCTCGCGCTGCTGATCTCGCTCTTGATCTTGCTTGCGATGCTACATGACCAGCTGCCCCGGCTCTCGCACGCGCTGCGGGTGCTGCTACTGCTTTTCTGCAACTAGTGCGTTTAGTTTTGACAGTAAAATTCAGTTTCGATAGCAAAATTAAGTGACAGTTAAGTTCAGTTTTGACAATTAAATTCAGTTTCGACAGTTAAGTTCAGAGATGAGTGGTTGATGTATTATACATCTAGCACTTTGTGGTTATGTTTTTTACGTCATCTATTGGAGATGCTATTAGAATTCCACTCAGGTTAACATTGTCTCTCCTGTCCTGCTTTAGCTCAACATCGTATAACTCACCGGAGCTGCTCCAATGACGAACCCCTCCATCACAGTGGAGCAGTACCCCAGGCTCCATCTCAAGATGCCTAAGATCTTCTTCCCCTCTTCCGACAGCCAAGTCAGCCAGGTCATCCTCACCGACCAACCCAATCACGCCGAGATCGACATGGCTTCGCCAAAGAGGTTGTACACTTGTTGCATCTCTTTTTCACTCTACATGTTATATATATTGTCCACTGAGCACACGCGGTAACTGAAATACGATTAGTTTCTCCTACTATATGACAAGCAGTGAGTGAGGGAGTCCTGGATTAGGGGGTATCCGAACAGCCCGACTATGTACAACGTCCGTACTATTGAAGCCTGAAGATACAAGACTCAAGACTTCGGTCCGTGTCCGGATGGGACTCTCCTTTGCGTGGAAGGCAAGCTTAGAGATCCGGATATTATATTTCCTTCCTTGTAACCTACTCCATGTAAACCCTAGCCCTCTCCGGTGTCTATGTAAACCGGAGAGGTTGGTCCTTAGAAGGCCGATCACAATTACAATCATACCATCATAGGCTAGCTCTTAGGGTTTAGCCTCTATGATATCGTGGTAGATCTACTCTTGTACTACCCATGGCTCCTTCAATCATCATCAACGACACTATCCAGGGTGAAACTTTCCTCCCCGGACAGATCTTCGTGTTCAGCGGCTTCGCACTGCGGGCCAATTCGCTTGGCCACCTGGAGCAGATCGATAGTTGTGCCCCCGGCCACCAGGTCAGGTTCGGAAACTTGAACTACACAGCGGATATTCGCGGGGACTTGATCTTCCACGGATTCGGGCCAGCATTAGGAGCGCTGAACAGTCACGATGAGCACGGCTTAGACCTGCTGTCAGACGACGCTCGGGATATCACCCCGGCAGAAGCCTCGGATTTAAATCTGGGGCAGGTTGCGTTGCCTAAGGACGGAGAGCTGGACCCCGCCCCGCAGGCCGTACCCTCATCGGCGATGGAGCCGAACACAGGCCTCACTTCTGAGGGAGCCTGTGACTCCGGACCCCCGGATTCATATCCGGTTGTAGGTTCCAGTTAGCGCGACCCCGAGCCCGCGGAGCCTGGTTGGGCTCCGGTGATGGAGTTCACCACGGCGGATGTCTTTCAGCACTCGCCCTTTGGCGACATGCTGAACTTATTGAAGTCTCTCTCTTTGTCAGGAGACTCTGGGCCGAACTATGTCCGGCTTGAGTGGGAAGCAGACGACGACGGAATTCGTTGCCCACCCACCACCCACTTCATTGCCATGATCGATGATCTAACCGACGTGCTTGACTTTGACTCCGAAGACATCAACGGTATGGACGATGATGTAGGAGAATCACAGGAGCCACCGCTCGCAGGGCGGTGGACGGCCACCTCCTCATACGATATATATATGGTGGACACTCCGAAGGAAACCAATGGCGATGAGGCAACTGAGGATAACCCCTCGGTAATAAAAACAAATCATGGGCGTCGTCGGCGCCGCTCCAAGCCCCGCCATAGCAATACCGGCCCCGGAGACGCAAGCAACCCGGATGGTGCCGAAGAGGAACACAATCCTGATCAGCTTACCTTCAAGCTGGCTGGACTGGTCATGATGGGATACATGGAGAAGGACAACTATACACCTCCCCTCCGACGACGAGGTGAGCCTCGGCAATGACGAATTCGCGTACTTGAAGATCCGGTGGAACAATTTCGCTTCAAGCGAACGCTCATGGCCATGGCAAGGAGCCTGCAAAAGAGGCAAGAGCAGCTTAAAGCTGACCAAGATTTGCTAACGGATAGGTGGACCAAGGTACTGGCCACCGAAAGGCACGAACTCGACATCCCCAATAAAGAGCATACGTGGCCCAACTGGCTACCTCAACCCAAGCAGCAGAACCCAAGGCGCACACCCCAACGTCCTCACATCATTACGGTCCAAGATAGTAAGAAGGATACGCGAAGAGACACCCTCAAGCCTCGGTGCAATGGCAACAAATGCCAAGTCAAGGAAACTGGCACCAGGTCCAGCAAATACCAGTCCGGTCAACAGACAAAGAGCGGCTCAAGCCAATTCGGACCGAGCCACAGGCTTGGTCAACCTTGCGAAATTCATGGAACTCCTTGAAGGATGGAAAAGCACACCAATAGAAAATGCCGAATCCTCAAAACAAGGCAGTTGGTCGCAGGCCGGAAACAATGAGGAGAGGCGTCTAGTCAATAGAACCCCCCGCCCCAGAGCATAAAAATATGGCTGATCGCCCATAATCACATCAACCACAACAAGTCAATTGCAGTACCCGGTGACCTAGTAGAAGGACAAACTATGGCAGGAACATGCAGGTAGAAGGCAGTCCGGATCTGCTCTTGATCAACTCACAACCCCCTCCAGTCCAGCCATCACAGGTTCCGCCAAATAACACCTCTTTTTTATACATCATACTCATATACATGGACACATCATCCTACTACAATGCGTGGACTTAGAAAATACTTACCGGGCGTCGTTTATCGCTGACGCTTCTTTGCCGAAAATGACAGCCACGCTTTGCGTTCACCCAGTTACACCAGGGGCTTCACAGTACGGCAATAATGTCTGACCACCTTTTCGGCCGCTTGGCACCGTGAACTTATAGCACTATATGCATCTGCTCCGAATCATGTCTTGGGTCATTGGTTGGGTTTGCCCGGCTCCCATATTTTGGTACCTTACGTTCCGTTCTGTCGGCAAAGGTAGCGCTGGGAGAACTACTGCGATTGTGTCCCGGTTCAGCTGGATGAACGCCTCAGTAGAGAAAGCCGAAAACCGACCGTCATGATGAAGCGAGAGCCGGTCAGTTGTTCGAGAGGTTATAAAATCCCTAAAGATTTATTCCGCACAATGCCATCATAAATGCTGAGTGCGACAGATCGGTCTTCTGATCAGGCGCCAATAGAGCCCCTAGTTCGGCATTCCGAACACTAGGGGCTGCGCCAACCATACTTGAATTCGCGGAGAGCCAATAGAGCCCCTAGTTCGGCTAAGTGAGAGTAATAAAGCCTTATAGTCTGATTGCCTGGTTCGCGGAGAGAAACACCTCCTTAAAAGGACCCAACTATGGGATAAAGAGCGTTAAGATATATCCTGAACACCCCCATATTCCTTTTACGAGGGGGCAGAAGCAGACGACTGGCCAACTCTCAGGATTTGCGCACAATAAACAGCCGCACAGGAAGAACATATGTTCAAACAAAACAGGCAATATATAATAAAATGCCATTATCCCATATTACAAAAAGCGGCACAAATGCCCTTAGGGAAATATAATGTCTTTGGCACACTTATCCGCCGCAAGGCGGGCCCCTTTCAGTACACCTTCATAGTACAGCTCGGGCTTGCGGTGCTCCTTACCCTCTGGCGGCCCCTTAGTCATCAGCTTCTTTGTGTCAAGCATCCCCCAATGCACTTTTGCATGGGCAAACGCCATGCGTGCGCCTTCTATACAGACTGATCGCTTGATAGCATCAAGCCAAGGACATGCGCCCACAATCCGCTTGACGAGTCCGAAGTAACTACTTGAAATTGGCTCCGCAGGCCATAACCGGACAACTAAGTCCTTCATGGCTAGTTCGGCCGCCTGGTGCAGTTCGACCAACTGTTTCAGCTGATCGATAAATGGTACCAGATAGTTCGGCGCCAAATACTGCGACCAGGAAATCCTCTCCGCAGACTTCTTCTCCTCGATGCGGTGGAATTGGGCGGCATCTGGTATGCTACGAGGAAGATCCACAAAATCCCCTGGAAAAATAAGAATTCAGCTTGCCGCTTAGGATTCTTCCCATTATCACATATAAAGAGCTAAGAATACAGAAGGCCTTACCAGCCGCAACTTTCCGGGCCTCCTGAATGTCTCGCGCAGCACCTCGGGCTTCTTCCCAAGCACCTTCCGCATCCTCGAGAGCTTGGGCAAGTTTGGATTCTTTCCCTTTTAGACTCTGCTCCAAGCCCTCGCCTTTCTTCATAGCTTCCTGGAGCTCTCGCTCAGCCACAATAACCCTGGTCTCGTGTTTTTCACGAAGCACCTGTTCGGCCTCAGCCTTCTTGTTGGCACCAGCCAAAGCTTTCTCTAGTGCCTCATATTCGGCACCCGCTCCTAGAGCATACAATACAAATATTTCTCATTATGCACACCTATTCGTTCGTGCCAACTTCAAGACAAATGTTTTCAACATACCTTGCTTGTGTTCCAGTTGCTTCTTTTCAAGGCCGAGTTCTTCCTCGTCCCATGCAAGGTTATGCTTCAGTTCGGGCACTTCCGCATTATAAGCGGTCGTCCTCTCGGCAGAGGCATGTTTTCACATAAAGGGGTATACGTCATTCACATCAGCTCCTGCGAAAACAGGTGATTTGATCCCCTGCCCGGCTCCGTCTTCTCCGCCGGATAGCATATCAGGGGCTACTACTCCTATTATGACAATTCCTCAAAGGTTTCTTAGGAAACATACCTCAAAGGCCTTTATAAGACCAAAGCAGGAGTCGTTCAGCCCGCTCTCGGTGGACTGGATCTTCTCAACCACCGCGCCCATGAGAGTTTGGTGCTCATCAACGATAGATGCGTTTTTCAATGCTATTGATAGACCGCCGGGCAGCTCTGCTCGAACAGAGGATGCCGGCGGGGTAGGCAGGCCCCCCACCATGGAAGGTGGCTGTCCGCTCGACTCTGGTACCTTAGAGGTCCCAGGGGCTTAATCTGCCCCCATGTGTCTGGCAACGGGGATATGTCCTCCCTGGTCCGGGTCCTGTCAGGATGACACCTCGGTGTCGCGCCGGGACTTGGGGGAAGCGGCATGCAGAGGCGTCTCACTCGCCAGGGCGTCTGAGCCAAATGACTCCTCCGATAAGGACTGTCCGACACGAGACCTCGCCGGGCTATGCAAAATGCAGCAACAGTTAAAGCCGATAAACCCGAAGACAATCCCGGACGCGTACGTGAGTTCAGATTCTGTATACTTATGACTTTCCCAGGGGCTGGGCCCTGGGATCCCACTCCGGGCTGCTGTCGGCAGCCGTGGTGGATGTCTCTGGGAGGGAACCTTTCCCCCTCTTGGGCGATTCGGCCTCTAGGGACGGGGAAGCGGCACGCTTCCTCCCACCTCCAGAGTAAGGCTCGTCTTCCTCTGCTTCCTACTATTCGTCCTCCGAAGAAGGAGCATCGCTTGAGTCTCCGGATTTTGCGTCCGAAGCCTCGCACCGACGGAGGCCATTCCGAGTCTTCTTGACCTTCTTGGAAGCCTCCTTCTTTGGCGCCTCATAAGGCGCGGGGACCAGCATCTTCGATATAAGGGGTCCGACTGGTTTCTCCAGCAACGGGGCCGGACAATGTATACACTCCACTTTCTTTATCCATCGCTGAGGTTGCAATTAAACATGTTTAGGATGTCTCCCCCATGACATGCTAGCTGAAGCATGAATAGACAGAGCGTGGCTGTGACTTACCGAGCTTGGAGAATGGGATAATTGATACCCACGGTCCTCAGTGGGGCCTGGCCACGATTTGTCGGACTTGAAGAGCACCTTCCAGATATCCTTGTGGGAGGAATAATAAAGCTCCCGAAGGGTTTGGTGCTCGGCCAGGTCGAACTCTCACAGAGTAAAAGCTCTGCGCTGACAGGGGAGAACCAGGCGAACTAGCATCACCTGGACTACGTCAACGTGTTTGACATCCCTATCGACTACACCCTGAATGCGCGTCTGGAGCAGTGACAGCTCATCGGACGAGGACCAATTCGGGCCCTTCTTGAGCCAGGATGTGAGCCGCAGCGGAGCTCCAGATCTGAACTCTGGAGCTGCCGCCCACTTTTTGCCGCGAGGTTCAGTGATATAGAACCACAACTGCTGCCACTCCTTGACGGAGTCGTTGAAAGCACCTTTCGGCCAAACAGCCTTGGGAATCTTGCTTACCATGGTGCCACCGCACTCGGCGTGTTCGCCACTCACCACCTTGGGCTTCACATTGAAGATCTTCAGCCATAGGCCAAAGTGAGGTGGGATCCGGAGAAAAGCCTCGCACACGACGATGAACCTCGAGATATTGAGGAAGGAGTTGGGGGAAAGATCATGAAAATTGATCCCGTAATAATACATGACTCCCCGAACGAACGGGTGAAGGGGAAACCCAAGCCCACGGACGAAATGGGGAAGGAACACGACTCTCTCTTGAGATTCCGGAGTGGGGATGACCTGTCCCGCCGGTGGAAGACGTTGGCCGATCTTCTAGGCCAGATAACCGGCTCCCCGGAGCTTATTGATGTCCTTCTCCTGGACAGTTGAGGCCATCCATATGCCTCCTCCTCCAGATCCGGACATCTTTGGAAAACCTCTCTTCGGTGGAGAAGAAGAGTTCTTGGGCGTTAGGGCCCGAACAGATGGGAATGAGCTAACGGGAGGAGAAGGCGTGGGTAAAAGAGAAAGAAACCTAACCTCTTGATAGAGGCGGTAACTGCTTTTTGCGCCTCCCCACTTGCCTGGTAGAGCCCGTCTGCCTCCCACTCACCGCGCTTAGCGGCGCGGTTAGATTACCCATACCCGTATTGATGAGAATCCCATAATAAGGGGACACGATCTCTGCTTTGACAAGACGTGTCACAGAAACCGCCTCGTAATATGCGCTGTAGCTGGTTGTGGGAAAACAGTTCTAATAATGATCCGACCGTAATAACAAGTCGCGCCATCAGAAAAAGTTGTCAGCAGATTGCGTTTGTGAAATATCATTCTCTCTATGGTGGCATATGAAGATCATCTCGTAGATCCGGACACGGTCTAAGTGTTCGATGATTACTTTGGAGTATTCGGAGGAGGAACCCGCCTTGCAATGCCGAAGACAATACTGCGCGCCGGACTCATCGTCATTTAAGCCTGGTTCAGGGGCTACTGAGGGAGTCCTGGATTAGGTGGTATCCGGACAGACGGACTGTGTACAATGTCCGGACTATTGAAGCGTGAAGATACAAGACTCAAGACTTTGGCCCGTGTCCGGATGGGACTCTCCTTTGCGTGGAAGGCAAGCTTGGCGATCAGGATATTATATTTCCTTCCTTGTAACCGACTCCATGTAAACCCTAGCCCTCTCCGGTGTCTATATAAACCAGAGAGGTTGGTCCTTAGAAGGCCGATCACAATTACAATCATACCATCATAGCCTAGATCTTAGGGTTTAGCCTCTATGATCTCGTGATATAAACCAGAGAGGAAGTAGGGTTTTACCTCCATCGAGAGGGCCCGAACCTGGGTAAACATCTGTGCCCCTTGCTTCCTATTACCATCAGCCTTGACGCACAGATCCGGACCCCCTACCCGAGATCCGCCAGTTTTGACACTGACAGTGAGGTACCAGGCAACTTAGCTATCCGTGACGGACTCTCTTGAACGCCAACATTATTTATCTCTACGCGTTTGAGCTGTGTATTTTTTGATGGGTCTGGGAGTTGAGCTAGTAGGGCAGTGGCCTTGGTCCAAAGTAGTAGAAGTAGCACAAAAACATTTTTTGAGTGTAGGATTTTCCTTGCTCAAGCCTTCCTACTAGAATCACCAGTGGCCTTGGTCCAAAGTAGTAGAAGTAGCACAAAAATGGAGCAAAACTTTTTGAGGATTTTTCTTGGACCGTAAGATAACCTTGAAGCTTCCGGAGGAGGCCAGAGGAGCCACGAGAGAGCCACAAGCCCTAGAGACGCGCCCTAGGGGGGCACCCCCAGGCTTGTGGGCCCCTCAGGACTACCATAACCCTAATTCCAGCTCTATAAATGCCCAAATATTCCCATATACCAGAGGGCACACAAAAATACTTTTCTGCCATCGCAAGCTTCTGTTCTCCTGAGATCCCATCTTGGGGTCTTTTCTCGCACTCTACCATACGGGGATTCGATCACGAAGGGCCTCTACACCAACCTTGCTACCCTTCCGATGATGTGTGAGTTGTCTACCATGGACCTAAGGGTCCATAGGTAGTATTTAGATGGCTTCTTCTCTCTCTCTCTCTCTTTGATCATCAATACAATGTTCTCCTCGATGTTCCTGGAGATCTATTCGATGTAATCTTCTTTTCAGTGCATTTGTTGAGATCTAATTTATTATGGGTTTATGATCAAATTATCTATGAATGTTTTGCGCCTTCTATGAACTCTTTTATGCATAATTAAGATAGCTTTGTATTTCCCGCAATCTATTGATTTGGTTTGGCCAACTAGATTGATCTTTCTTGCAATGGGAGAGGTGCTTTGTTTTGGGTTCAATCTTGCGGTGTCCTCACCTAGTGACAGAAGGGGTAGTGAGGCACGTATTGTATTTTTGCCATTAAGCATAAACAGATGGGTTTTTACCATATTGTTTGGATCTATCCCTCTACATCATGTCATCTTGCTTAAGGCGTTACTCCGTTCTTGTTAACTTAATACACTAGATGCATGTTGGATAGCGGTCGATGTGTGGAGTAATAGTAGTAGATGCAGGGAGGAGTCGGTCTACTTGTCATGGACGTGATGCCTATATTCATGATCGTTGCCTTAGATATCATCATAACTATGCGTTTTTCTATCAATTGCTCAACAGTAATTTGTTTACCCATCATATGGTTTCTTCAAGAGAGAAGCCTCTAGTGAAAACTATGGCCCCTGGGTCTATTTTTATCATATTATTTTCAAATCTATAAAACCAAAAACCCCAAAATACCTTGCTGCAATTTATTTACTTTTGCACTTTTATTTATCTTTTTTACCTATCTCTTTCAGATCTCATCCTTGCAAGTAACCGTGAAGGGATTGACAACCCATTTATCTTGTTGGGTGCAAGTATTTGTTTGTTTGTGGAGGTGATTTCAATGGAGACTTGTGTGTTCCTCCTACGGGATTGATACCTTGGTTCTTAACTGAGGGAAATACTTATCTCTACTTTGCTCCTTCACCCTTTCCTCTTCAAGGAAAAACCAATGCAAGCTTAAGAAGTAGCAGGAAGAATTTCTGGCACTGTTGTCGAGGAGGTTCTACATCAAGCCTACCAAGTACCTATCATAAACTCTCATCTATTGCATTTACATTATTCGCTATTTGCCTCTCGCTATCATCTCCCACTTCAAAAATGTTTAAAAATACAAAACTATTTTCCTTTTATTTTCCTTCTTTCCGTTTGCTTTCACTTCTTACTTGGTTTGTTTGCTTGTTCACTTGGCATAATTGCATGTTTATTCGAAATCAAGAAGCAAATTCTTTATGGATCCTCATCCACTTGCTAATCTTTTTAAAATATCCAACTATGATGAACCAATTGCTAGTGAGTTTAGTGCACGAAATTATCTTTATGAAGTTTTGCTTGAAATTCGTGAATCCGAAAATTGTGATGAAGTGCTAAAAGAGGAAATTTATGAAGTGATTCATGATAGCTCGTTGAATGAAAAGCATGATTGCAATGGTGTTATCACAAATTATATTAATGTCCATTGTGTTAATAATATTCAAAACCCCAAGCTTGGGGATGCTAATTTGATATGTCCATTACTTATTGCGATACTCATGATTGGGGTGATTCTTATGATCTTAAAAATTTATTTAAGCCTCATGATGAATATGATATTGATAATAGTGTTTGCAGTAATATCGAAAGTGGGTTTGGAAGAGTGTCAACTCTAGGTAATAATCCCACTACTTTGGATAATGATCAATCTTATGATTTTTTTGATAAAAGTGGGCTTGGAGAGGTCATGACTTTATTTGATGATAATCCCACTATTTTGGAGGAGTGTAAACTTTGCGTGCATGTCGATCATGAAGAGAATATTATATGTGATAGTTATATTGTTGAATTTGATTATGATCCTACATGTAATTATTATGATACAGGAAAATATGGTTGTATAAATTTTCATGTGACCAAATCACCTCTCTTTGTGTTTAAATTAGTAATGATTCCTTCTTCCTATTTGCATATGCTACAAATTGCTTGTCTTGATAAAAAAATTCCCTATAAAATGCCTATGCATAGGAAGTATGTTAGACTTAAACTTGTTTTTCACATGCTATATGATGCTCTCTTTGTGCTTCAATTCTTTTCTTTCATGCGAGCATCATTAAAATTGCCAATGCCTAGCTAAAAGGCTTTAAAGAAAAAGCGCTTGTTGGGAGACAACTCAATATTTTTTCTTTCTTTTTTATGAGTTTATGAAATATTACTTCTGTAATGATTGTATTTTATTGTAATAATTAGTGTTTGATCCAATTAAGACCTTTGGGATGATCTTTGCTGATAGTGGATTTGATTTTGCTGGAAAATAGAAACTTTTGTGTCCATTAGTAGAATTGTTAAAATTCACTGGAGCGTGATAAAATTCTGAATGATTTACACAAGGTTGATATACAAATTGCCTCTGTTTTCCTAATTGGTCAGAATTTTTGGAGTTGCAAAAGTTGGGCTAAAGTCCAGATTACTACAGACTATTCTGTTTTTGACAAATTCTATTTTCATTGTGTTGTTTGCTCTTTTTGATGAATGTATGGGTAGTATCCGGGGGTATGAACCATGGATTAGTTAGAATAGAGTAGATATAACACCAATATAAAATTGTAATGAGTTTACAATAGTACCTAAAGGTGGTTATGTGCTTTGTTTCTCTAACGAATCTCACGAGTTTTCTGTTGAGTTTTGTGTTGTGAAGTTTTGAAGTTTTGAGTGAAGTTTTGATGAACTACGGAATAAGGAGTGGCAAGAGCCTAAGCTTGGGGATTCCCAAGGCAACCCAAGGTAATATCCAATGATAACCAAGCATCTAAGCTTGGGGATGCCCCGGATGGCATCCCCTCTTTTGTCTTCAATCCATTGGTAAAATTACTTGAGGCTATATTTTCATTCACCACATGATATGTGTTTTGTTTGGAGCATCTTGTATTATATGAGTCTTTTCTTTTTAGTTTGCAACAATCATCCTTGTTGTATACACCTTTTGAGAGGGACACACATTAATCATGAATTTATTAGAATAATCTATGTGTTTAACTTATATCATTTGAGCTAGGTAGTTGCTCTAGTGCTTCACTTATATATTTTTAAAGCACGACGGTGGTTTTATTTTGAAGAAATTGATGAACTCTCATGCTTCACTTATATTATTTTGAGAGTCTTATAAAAAGTATGGCAATTTGCTTTGGTTACGAATTTAGTCCTAATATGATGGGTATTCAAGAGGGATATAATAAAAACTTTCATGAAGACCATTGAATATATGACACGATTGATTCCTTGCATTTGTTTTGAGATATAAAGATGGTGATATTAGAGTCATGATAGTTGGTAATTGTGGATTAGTAAGGATATTTGTGTTAATGTTTGTGATTCCCGAAGCATGCATATATGGTCTCTAGTTATGCGATGAAGTTGGAGCATGATTTATTTTTGATTGTATTCCTTATGAGTGGCGGTCGGGGATGAGCGACGGTCTTTTCCTACCAATCTATCACCCTAGAAGCATGCGTATTAGTACTTTCCTTTGATGTCTAATAAAATTTTACAATAAGTATGTGAGTTCTTTATGACTAATGTTGAGTCCATGGATTATACGCACTCTCACCCTACCACCATTGCTAGCCTCTTCGATGACGTGCATTGCCCTTTCTCACCTTGAGAGTTGGTGCAAACTTCGCCAGTGCATCCAAATCCCGTGATATGATACGCTCTTTCACACATAAGCCACCTTATATCTTCCTCAAAATAGCCATCATACCTTCCTATTCTGGCATTTCCATAGCCATTCCGAGATATATTGCAATGCAACTTCCATCGTTTCATTTTATTATGACACACACCATCATTGTCATATTGCTTTCATATGAACAAGGCATTCATATAGAGTCATATCCTTGTGTAGTATTGAGTTGTAATTCTTAAGTTGTAAGTAAATAAAAGTGCGATGATCATCATTACTAGAGCATTGTACCATGTGAGGAAAGGATGATGGACGCTATTATTACCCCACAAGTCGGGATGAGACTTCGGACTTAAAATAAAAAGAGGTCAAAGAGCCCAAAATTAAAAAAGAGAAAAAATGAGAGAAAAAAGAGAGAAGGGACACTGCTACTATCATTTTCCACATCTTTGCTTCAAAGTAGCACCATGTTCTTCATATAGAGAGTCTCCTATTTTGTCACTTTCATATATTACTAGTGTGAATTTTTCATTATAGAAATGCTTGTATATTCCAATGATGGGATTCCTCAATTCTCCCTTGTTCTTCACGAGCAAGTGAGTTGGATGCATACCCACTTAGTTTTCTTTTGAGATTTCATACACTTATAGCTCTAGTGCATCCATTGCATGGCAATCCCTCCTCCTTGCATTGACATAAATTGATGGGCATCTCCATAGCCCATTGGTTAGCCTCGTCAATGTGAGACTTTCTCCTTTTTTGTCTTCTCCACACAACCTCCACCATCATATTCTATTCCACCTATAGTGCTATATCCATGGCTCACGCTCATGTATTGCGTGAAAGTTGAAAAAGTTTGAGAACATTAAAAGTATGAAACAAATGCTTGGCTTGTCATCGGGGTTGTGCATGATAAATACTTTGTGTGATGAAGATAGAGCATGACAAGATTATATGATTTTGTAGGGATAACTTTCTTTAGCCATGATATTTTGAGAAGACATGAATGCTTTATTAGTATGCTTGAAGTATTATTATTTTTATGTCAATATTAAACTTTTGTTTTGAATCTTATGGACCTGAATATTCATGCCACAATAAGATTACATGATAAACATGTTAGGTAGCATTCAACATCAAAAATTCTATTTTTATCATTTACCTACTCGAGGATGAGCTGGAATTAAGCTTGGGGGTGCTTGACACGTCTCCAATGTATCTATAATTTTTTATTGTTCCATGCTATTATATTATCCATCTTGGATGCTTTTATGCATTAATATGCTATTTTATATCATTTTTTGGGACTGACCTATTAACCCAATGCCAAGTGCCCGTTACTGTTTTTCGTTGTTTTTGTATTTTATAGAAAATCAATACCAAAAGGAATGAACCTTTTTGAGGATTTTTCTTGGACCAGAAGACAACCATGAAGCTTTAGAAGGAGGCAAGAGGAGCCACGAGAGGGCCACAAGACCTACAGGCGCACCCTAGGGAGGCGCCCCCAGGCTTGTGGCCCGCTCGGGACTCCCCTAACCCTAATTTCAGCTCTATAAATACCCAAATATTCCCCGTATTTGGAGCAAAATAGGAGGATCAAGGGAGTAGTAGATGTAGATGATGTTCAGGAGGTTGTGGCGGTTAGTTCAGTTGAAGCAAACATCGCCTCTAAAAGGCCAAGCTCAGGGACAGCAACCAAACAGAATAAGAAAGCATTTATCACCAACATGCAAGGTAAAAAGAAGTCTGTTGCGTCTGCCGCCAATAGTTCCAAGTCAATTGTTGCCAAGCTACGAAGAACACCTGAGGATCTTGTAGATGAAATACGCTCTGGGGGTTCACAAAGCACCATGGAGTCTAGCACAAAGACTCCGGAAGAGAGGCGGTATGTCAATATGCAGTGGGCATTGTTCTTTTACGAGTGTGGAATTCCATTCAATGCTGCAAGTAGTAGGCAGTTTGAGGTTGCAATTGAAGCCACTTGTCAATATGGTTCAGGTTACAAGCCTCCTAGTGCACATGAGCTGAGAGAGAAATTGCTTAATGATTGTGTGAAGGAAACAAGACTCTTGAGGAGGCAACATGAGGCAGCATGGAAAAAAGATGGATGCACACTCATGTCAGATGGCTGTGGTCGGATAAAAGAGGACGCCATTTGATTAACTTCCTTGTTAATAGTCCAGAGGGCACTTTCGTCTTAGCGTCGGTTGATGCCTCAAGTGTATGTCATGACGGTGATATGATAGTTGATTTTCTTGATAAGAGAATTCTGGATGTTGGAAAAGAGAATGTGGTACAAGTTATCACCGATAATGGTGCTAATTACAAGAAAGCCGGCCACCTTCTAATGGAGAGGATGCCTACTCTATATTGGAGCCCGTGTGCATGTCATTGCTTGGACCTAATGTTGGAAGATATAGGAAAGTTGAAGGAATTTAAGAAGCCTATTGCAGGGGTTAGACGTGTCACAACTTTCATCTATACACATGGAAGACTTCTTAGTCTAATGAGGAAGGCCACGGGTGGGGATCTTGTGAGACCAGCAGCCACTCGTTTTGCCACAGCCATCCTCACACTTAGGAGTTTGGTCAAGAACAAGCCTGCATTGAGGAGTTTATTTACATCTGAAAAATGGGTTGGAAACAAGTTAGCAAAAACACAAGTTGGCTTGAATGTGCAAGAGATTATACTTTCAACAGAGTGGTGGAGCGCAATTGAGGACTGCCTTAGAGCTTAAACTCCACTTCTTAGAGTTCTTAGAGTAGCGGATGGTGATGAGAAGCCTGCCATGCCAGAGATTAAAGCACTTATGATTTATGCAAAGGAGAGTATCAATCTAGGTTTCCCTCAACAAAACAAGCAACCATTGCCCAAGAAGATCTTGGCCATTGTTGATAAGCGTTGGGAGAATCAAATGGATCATCCATTGCATGGGGCTGTTCTATTTTTGAACCCAGGAAAGTTATTTCCTATTGTAAGCAAAAATGATGATGCCTTAGTTGGGCAGCTTAGGAGCTGCTTTAATGATGTGCTTGCAAAAATGGTACTGGATGCCAATGTTCGAAAAAATATTGATCAACAATATGTGCTCTATGAGTGCCAGTGAGAAGGCTTTTCTAATCCATTCGCACTCAAGACCATGAGCACAAGGAACCCTCGTAAGTCATATTAAATGCATCATGTTAATTTCAGCATGTTAATTCCAGTTCCAGCAATGTAATTTCTGTACAAACTCTTAATATGTGTCAGTTTTTATCATTTTAGTTTATTGGTGGAGTTCATTTGGTGGTTGGGCCATTGACCTACAAAGGTTTGCAAAGCGCATTGTTAGTCTTTGTGCTTCATTATCTGGTTGTGAGAGGAATTGGAGCATGTTTGAATTTGTAAGTCAACTAGTAAAGCAGTATTTGTGTTTGTTGAATGAAGATTTCAGCAAGTTATTTACTTATTTCACTTGTTGTTTCTACTTTGTGGATCCATACGAAGAAAAGGAATAGATTACAATGGAAAAGGTTAAATGATCTTGTCTCTGTTTCCTTCAACCAGAAGAGTATGCAACGGTTTCAAAAGAGGCGTGAGAAGGTGGGTGAGAATAGCTTTGAGGCTTTGGTCATTGAGGATTTTGATTCGGGCAATGAGTGGGTGGACCCATCACTATTACAACCTCAAGGTGCTCGAGGTTGTCCTAAAGACCATCAAGACATTACATGGGAGGATGTTGATGTGGCTATTGGTGCATCTTCAAACCTTCAAGCCGTAATCTGCATAGGACAACAACTACACTTCGTAGGGGCCAGACAAATGTCCTTCTGCAACACTACGCACGCAAGAGACCTACTACAACACAACCTACAATTCCTGAAGAAGATGAGGCAGAGGAGGACTTGGAGCAAGAGCAATACTCAAGTATGCCCAACGCGGAGGGGGAGGATTTAGACTACGTTGAGGATGATGATGATGTGAGCAATGACAATCAAGAGCCAACTAATATTGACCAAGATGGTGAAGACAACACCAATGCCAATGAGTTTGATGACGATGACTTTGATTGGGACTTTGAGAGTGGAGAGATATGAGAGAGCTGAGATGGCCACCTTTATCCCTTTTGCTATGCTGGAATTATCTAGTATTCTGTTTGTCTTATGTGGACCTTTGTTATGTGGACTACTGACCTTGTGTCATTTGAATTGGTTAATGGTTATGTAATATGCCATGCATTGCAGACTGCTGTTGCACTCATACTTCCTATCTTTCTTTCCACTTTTGCTCGCTGCCTCATCTTTATTTATATTTTTTGTGGAATGTGCACTGGTAAGTTATACATTATTCTAACATATTTGTTCATTACTTCATGTTGATGCAGAATTCTGCTGGGGAGAAAAGCAAGTGCAAAGAGGATGGGGGCTCTACAACAATCAGTTTCAAGGTGTGTATGTGTCAGGACCCCGACTCAATGCCACACCGATCTAGCATGTAACACCTCATATCACTTTTTGGCCTCACGCACGGTATCCCCATGGGTGTCGCCTTACTAGGCCCGGGACCGTTTGCAACTTTTGGCACACGTATATGTTAGTGTTGCTAGCATCCATATGACAAGGAGCCCGGGCTGACATGGCTAGTCATGAACCCAAAGTGGCACTAACTTACAGGGACAGGCATGAACAATGAAGGACACATGCCGGCCAGCCTAAGTGTTCTGGAGGAGTAGCAAGCTACCATGGCTCAATGGAAGCACTAGGAGACATTTCTCGGTAAGAGAGGCTACCAAGGATAAACAACTAGATAGTCAGATCCCACACATACCAAGCATTTCAATAACATACACACAATATGCTCGATATGTGCAAATACAACATGGCATCACAACATGACTCTACAACCCAAGTATTTTATTCAATAGGCTCCGAGGAGCGAGATATTACAATCATGGGTCGCATGACCCAACATTCAGAGCATACAAGCCAAAGCACATGCGGAAGCTTAACATGTCTGAGTACAGACATCTACAAATGAAAAAGGCTGAGAAGCCTGACTATCTACCAGATACTGCCGAGGGCACAAGATCGTAGCTGATGTAACAAGCTAAATGTCGAAGTCCACGTGAAACTACTAGTGAGATTGAAGTCTCTCTGCAAAAACATAAAATCGGCAAACGTGAGTACAAATGTACATAGCAAGACTTACATTAGAACTAACTACATATGCATCATTATCATCAAAGGGGATGGTGGGGTTTAACTGCAGCAAGCCAGCTTTGACTCGGTGGCTATCCTGAACTACGACTGCAAGTAACTCTTTTGAGGTGGCGCACAAGAGTCCACATATTCACCATATCGATACACCACTATGGATCCGCTCCCGTCTCCCTACGAGAACACCATCCATAGCACTCATGCTTATCTTGCGCATTTTAGAGTATCCACTTTCACTTGTCTTATGAACTATATAGGCAACCCAGAAGTCCGTTTCCGCGGACACGGCTATTCGAATAGATGATGTTAACCCTGCAGGGGTGTACTTATTCACACACACTCTCGTCACTTACCACCATGTACACGTCGTGTATCTTAGCAACCTTCAAGCGGAAGCCTGGCGAGGGAGTCGGCCATGACCTGACTAACCACACAAGTCTCTAGTCCAGGTTTATCGCCTATTCGGGTTCCATCCGCAAGGAGATCCGGCCAGGGTGTCGCTCATGGCCCCAAATGATGTGAGCAAGGTTCCCAAGCCCACCATCCGGGTGCCACTTGGTACACCGTGCCACTGTGCCTAGTCTGTCCCAAGCCCACCTGTACAGGGTGCCACTTGGTAGACTACTAACACTACCTACAAACACCAAAAACTAGTTGCAACTCCTGGACAGAGATCAGGTTGATTAATAAGTCGAGAGGGGCACTTAAGCATTCCAATGCGTGGTAGTAAATGTTCATGGATCACAAACACAGAACCTGGTTCCTGATGACGGCTTCAATGAGACAACCCGCCATGTACTCCTACAAGGCCTCTCACCGATACCTTTACCAAATCGTGTTCACACACTTAGCTCTCAACAGCAGGACATGTTCACCACATTCCAATTCATCCCCGATGAATCAGACCTGACTCAACTCTAAGCAGTAGCATGCATGACAAACAAGCATGAATGAGTAGGCACATCAGGGCTCAAACAACTCCTACTCATGCTAGTGGTTTTCTTCTATTTACTGTGGCAATGATAGGTCATGCAGAGGAAAAGGGATTCAACTACCGCAGCATGTAATAGATGAATCGTTGTTGTCCTAATGCAGTAAAAGAGAGTAGGAGCGAGACAGTGGGATTGTATCGGAATGAACAAGGGGGTTTTGCTTGCCTGGCACTTCTGAAGATAGTATAGCTCTTCATCGGTGTCATCGAACTCATTGTCGGGACCACGTCTATCGAAAGGGAAGAAACACCGGCAACAGAGAGGAAACATAATCAATGCAATGCAACAATATGAGGCATGAATGTGACATGGCAATATGCTATGATTTGAGCTAATGCAACTAAAACCAAAAGGGTTTGAGCTAATTTGAACCAAGTGTTCAAATTCAAACTCAAGTTATGAATTTATAATGTGCATTGTCATGTTTTGATCTATACAGGAAGGTTAAGTTGCTTTGTCATGCATGAAATAGCACAAATGGATAGATTGGATTTTTCTGATAATTTTTCATATATAATTTGTTTCATTTGGAGTTACGGTTGAATTTCTATGAATTGTAGAAGTTCTAAACATTTTTTGGAATTTTCTGAATTTGTTTTAATCCAGAAATTCCTTTACTGCGTCAGCATGACGTCAGTGTGACGTCATAAAATCAACAGCGCCAACCAGGTCAAACCTGATGTGTGGAACCCACTGGTCAGTGTCACAGACAGGTGGGTCCATTCAACATCCACTTCAGCACAGTCAACTCTAGCGTGCGGGTCCTGCCGGATTTTAAACTAATCTAAACAACAACAAAATAGGGGTTAATTAGGACGTGGGCCCAGCATGTGGGTTAGTTAGCGGCCTCATTAGTGGCTAATTACGACGCCACGTCGGCATGGCCGGGGTTAGGCCGCCGGCGACCTTCCGGCGCGGCGGAGTCCACTCGGGACGGCGCTACAAGGGGCGGCTGGGCAAGCGAAGGGCACCGGGAGGAGGCCCTCACTCGCACGCATCCAACCACTAGTAGAAAAAGGACCTAATGTGAGACACATTAGTCCCGGTTCGATTTTGGCCAGTTACTAATGGTACCATTAGTGCCGGTTCGAATGGCTATGCATTAATGTCGGTTCGTTTCGAACCTTTAGTACCGGTTCGTGCCACGAACCGGTACTAAAGGGGTGGTGGCAGGCTGGCATCAGGCCGGGGCCTCGCGATCATCTTTAGTACATGTTCGTAGCACAAACCGGTATTAAAGGGCTAATCTTTAGTATTGGTTCGTGCCACGAACTGGTACTAAAGGGGTTTGACCTATAGTACCGGTTCATGGCACAAACCGGTAGTAAAGGGAAATTTTCAAACTCTTACCCCCCACCCGTGTATCGCCATTTTAGTTTTGAAAAATACAAAAGAAAATGATAATAAATTCAAAAAATAAAATTCTTCGAGATGTACTTATATTACTACATCTACTAGTTAGGAAAATTAAAAAACTTAAATTTGGACATGTTTTGCAAAAAGTGTAGGGAAAATGTAAAACGGCTATAACTTTTGCTGTCGAAAAAAAACGTATAATATATCAAAAAATTTAGCACAAATATTCCAAAAGGAGAAAAAGATATACTCAAATTTAAGTTTTTTAAATTTTTGTTAAATCTGGTCAAACTATGGTCAAACTACTTATTCAAGAAGTATTTATGTTACTACATACTTATTCAAGAATATTAGTGTTACTAAATAATTATTTCAATTTTTTGAATTTTATTCAAATCTGGTAAAATTGTGGTCAAACTATGGTCAAACTTATTCAAGAAATATTAGTGTTACTAAATAATTATTGTTTTTTAGAATAATAGTTTCAAACTCAAACGGTGAAATGTGTGACCTAATGCTCAAGCTAAACAACAAGTGAAGACTTGGAAAGTAGGGGGAATAGAACTCCGAAGTTAAGCATGCTCAGGCTTGGGGAGTGAGAGGATGGGTGACCGGTCGGGAAGTCAGATGATTTGGAATGAGTGATCCACACTTGAGTAGTTAAGAGGGGCGATTAGAGAGTAAATCATCAAATAATTCAGAAAATTGAAAATTGAAAAAAATCAATTTTTTTCCCAAAATTTTCAAAAAATAATTTAAAAAAAATACCTTTAGTACCGGTTGGTACCACCAACCGGTACTAAAGGTCCCCCATACCACGGCGCGAGCTCACGCCATGTGGTGGGCCTTTAGTGGCAGTTCGTGCCGAACTGGTTCTAAAGGGGGTGGCTTTAGTCTCCACTCTTTAGTGCCGGTTGCAGAACCGGCACTAAAGGCCCTTATGAACCGGTATTAAAGCTCCGTTTTCTACTAGTGAATGGTGGCCTTAGGTTCCACGGGGACGGCCGGGAATGTCGACGGCGTCGAGCTCCCACGCCGGCGGAGCCACGGCTTCGAGCGGAATGGCACTGTGATGCACGGGGAAGCAAGCTAGGCACACGGTTGGGTCGTCTGGAGCTGCAGGAGCTCAACAACGTGCTCGGCTGTGGCTTAAACGGGCCCTGCCCACGACGGTGACATGGCCGGCGGCGGGGAGCACTCGGGTGCGGCAACAGGCATGGCTAGAGCTCGAGCGTGAGGGAGAAAACAGGGGGGAAAGAAGGCGGGGCTCACAGCGGTTGCGACGACCGTCGAAGTGGGCTCGGGAAAGTCGGAGTTGGGCGAGGCTGCGAGGGGGATCTCTGGCGATGGCAGTCGGGGACGGGCTCGGTGAGGCCAGAGGAGCGCGCCCGGCGTCGAGTGGCGGAGCGAGGAGGTCGAGGATGTCGAGGCGGAGCTCATGGACACGTCAGAGGGGCGAGGGAATGGCTCAGGGCGCGGCAGCGGCGGGCGGCGGCTATGACTCCGCTCGGCTTCGGTAGAGAGAGCGAGAGAGGCGAGGTAGCGAGAGAGGGGAGCGGTCGAGGGGGTCCAGGGTGCTGCGTGGCAGCCTTAGCGGCCTCCAGAAGTGGCGGGAAGTAGGAGGTGGCTGGGGTCGCATGCGCGCGTGCGGGGCACACGCCCTTCGTCCTCCTGGTAAAAGGAGGAAGACAACAGGGGAGGTGGAGATGGGCTGGGCCGGCTTCAGCAGCAGGCCGCACAGGTAGGCGCCTGGTAGGTTTTCTCTCTCTCTAGTTTTCTATTTATTTATGTTTTCTATTTTCTGCAATTGGTTTTGATTTTATTTAAATACCAGATCATCTAATAATCTTCTGAAAATTATTATGTGGCCTTTTAAAAAGTATTCAAAGCCACTTACAAACATTTAGAGTTATTGGAGTTATATTTAATACATAACAAATATAACTCCAATGCAAATATTTATTGAATTAACTCAAATGTCAAAAATTAATATTTGTGAGCTCCTAAAAATATTGGTTTGAATTTTACCTCTAGCCAATATTTTCAGAGAGAAACATGAACATTTTCTTGGACCTATTTGAAGCAATTTTGATCTTGGTCATTTTCAGAAATGATCTCTGAGGCTTTCACATGCCCCCTTTTCAAATTCATGGAAATTTAAACATGATGCACACATGACTAGCTAGTATAGGTCATACCAGAACTAGGGATTTGACAACTCACCCCCACTAAACAAGAATCTCGTCGCGATATTCAAGATGTGAGGTAAGAAGACAGAGGGGACATGGGACTGGCACAATCTTCATGATCCATTGCATTTCTGAAGGGTGTTGATTCATTGCTTCATATTGATCTTGACTACTTGCTCTGAGAACTCCATCCAACATGATAACGGGAAGAAAGGAAACTCTCGAAGAATTGATCTTCTCGAGGATCGAGCAACCGACGATCAACTCACAGAACGAGACATACCAACATCTCTCAAGATGAGACACGAAGCATACATCTAGAGGGATGGAGTGAAATAGATGATGAAGTTTCACTAGATAGACAACAATTTGACACCTAACGGGGTGGTGAACGGTTGTCAACGGAGCGAGGAGTCGGGTTGCCATGATACCACAACAAGACACCTTCGAGAAGGGTGACTCGTAGAATTATTACGTGGCAAAAAGAATTACTTTTGATTCATAGACCATTGAAACTTTTATATCATCCTAAGGAAAAAGCACAACAATCATTGGCGGAGTGTGTTAGAATGGCATACTCGGACTAGAATGGATGATGTGGACTACCTTGTGTAAGACAACGCAAGGAATGATTTTGCTTGCACGTGCTCTCAAGAAGTTGAGCATTTCCATATTCATCAAGGTTTTACCAACATCCGTGTCAAGGATCCTGGCAACACAACATACTACCATGATGAATAGTGATGGACGAGCAAATGCAAAGGAAGATAACACCTTCTCAGATTTCACCTTAGCGAGGCCAAGGAAACAAAATCTAGATGATCGTCCGAGAGACATTTAGCACTCCACTTCTAATGTTCTCCTTGATGTGCTAGCGCAACCCATTTATAGATATGGTTTGATAACTAGAACATCAAGTAAAAGGTCGGACTTCGGAAGCTCAAGAATCCATAAGGAATAACTACGGAGGTAGATCCTGCGAGATCCTTATGGGGAGGTGACCAACTTCTTCAACCAAGATACTACAATAATAGGCCTTCTAGCTAGGTGTTTTGGCCACGACATCCACGTTACCGGGTTACCGAGAGACCAATATTATAATTTTTGGGGCATGTTCCAACCATCATATCTGCCTAAGATTCAGATCTGGTTGGTGTCAGGATATTCCAGACTCATCGAATCTAGAAAGAAAAGTGAAAGTTTGCAACACAAATCGACGAGATGACGTTGCGAGATTCTCGGGAAATGAACTACGATAGCAAGCTCCAAAACATGAGTTGGTCCTGCTAAACACATGTGAACATGTTGTCCTAGACAAGCATGACCACATAGTAGTCTTATAATAAAACACTACCGAGTTCAGGTTGGGAACCATCATCGAGGATAATGAAGTCCTAACATAAGTCATGACTAGTTCTTATGAAGGAACTCCTTCTCCTTGAGCAAATCAATCAGTGGCTTGGTGTGCTAGGCATACGTATGGAATGAAGATGATCAGTCTATCAGACCACAGAATACTTTGCATGTGCATCACCGACTTGGGATGATTCCAGAGGAGGTAAAACAACCCTTCTCAAATTCATGGCAGCAACTTGCATCAAGTGCACATGAATTAGAGGGACTCACTTCTTTCGTCCAAACATATGCTTCATGAACGGGTCATGAAGAAAATGCTTACACAGGTTTCCAATGCTAACATAGATGTTCAACATGAATCATGGAGAGGATAAAATGATGCTGATGAGCTCAACAACAAGTCCTCGAAACTCCCATGGAAATGGAATTCCAAAACTATGTGAACAAGGTGATAGCATTGGTCAGACCCAAAAGATATAATGGTGTATGCTCGAGGGATCAACCATGGGTAAGACAACATTATGAATATCGTAGGTTCTGAGTTGATTTGATGATAGCCCATATGCAAATCAAACATTTGGGTAAGACAATAGATCCAACAATTGACACTTGGATCAATCAATGAAGATATCATCTTTCTTCAACACACACACACAAGGATATCCCTTGGAATGAACTGAGTCGGACAAGCTTTTATCTTCCAACTCTCCAAGTTGTTGTTTAGCTTAACCAACTAGCTTAGGGTATCCAACACGGATTCTTGAAGAAAGGGTGGTTTACAAGAAAACCAACTTGCTCACGAACTCAACATAGCGGTCAGGTGATGACCCGATGATACTTCCGATAAGATATCCGGAAAATCACGAACCACCGATATGTTACTAAGCTCCCAACCAATCTTGCTTTTCAGGGCAAGACGATATGATCAATAAAGCGAGGGATTGACCAAATACTAACTCATTGATCGGAGAGTGCACCAGAAATAAGGACTAGGTAGCACGATCAATCTTAGAATGATAATCTCAATAACCAACACGCTAAGAACGAAATTATTGTCCTTTAACTACCAAGCAACAAGGTTGCTATGAGTATCGGCATTCCGGTTGCAACAACATGGGAGCCGAGAAATGAATAATGAGGGTGAGAAGTATCACTTTATCAAGAGTTCATAGGATGGTGTGCAATTCCCATGATATTCTTGATATAAAGATGGTAACACTCCAAGGTAGAACAGAACAAGAGCTAGATTAGCATTTTGATCTATAGAACACAACTGCTTTGACCCAATCCTGGATATGGAAGAGGTACTGGAGTTTGTTTCTCCTAGTCATCCCGAATAGAATGGCTTGATGGACCACAAGAGTAATAGGCATCGATGAACGAATGCACGCATACTCTTGACTATCAATTGATAGACGAGGTTAGAAGACAACTAAAGAGGGACAACCCAAAAGAACATATGATTTTCTGAGTTGTGGATGCATGGGCTAGCATGTCGAACGAGTTCAACATATTTCTTCCGGATAACGCATGTAGAAAGGTTGAACTGGCAGAGTCACAATATAGAATCAAGAACTCGTCAAGAGCACTCTGGTTGTGATCTTTCGGTTCAGCGAGGAACTTCTGCCATAAGCAGTTCATGGTATTGGAAGAAGGAAATACCACGGACCTCGAGGACTATCGCAAAGGTTACTAATAACCTGAAGGAACGAGCAAACACTAACAACATGAAGTAGGTAGGGTGAATCTCGGGTTAAAAACCCAGGAGTAGAATACCTACTAACTAAATTGCATCACTGGATGCTTTCAAGAATAATGGCCAGAATCATCACACTGGGAACACAAAACATGGCTAGATTACTAGATTATCCCCTAAGACACCTAGGGTCGTAATAATAATTCCAACATATATGTCGAGGCAATAAAATACCTCAACTCAACAATTAATGTGATTAACTTGGCCTAAAGGAACATCGAAACCAGAGGGATAGTATTTTGCAAATGCATCACATTGTTTAGAAACCTGGGACGACTCGGACAGCATAACGGCTGTAAATGCTCAAAAGGATTTAAGACATCCTAAAAAATGGTGGCATAACCACTCGATCATCACAATATCACGAATCTGAGGCTAGCTATGATTACATTAAGTAGTAGGAACCGATTTGAAGCTTAGAACCATCGATCCTATAAGTCTACGGATTAGTAACACATGATCCTGATAGAAAGAAGAGAAAGCCTAGTTCCTTAACCCCGTAGGAAAGATAAGATGACTCGGATCAAAAGGCATAAGATTTAAGGAATAAAAAGACCCTGACGTTCCATCCCACAATCAATTCCCTTATATAACTAAAGAATTTCTAGACTCAACTTCGACCAGTTTGGCTTGGCAATCCCACAGGCAGTCAGGCTCTGATACCAAAGCTGTCAGGACCCCGACTCAATGCCACACCGATCTAGCATGTAACACCTCATATCACTTTGCGGCCTCACGCACGGTATCCCCACGGGTGTCGCCTTACCAAGCCCAGGACAGTTTGCGCCTTTTGGCACACGATATGTTAGTGTCGCTAGCATCCATATGGTAAGGAGCCCCGGCTGACATGGCTAGTCATGAACCCAAAGTGGCACTAACTTACAGGGACAGGCACATGACCCAGCAACGAACGTGTCAATCATCAACGAGTGAATCCGGGCTGTAGCAACTGGGCTAGCAGGACTCCGGTAGACACCACGTGACATTTCCTTGAAGGGACAGACACAGGAACGAACAAGGACACATGCCGGCCAGCCTAAGTGTTCCGGAGCAGTAGCAAGCTACCATGGCTCAGTGAAGCACTAGGAGACATTTCCTGGTAAGAGAGGCTACCAAGGATAAACAACTAGATAGTCAGATCCCACACATACCAAGCATTTCAATAACATACACACAATATGCTCGATATGTGCAAATACAACATGACATCACAACATGACTCTATAACCCAAGTATTTTATTCAATAGGCTCCGAGGAGCGGGATATTACAATCATGGGTCGCATGGCCCAACATTCAGAGCATACAAGTCAAAGCACATGCGGAAGCTTAACATGTCTGAGTACAGACATCTACAAATGAAAAAGGCTAAGAAGCCTGACTATCTACCAGATCCTGCCGAGGGCACAAGATCGTAGCTGAAGTAACAAGCTAAACGTCGAAGTCCACATGAAACTACTAGTGAGACTGAAGTCTCTCTGCAAAAACATAAAATAGGAAAACATGAGTACAAATGTACCCAGCAAGACTTACATCAAAACTATCATGATCAACAAAGGGGATGGTGGGGTTTAACTGGAGCAAGCCAGCTTTGACTCGGTGGCTATCCTGAACTACGACTGCAAGTAACTCTTTTGAGGTGGCGCACACGAGTCCACATATTCACCATATCGATACACCACTATGTATCCGCTCCCGTCTCCCTACGAGAACGCCATCCATAGCACTCACGCTTATCTTGCACATTTTAGAGTATCCACTTTCACTTGTCTTATGAACTGTATACGCAACCCAGAAGTCCTTTTCCGCGGACACAGCTATTCGAATAGATGATCTTAACCCTACAGGGGTGTACTTCTTCACACACGCTCTCGCCACTTACCACCATGTACACGTCGTGTATCTCGGCAACCTTCAAGCGGAAGCCTGGCGAGGGAGTCGGCCACGAAACTAACCACACAAGTCTCTAGTCCAGGTTTATCGCCTATTCAGGTTCCATCCGCAAAGAGATCCGGCCGGGGTGTCGCTCACGGCCCCAAACGATGTGAGCAGGGTTCCCAAGCCCACCATCCGGGTGCCACTTGGTACGTCATGCCACTGTGCCTAGTCTGTCCCAAGCCCACCTGTACCGGGTGCCACTTGGTAGACTACTAACACTACCTACAAACACCAAAAACTAGTTGCAACTCCTGGACAAAGATCAGGTTGATTAATAAGTCGAGAGGGGCACTTAAGCATTCCAATGCGTGGTAGTAACTGTTCATGGATCACAAACACATAACTCAATTCCTGAGGACGGCTTCAATGAGACAACCCACCATGTATTCCTACATGGCCTCTCACCGATACCTTTACCAAATCGTTTTCACACACTTAGCTCTCAACTGTAGGATATGTTCACCACATTCCAATTCATCCCCGATGAATTAGACCTAACTCAACTCTAAGAAGTAGCAGGCATGACAAACAAGCATGAAAGAGTAGGCACATCAGGGCTCAAACAAATCTTACTCATGCTACTGGTTTTCATCTATTTACTGTGGCAATGACATGCCATGCAGAGGAAAAGGGGTTCAACTACCACAGCATGTAGCAGATGAATCGTTGTTGTCCTAATGCAGTAAAAGAGAGCAGGAGCGAGATAGTGGGATTGTATCAGAATGAACAAGGGGGATTTGCATTCCTGGCACTTCTGAAGATAGTACAACTCTTCATCGGTGTCATCGAACTCATTGTCGGAACCACGTCTATCGAAAGGGAACAAACACCGGCAATAGAGAGGAAACACAATCAATGCAATGCAACAGTATGATGCATGAATGTGACATGGCAATATGCTATGATTTGAGCTAATGCAACTAAAACCAGAAGGGTTTGTACTAATTTGAACCAAGGGTTCAAATTCAAACTCAAGTTATGAATTTATAATGTGCATTATCATGTTTTGATCTATACAGCATGGTTAAGTTGCTTTGTCATGCATGAAAACTGCACAAATGGATAGATTGGATTTTTCTGATAATTTTTCATATATAATTTGTTTCATTTTGGGTTACGGCTGAATTTCTATGAATTTTAGAAGTTTTAAACCTTTTCTAGAATTTTCTGAATTTGTTTTAATCCAAAAAATCCTTTACTGCGTCAGCATGATGTCGGTGTGACGTCATCAAGTCAACAACGCCAACCAGGTCAAACCTGATGCGTGGGACCCACTGGTCAGTGTCACAGAACTGGCTAGTGTCACAGACAAGTGGGCCCAGTCAACAGCCACGTCAGCACGGTCAACTCTAGCGTGCGGGTCCTGCCAGATTTTAAACTAATCTAAAGAGCAACAAAACAGGGGTTAATTAGGATGTGGGCCCAGCATGTGGGTTACTGCAATGTACTGTACTTCTAGTCTTGTCTAGTATAGTGCACCAGTTTTGAACTCTTGAATCTCAGGGCTAAGGAGCTACAGATGGAAGTGGAGGGTACTACTGTTCTCTAAAACCATCGCTGACTATCAATGCAGGGGAAGTACACCTGCATAGTGGCCTAGTGGGTACTCTTGGTGCTATATTCAGCCGCTCCTCTCACATAGGAGTAGCTGGCCTACTCAGCCGCTCCTCTCATGCACACATTAGCAGCCTGTTTATCAGCGACGGTTACTGCGGGGGCAGAACATTTGAGTTATTTGATATAGCGAGACTAGGCTTTTCGCTTCCATTTGTGGAGGTGTAATGGATCTCGTCGAACTTTGTTAGTAGTTCCTTCTTTATGAATGAGATGAAGCAAAGCTTTTGCCTCCGTTTAAAAAAACACGTCAAGAGGAATTTCTTTTATAGTAGAGCCGATAATGGAGTGAAGTCCATGCATGCAACGCCACAAGCTACAGAGTAGTAGTAGAGCACTTTACGTACGGAGCCATATTGCACAGTTCCCAATGCCCCGACATGCTTTTCTGGCTCCTCAGGCTTAATTGGGAGGCGCTAGTTTAAATATGCTACTATCTGATGAGGAAGCTGCAAGCGAGGTGCGGCTAGGGCGATCACGCGAGCCACAGGATGCTGGGAAGGAAAACCCGTTCACGTGGCTAGGCTATCCAGTGCACCTAGATTGTGGGGCCGCACGTCCATTCGACTTCAAAACTCAAACTACCCGTGTAAAATATGGCTCGTAGCGAAGTGTAGTAGTACTATTTTTTAAAAAAAGGCCGCCATGCGTTCAGCCGGGATTGAACCCACAAAATGAGGTATACACTCCCACGACCACTAGTAGTACTCGTTGGAGTACAACGCAACCGAGAATCGCCTTTTGTCGCTAGTAGTACGTACATTGTTCCTTACAAGAAACCATTAAAATGCCAAGAAACTACTACCACTTGCATACGTGGCAGACTTAATATAAGACTAACTTATCAACCATTGTACATGCTCTTACCAACAAAAATCCTCGAGTGATCTCCTACCTCCGGCCCGTCCACCTAGTCATCCTCGGCCATGGGACGCAGATATCGCCGTCGGCAGAAGGTGAGGTCAAAACCGCCAGCGGTGCGAAGCACATGTTGCGGCAGCCCGGATGCCAGCTCCGTCCGGTGCTCGCGGCCGCTAGCTAGCCAAGATAGCTCCGTCCAGCTGCTCCACATTTGCAGCGTGGCGGCTTGCTCGCGCGCGCCGCGCTCAGGCCAGCCATATGGCTCGAGCAAAGGCCAGTGCGGCGGCTTGCTCGCTCGTGAGTCACGCTCGGACCAGCCTGCCAACCCGTGCGGAAGCCAGCGCGGCGCCCGGTCCGTCCGGCGGAGCGGCGGCCAACTCGCTCATCACCGGTGCCACCGACGAACACACATCAGTACTGTTTGAAGTAATGTTCAGGAAAAATAATGATTTGAGGGGGAATAACAGGATAGAAGGTCAGATGTGGGTCCCTCGTGTCAACGGTCAAACAAAATGTGTTGGTTTAAGCTGCCTCGTCAGCACGGACGTGTGGGCCAACCCTGTCATAAATGGGTTTAAACGAACCTAATCGGTAGGAGTACTAGGTAGTAGTTTTTGGCGTGGATTAAGAAATTTTGGGTATGTTTTTGCTATTTTTTGTACAATAGATTCTTCCTAGGGCTGGTTGAAAGTGGTAGTTTTTTGTTAGATACTCTACATATTGTAAGTAGGAGTGAAAGTTAAGCTTTGGAGGCCAATAAGCAAGGCTAGTTACATAGTGCATATGTGTACATGATTGAAAGTAAATATCAACCATGAGTGACTAATATCTTGATGGAAAACTCGAAGCTATGGAATATTAGGAAAAAAATGCATGGTTGGAAATACTAACAATGTTCATGTCTGTTGCAACGAATCATAATTAGGATAATACTTATTCACAAACTTTGTACAAAACACTCTAATTTTGATATACATATGTTTCAATTAGAATATATTCCTTGGGATGCATTGGTGAGGTCAGGGAGGGATGTGGTTGGTTTTAAGATACTAATTATGGGTTTTTCTGCAAATTGGTAGACAAGTGGGATGTTGGTGAGAAAAGGCAACAACTTACTTCACAATCATTAGATGTAGATCTAATGGTCAGAAACGACGGATGGTAGACACGCCAGCATCACCAACTTAGTCTTGTGTAGGAGTACTAGCAAGATCCGTGCACTGCACGGAAAATCAAGATGCATTTTTTTATAAAACACTTGTTGTGATTGACCCTTGCGGGAGTAATCCCATGTGTAAAAACTAATGACATCTCGAGAAATATGAGATAAGGTGAAGAGGAGTGGGGTGTGGTGGTGGTTGGTGGTCGGAATGAGGGAGGCATGGGGATTGACGACGCTGGCAGCAGCCACCAGGCCAGTTTGTTTCAGAGGGTTCCTTTCTTAATTGCTCAACAATGAGGTTTGTTGGAGATAGGGATGAAAGAGGAAAGGCCTTGTCTGCAAATGTGGAGAGGGGTGCGGGTATCTTTTAGTTTAATTTCCATCCGCCGGATATATATCGGACAGTCTATAATGCAAGATGGCACACGTACCATCATCACCACCTCGGTTTTTTATAAGAGAAGAAATATAAGTATGGAGATACAAACGTATTATCGATACTTGCTTCCGTAAACTAGCATCTACATTCTATTCAACGCCTCGACATGTGGGGCCTTAGCACAATGACTTCTCGACTGTGTAAAACAAAGATTTTCCCATCGCCGACAAGGAGGAGGTGACGGCGGCATGCTTTTTGGCTTGCTCTAGTCCTAGTAGTCATACTAGGTGGTCTAAGAACGTGTAGATTTATTCTTTTTCACTTCTCTTGTTCGCCGTACTACCACAACTGTTGATGAATACACAGTAAGTTATTCACGGGGAAACCCTTGATGAGAGTGTTTGCGAGAGAGAGAGAGAGACAGTGTGCGTGTGTGATATGTTAGAGACTGAGGCAATGATAACAGATTCTTTGTGTCTATGTGTGTGGAGGATAGAGAGAGACATGTACATGGGGCTTTTTGTTGTGTAACATGGAGACACATATACATAATTAGAGAGTGAGTGTGTGAGATACACATGCGGACATGGGGAGAGATGAGGATCCAGATAAATGGGTGTTTGTGCGTGTTTGTGTGTGTTTGTGCACGCATTTGTGTGTGAGAGGGAGAGAGTGTACGTGGAGTAGAGAGACCACTGATGATGTAAACCTAGTATAAGGGAAGGGGGAATGGTGTGACATGTGTAGTAGCGGGATAGCACGGGTGCGGGCTGGTGGAGCAGAATATTTGGAAGAGACATCGAGTGTGTGTATGGGAGAGGGGTGTGAGAGTGAGAGAAAGAGAGAGCTAGCGATGGGGAGAGAGAGAGAGAGAAGAGAGGGGGCGAGAGGGGTCGTTTGTGTCCATAAATGGCGTATAGATAGGGAGACAATGTTGATCTTGTCTGAAATTGGCCTATGAACGGAGGCGCAAGGGAAGCGAGTCATCGTGTGTGTGATAGGGACTTCATGAGAGATCTAGAATAGATGGTGTAGAGAACAATGTGCGAAATCAAGAACGATTATACATTAGGGAGCTATGCAAAGAGTCACGACATATATGTATGCAGGGAAGGAGCTGGGGAGGGTCCGCATGTGGGAGAGATAGAAAGAGGAGAGTGGTGCACAAGGAGACAAAGTGTGCTTGTTTGCAGTGGGGGTGGTGTGTGAGGTGAGTGCGCGAGAACCACATAACTAGGGAGATAGACGTTTGGGGGCGACATTTTGTGTGTATGGGAAATATACACTCTACATAGTGCGTGTGCTTGGCTAAGAGAGATAGCGGGAGACCTAAAGAGTGAGGGAAGAGATGTGTGCATGCCCGAGAGACAAAGTGATAGAGACCTATGTTGGGGTCCGGACTTTACAAGAGAGAGGGGTGTTAATGTGCTCGTGTGTTTGTGTTTGGGGAGAGAACGACTTCTCTATGTGTGTGTGTGTGTGTGTGGTGGTGGTGGGGGGGGGGTTGACTTCAGATAAAGAGTGAGGTGTCTATATTTTAGGGACTTTAGCGTAATTGAGATATTGTGCACTCATGGTTGATCCATTTGTTTCATAGTTTGTACTATGAGATAACGATACTTTTGAACATGCGTGATATACCTTGATGTAGCAGAATTACAAACCTAAGATTGGAATTTTGGAATTCGACTCCATCATTAGCTTTTGTAATTCATTTAAAAGGAGGTACATTTTTGAACCTGGGATTTCGTGATTTCAAATTCATATATGAAAACTAGAGATATACACATACGGGCATGTTCAAACTTTATAATCATCCACATACACATTTTTGCTTTTGTCATCATATTTAGGATAAACACATTTGGAATTTCATTTGAATTGGACCGTATGATGGTATTTTCTTGTAGTAGCTCAATGATCCATATTTGAATTGAATGGACAATCTAAGTTTCGAGTTGGAGACATTGATTTTCAAAACTTGCACATTTATTTTGCGTGCAAAACAAAAAAAAATTGTCGGCCATGACATCATAGTCGGCCGTACGAGAGCAGAATACTTATAATTTTAGGCGCCAAAAGCTTTCAAACTTCCCGCTCACATCGAAATATCACGCGTCCGAAAGTTTAGCCAAGCGATATTCCTGTTTTACCCCTGCCACATAAACGGAAAAGGGCTGCTTTGGTAACTCCATTGTTTCCCCCTCTTTGCCCCCAACATTCTTCCCTAGAGTCCCTCCCCTTCCCCTCCCCGACCCCCCAACCACGGCAAGCCGCCGAACCTAGTCCTCCGCCGCAGCAGTGGACCTCACATCCCGCCGGATCTACCTTCCGCACCTTGGAACCCCCAACTGCCAACTCACCACTTCACCGGAGCCGCTTCAGTGACTGGCTTGTCCACCGCTCCAGATCTCCTTGACCGCCATCATGGTCCACCGCACCGGATCTGCTTAACCGGCACCCTCCACCATAGTGTAGGCCCTTCACTGACTCCCTCGTCCGCCCCTTCGCTGGCCCTTCATACAAGCCCTCGTCCGATGCAACAGATTCGCCTCACCGAAAGCACTATACAACACGCCCGCCGAAGCCTTCATCCACTGCACCGGACACTCTCCACGGACGCCATATTCAACTCCACCGGCCCTGCTTTACCGATGCCGCTGCCTCATCAGGTTATTTCGATTTGTACTCCTTCGGTTTTTCTCTTTATCGTGCAACTGTTCACTTACCACAGATGAGCTTTCTTGTATGTTGACAGGCGCCGCAACCGTAGCACCGGAGCAGCTTTAGCATCGGCGGCAGCCGGCCCAAACTCAACCTCAACACGAGCACCATCGACGATCCTTAGATATCAAGTATGACAACGATAACCATACGCCGCCAAGAATCGGGTACTATTATCCAACGGGCGGCGCCTACGTTCAGTTTCCTAGCATAAGCACCGCACCTTTGAATTTCTTCAGGCATCATTCCGTTTTTCATGAGAGGTGTTATTCTGCTTGCACCTTTAGGGCCATACTTCTGGCAGTGAACATGTTACATGTGTTAAATTACATACCAGTGCACATATAGTTAATATGCTTTAGTCTTGTTCTGATGCCACCTGTTGGTTCCATCGGACTGCTTAATGTTCTCTATGCTTAATTACACATCAGCAAACTAGCATGTGGTTCCGTTGCTTTTTATTTGTTTTACCCTATATTTTCTGATGCTAGCTATTACATCACTGCTCCTAGCCTCTGTTCATTACTTGTTTGTGTGTTCTTGATCTTCCTAAGTTGCATGACTAATTTGATGCTTCTATTAATTATGGAGCTGCCAACCCCATGAAGCAAAATATTTGTTCTTTTGGTGCTGGCAACTCGAACAAGCATAAAAATAGATTGAACCAGATATATTGTCGTGTATGCACACACCCTTCTTTCATTAGTTTAGATGAACCATTGATGATCAATTCAGACCAGTGCATGCGATTAAAATTAATTTTACCTAAATAGATGGTGCAGAAGAAACTACAACAACTAGATTTGCAACCACGGGATGCTGACGATATCTTCAAAGAACATTGGAACAACAGCTAGGCTTCACAGCAACATATGGTAAGCCAGTGTGTTTTAGTACATGTTAAATGTAATGCGAGTGGGCTGCTTTCTTGGCTTGTGCCCTCAACGTGTAATCCTACCGAATTGCAAATAGTTCAGTTGTTTGCTTTGCTGTATTGCTTGATTCGAATGCTTTTTTGTTGTTACGTTACACCTGAGTTGGCCAATATGTCAGCAGTGCCTACTGTACTATCATAAAGAAATGCATGCCTATTTAATTTGAGTCCTTAACTTTTCCTCTCAACTTCATCACAAGACTGTCTTCGTAGTTTATATGAGGCCACACTGTTAAGTGCTTTCTCAGATTATTTCAACTGCTTAGATGCCTTGGCAACTTAAATATAGCGGTTGTACACTCCCTTTCAACTTTCATCTTACCATTTTAATTTCTTTTCGGCTGATGCTGCTTCGAACCATTTAAATATAGTTTGCCATGCTCGGCAATAATTCGTCCGTCGTTTACCATGTAAGCTTACTGCCTGGATCATACGATAACTATCTCTTACTTATGTCCAGCGGAAACCTTTCAGGATGCCGTTCACACTAGGACACAATGTACAACCCCAGAATCTATTTGTGGAAGCAGTGCGCCATCCATGTTACCAGATGGTAGCAGTTCAGAGGCAACACCGCCGGAGAGCAGTCTGAGCACAAATATTATAGTGCTTGAGGCTCTACTAGAGGCAGAAAGTGATGGTGTGGCTGCCATGAATGAGGTAATTTTTATCTTGAGGCTGGAAATTACGGAATTAGCGGCACACATTATGTAAACAACCCAAGAATTGGAGGAAGTAAGAATGTTGCATTTGAAGACGGATGAGGTCCTGCTGTTTCTGCTATCTGAAGCCCAAGGTAATCCCGGTTCTTCTTTAGATACTAGTTGAAATTGTCATTAGATTATTGTACTTGCATGTTGTGTCATGTCTCTGAATGGATTATGTTGCAAGACCCCGTAAGTTGTCCGGAATTCCATTATGTCCATGTGTTGTAATGATTCGAATTTTTTAGGCGAGGTAATCCTTAGTACTTGTATGATTGACATAAGGTGAACTGTTTTTCGTGTGAGCATATTGTATTGGATGAAATAACTGTTTGAATCAGAGTGTATCCAACCTACTGAATTCGACAATCACGGCATTTCTAAATCATAATCATATATAAAGGTGTAATAAATCTTTGTTGCGGTTTTGAAGAAATAAATAACAAAACGTATAATTATCTGTGGATATTCGTAAATACAAACTGGATTTGAATTTAGTTTGCTAGGTCCGAGGGCAAACGTGAATGCTAATTCTCCCAAGTGTTGAACGAAGCGGCTAAACACCCACTATAATTTGTGGGCTACCCGAAGAAAGTGTTTGAGAGATGAAAATTATTGTCTACCCGTAACACTTGACATCCTTATCGACCGGATTTACACTGCTGTCGATAGGGGTAGACTAGTAACTTCAGTCAGACGTGACACGACGGCCTCTGAGCCCATTCAGACACGGTGGGCGCCAAACGTGGGTGGAAAAACACATTTGACTCAAGATCGTCCGAAAGACATGTGTCTCTTCCTTCATTTCCCCATTCATACACGGTGGGTGGCAACACAAACTCTCCTCGTCCGAAATCGATGTAGGCAAATATTTTAAATAGGGGCAGATGTGTAACTTCCATCAGACGTGACACAACCGCCCTACCTGTCAGCCCCGTTCATACACCGTGGGAGCCAACCGTGGGCGGCAAAACACCCTCTCCTCGCCCGAAATAGTTATTGGCAAATATTTGGGAGATGCGAGATTACCATCCTATCCCCAACCGACGCGATGTCTGAAATTTTAAATGGGGGATAAGTTTGTAACTTCCCCCCATTTGAGAGAAGCGCGTCCCAAAGTTTGAGATCACCCCCCTCCCCTCCATTTCCCCATTCATAGACCATCAGCGGCACGACAACCTCCGCACCGCGGCCAGCCTCCTCCGTCCGCCACCCCATTCTCCACCTTGCCGGAGCCGCTACCTCTACCCCGTCGTCCACTGCAAGAGATGGACGTCTCTCATCCATGACGCTGGACCAGGATCCTTTCATCGCCTCCTCTCGCTTCATCGGTGCCGTCGTCGACCTTGCCGTTGCCGCTCCTACGACGGCCTCGTCCACGGCAACTGGATATATCCCCCGACCCGGCCATCTGCCGTCTAAAGTCTTCTTCCCCACCGCCGACAGCCATCACACCCGCAGCACCCTCAACGTATCAGCATAGGCCTACACGGCGTCACAAGAGAGGTGGTACTCTTCCATATGTGCTTGATTTATTGATCTCACCCAGAAAATAGATCGTAATTTGTTTACTGTACTTTTCTTGTCCGTACCAAATCGTAGTGGCTAGTTGAAAGCAAACATTGGTTGCGAAGTACCTTTGTCCGGTTTGCATCTTCAGATCCGCCATGGCACGGGCACTATACTCGTAAAGCTTATGGTTTCCCCCTTTATATTCACTACCATCATCGTAGGTGCTTCGTGTTGTGCTAGCACTGCTCCTCAAGACCTCAACCCAAAGCTTACGTGTTGAAATACGAATATGATATGATGCTCATATCACTAAAATAGAGAACGTTTAATTGGTCACCTAATGTTCCTCTATTCGTTTCGAAAAGCATGTGCGCCACCCACTGGTCCAGCTAGTTCCACTTTCCTGATTTTTCTCTTGATGCTTAGGGTTTTCCCCTTTTATCTACTCTACTATGATCTCCGTAGGTGCTTTCTGTCGTACTAGCATTACTCCACCCTTCAAGCTAAACAACACAACACTCAGAATTCGAAAGCTTAGTTGTTCAAATATGATTGTGATATGATACTGATATTAGTTAACCGACACATTTAATTGGTTAGCTAAAGGTCCCACTTGAGTTTCCAAATGCATGTCGCGACATATAGAGAGACAGCATAATTGCATTTCTTTGTCACTTGTTGACCGTACTTTCTTGTCCATACCAAATCTTAGTTGTTATTTCAAAGCAAACATCGGTTGCTAACTACCCTTTGCGCGGTTTGCAGCTTCAGATCTGCCATCCCACTGCCACGGTCAACTTTGTACTGATCATGCTTATGTTTCCCCATTTTATGATGACCACAATCAGCCTACGTGGTTCGTGTCGTAATAGCACTGCTCCACCCATCGAGCTAAACAAGCTTAGTTGTACAAATTCATATCTGATATTATTGCTGATATTAGTAAAACTGAGAGATGTTTAATTGGTTAGCTAAATGTTCCTACTTTAGTTTCGAAATGCATGTTAGCCACATATGGAGAGACCAGAAAGAATAGTATTTCTCTATGCGCTCCGGTTCATCATGGGTGGCCAACCGACATTGTACTCAAACACTTGTAATATCTTCAATCTGCTTGCTCTTATGATCTTCTTTAAGATGATACTCTTCTCTTGCGGTCGACTGGTCAGGTCGAGTTGTTCTCCCTTAGTATATTTTGAATCTATCAGGTCAGGTTGACTTGTTCTTCTTTACTATATGTTGAAGCTATCATCTGCGAAGTGTCATCACTTCTGGAGCTATCATATTTTGAGTAGTAGGCCACATTATATTAATGCACACAACAAATTACAGCATGCATGGCATCTTTTAAAAGAATTGTAGAGATAGCACAAAGGGGTTTACAGGGAGGCAGTATTGGATTAGAATCACTTCTGCATTACAAAGAAAATCTCACTTGTTTTTATGTTTTCATGCATGTCAGATATTGAACATTATCAAAATGAATATGAGAATGGGCGCACGAGAGGAATATTGCGGAACGATCCACTGGCTAACAAACTTGGCATGGTGGAGGATGGCCTATCTTATTCACCCATCAAGGTGCTTGCTCTAACTTTGCAAAGTTGTATTGGTCGCACATATTTTGCATCTGACCTCTTGCATTTCTTCTACTTTGTTACACCATCTGCTTAGTTTAAGCATCATATATGAGTATATGCCATAACTATCCATTTTCTGTACCTATTCCATGTGTCGTCACACTATGTTTTTCCAGTCAAATGTTGTTCTTTCGTGATAGATGTCCAAAAGGAAGAGGGTGAGTGCAGATCCTCAAGGAGTACAAACTAGGTATTTGGAAAAGGTAGTGGTACCTGTTAAATCAGATAGATCAGCAGCCACAGAAAACACAGGCCCAACTGTACCACACTTTACCCCTAATCCAGTGGCCAAACCCCTATTAGAACTGTTGGGAGCCCAGCGTCAGGTACTGTCTATGATATCAATTGAAAATTTAAACTCCTAAATTTCTGCTTGTGCCTTACCTTCTCTCTTGTATGAAAACTAATTTCAGATGAATCTCCTTGCTGAAAGGATCATACAATCTGAAAACAATAATGGGCTCTGCATTGCTCTTGTCAGTACCTCTCTCCCTTTTGCCTTGTAACGTTGTACTTAATTAATTGCTATTTGATTATGTATCATCAGTCTGCACCTGAGCTTCATTATCCTCTATTTCTTCCAATATTATTTGATCTATATTTACTCTTTGCAAAATGTAGAATAATGGCAACGCTTATAAAGAATTTTCTTTGGGGAATTTATTGAATTATCCTTCCATCAACATGGAGAAGGGCTTTGTCCAGCCGGTGTTAACATGTAATGTAAGTTCATCCTTCTCAAGCCTTCAAACTTTGTTCTAGTATAGATTTGTATAGGCATCATTGCCTCCACTGCTGTTTGCTTTGCTGTTTACATCTGATTGAATGTTTGCAACAACTACCAGTTTCAAATTGTAGTTGTAAAAACATGTTCCTTATGCAGAATAGATCCATTTATTTGCTTATATAATTGTGAAACCTGTTACGTGTCTCCTTGTTTCTCTTTCAGAGTCGTATCTCTTACGCCAGGCAGAACTTTAGGGAAGATAGTGAGCCAAACCATCTTGAGGATAGCGAGATGACCCCAAGGTCCTGCCCTGATGAAGACAGTGAGTTGAAGCTACTCACCAGCAGGTGTGAGACAACCTCTGTGCAGTCGTTGCCTCAATCAGTTCAACTTCTTCAGTCTCAACTTAAAGCAGAAAGGCTTGCTTCAGCTCAGCTCCGACTTGAAGTCAAAGATGCAATGAAGATGTCAAAGGACTGCCGTGCGCACCATCATGCCTTAAATCTAGTGTTGATGCATCTATCATTAACACAACTGAGGTCTACTCAGCTTCTTCATCTGTTTGGGGGGCCCGACCTGGTCAGGCCTAGTGCCTTCTGAAGTGCTCTCAGTTTTGTATATTCTTTTGTCGGCGCGTTTATTTGCATTGGTGGCGAACTTTGATGCCCAGTGGATGTAATATGTGTGATAGCCGTGATAGCCTAGCGTAAGTTGCTTGCTTATTTATTTCCTTGTTGTCTTGTTTATTTCTTTGCTTGTAGTCATTGCAGTTCTTTTTCCGCGGTTTTCTAGTGGCTGCAATAACTTATTTTTTAAAACTAGGCCACAATAACCATGGGCTAATATTTAGTGTAGTGACACTGCACCTCCTACGGGCCGTGGAAATAGTGGGCCTTCTACGGGCCGTAGAAACAGTGGGCCTTCTAAGGACCGTAGAAACAGTGGCCCTTCTACGGGCCATAGAAACAATGGGCCTTCTACAGGCCGTAGAAACAATGGGCCTTCTACGGGCCGTATCATCAATGGGCCTTATACGGGCAGTATGATCGATTGGCCAAACATGGGCCAATAACAGGCCGCATTATGGCTGTAAACGGGCTAGAGTTGGAATCGTCCGTTCATGGGCTGACCATAATGGGCCATCGTTAATAGGTCGTATTTCATGACGACGCTATGAAAACGGGCCCAACGTGTTAACGGACCACAAACGGGCCGACTGTAACCACGGGCTGAATTTGGCCCATAAGCAGAAAATGAACAGTAACGGGCCGTAAGTAAACGAATGCTGGAAATGAGCCCAAGAATAAATGGGCTTTGAGAAGGCCGAAAGATAACATGGGCTGGAAACGGCCCAACGGAATAACGGGCCCTTAATGGGTATAAAGCGGTACACTGTTCATTAGGGGCCATTTTCACAATGGGCCGTTAATGGGTGTAAAGTAGAACACTGTTCATTACAGGCCAGTTTCACCACAGGCCGTTAATAGGCCAAGAGTTACATAGGGCCTCATATGGCCCGAAAGACGTCATGGGCCATACATGGGCCAGAAGTGAAAACGGGCTGGAATCATATTGGGTGGCCCAGATGACGCTACTGGGCCTAATTCGGGTAGGGCGTAACGGGCCTTGCATTAGCGGGCTGTAAATGGGCTATATGCAAACATGTCGTTAACATGCTTTACATGGGCCGGCCCGCCACCTTTTGACCAAGTCAAACGGGCCGGCCTTTTCACAGGAATGGGCCTATGTTAGGCCATGCCACGTGTCGACGTATCATAGGCGCCTTCTGTCCAATGAGCGGATGACATCTGTCCCAACAGTGAGCCGACATGTGTTTCCTCCAGCCAATGTTGATTTTACGCGTATATAGTCCCCATTGGTCGGGGTTGTTAATGGGTTATCGGATCCAAAACCCGACCAGATAGCTTAACGGTGTTCCGTTACGGTGGATGCCACATGTCGGTCACCCTTGACGAATGCAGTTCTGTGATGTGCGATTTATTGTCATGGAAGTGGACACTTCCGTGATGATAATTTTGGTAATATCATGGAACACTTCTACGACAGCACAGGTATGACCATCTTGATTCTGTCGTAAATTTTTCATGGATGTACATGCATGACAAAAAACACGACCTACTGTGACAAACACGCATCATCACGGAAGTGTATTTTTTTTATAGTGAGGGTGGGGTGGAGAGGGTGTTTTGGCGCCCACGGAGTACGAATGGGGAAAAGGGAGGTAGAGAGGAAGGGGGGAACCATGTATTCAGGGCGCGCTTGTCTCAAATACGAGGAATTTACAAACTTAGCCCCCGTTTCAAATTTCTACTACATCACAGCAACATTAGTCAGTTGGGGATAGGACGGTAATCTTGCATACACCGAATATTTGCCGACGAGAGTTTGTTTTTGGCACCCATCGTGTATGAATATGAATCGGGGAGGGAGTCGATTTAGGCCGAGGGCACACTGTGTTTTGGCGCCCACCGTGTATGAATCCGGGTGAGAGGCGGTTACGTCACGTTTGGGTGAAATTACAAACCTACCCCTTCGAAACCTATAGAAATCTAGCAGATAGGCTTTGCGCGGCAGGGATAGGCAGTAGTGATTTCCATCTCGCAGATTTTGGTTTCGGGCGGTTACCACGACTTTCCCCGCTTCGTTCAAATTTTTCACAATGCACGTTTACCGTGCCAACTCAATTCGAATCCCGTTTGTATTCTACTTTTTTTTCCGGGCGGGATCCATTTTCAATTGGAATTACATTCTATATACATCATTTTTTTATATATACTTTCGAAAGCACAACACCATTTATACATAAATATGGTTTACAAATGGCATGATCTCAGATTCATAAGGTTGTATCCATCAATTTGGATTTTCAAATATTTGAAACCACTTTATGTTGAAATCCAATGTATGCATTCCTCGCTAACTGTCTCGAATTACTGTGTGTTTCATGCGGGTTTTGTTTTAACTTCTCAAACATGTATAATGTGTTTCACACACGCAACATATAGTGTAATCCCGTTTAGACATTAATTGCATATAAACCATGCATTGTTTGTAATTGAAGAATCTATCGATCACCAATATTGATAAACTATATAACATTACACGTGTGCCCAAATTCAAATGAATATGCATGTATGATACACCAATTTGCGTTATGATATTATCGATGTCGTGATCTCCAGTTTAAATATTTGAATCCCCTTTAATCCAGATATTCGTCTCATACAGCTATCACTCATGCTTATATAGGACTATCTCTCTGGACCTATACGTGTTCATCGTCTCTCAGGCATCTCTCGTGCTACCTGTATGTCTACATTGATCTTTTATCTTCATAACACACTGACGGTACTCTCTCCCTCAACCTTCATCACTCTATCTCTCTCTAAGTATATCTCGCTCCCTGCTATGTGTCTCTAGCTATGATTCTCCATGTGGATTCTCTTTCTCTCACACAAACACAAAACTTTGTCTCCCGGGGTCTCATTTCTCTCAACTATTCCCATGTGTGCCACTCGCACACCCCTCATACAGAGATGTCTTTTGCTCCTTAGATATGAAACCCTACGACTCTTCCTCTTCAGTATCTCTTTCTCACACACAAACACAAACTCTGTCTCCCAGGGTCTCATATTTCTCCATTGTTCTCTTGTATGTCGCTCAAACACACCCTCTCTCCCTAGAGATATCTTGCATTCCCTCATATGTCTCTCTAGATATCACTCTCGTTGTGAAATATCTTTCTCTCTCGTAGACACAAAACTCCGTCTCTTTGGATCTCATTTCTCTCTGATATTTGTTTGTATGTGACTCACATGCACCCTCTCTCTATCGCTCTCACACCCACACACATAACCCAGCCTTCTGATCCACTCGACTCCTATCTCTAGCGCACACTAGCTAGCATCTTTATCTTTCTATTTATCTGTTTCTCCATCAACCTTCTTTCTCGCCCTCACTCTTGATTCCTATCACGCGCACTACATATGTTTCTCTCTACATGCAGTCAAGTGCCCTCTCACACACATATATAACTTCACCCTTTGAACCACCCGACGGTCATCTCCGACACCCAAACTAACGGATATCTCTCTAGCTAGCATCTCCATCTCTGTATCTATCTGTAGTTTCTCCGTCAACATTTCTTTCTCGCACGAAGTCTTGCTTCCTATCACCCACACTATATATGTCTATCCATACATATGCATTTATAGGCTGATCTCTTTTGCAAAATCGTTGCGCCTCACCCCCTCTGCTCACCATAGATGCATGCTCCAGCCCACACCACTATCTCTTAAAGACAAAAACACATGCTCAATTTTCGGGCCTTCTTCCCTGCATTCTCACATGCATGCATATTGTCATACCGATCCGTCTCTCCCATGTCGTCGATCTTAGGACTTATGTCTTCTTTCTTTTATCTCGATCATGCGCGCGTGCGCACACACACATCCCACGTATACATGTATACCTCTCACACATGCACGTTCAAGGTCTCTATGTCTCTATACGTAGTTAATTACCCTCAATCCTAACGCCACATCGAATCGTTCTCCTCTTTTGTGCACATGACTTCCGCCTGGATGGGCAAAACACACACTCACACTTAACAATCTCCTTCTAGCTACCCCCCCCCCCCCCCGCCCCGCACGCCTCTCACTCTTCCCCTATATCCCCGAAACCAATAAGACCATCCCTTTGTTTAATTCCCGCCTACATGCACCATCGATATATAGTAGTCTTCCGTGGTGTCTCTAGAACAAACACGTTCTCTCGATGTCGACTCCTCTCACGCGCACGCACCTTCTCTTCCCTCCTACGGGCATTTTCTCTCTCGCACCCCATCGTTGGTGGCCTCTGCCATACATATCACCTCTCTATGATGAAGCCATGCACACTTAAATTACATCCTCCATAGAGGACCCCACGACACACACACACACGCACACCCCCCCACACACTAAGACTCCATCTCTCTCTCTCTCTCTCACACACACACACAAACACACGCACACATGCATGCACCCCCCACACACACTTAGACTCCATCTGTCTCTCTCTCTCTCACACACACACACAAACTAAGACTCCATCTCTCTCTCTCCTCTCTCTCTCTCTCTCTCACACACACACACACACACACACACCACACACACTAAGACTCCATCTCACACACACATGCTCTAGGCGGAGCATTTGTTCCTACCACCCTTCATCCAACCTTACCCGTATGATAAACAATCACCTTTATTTACTTGCATAACATGGACAGATTCCACTTTACTTTAGTAGTCAGCAAACTTATCATCTGTATACCCTTATAAAAAAACTAGTTGGCGATGATGGTGTGCCTGCCATCTTGTAATATAGACCGTATGATCTATATCTGATGGATAGGAAGCAAACTATGATAATTTTACAAAAGATACCCGCACCTCTCTCCACATCATTATCTCCCGCAACCTCATTGCTCAGCAACTAAAAAAGGAATAAGTCTCTGGAACAATCTAGCATGCATGGTGGCCGTTGCCGCGTCCGGCACCGTCCATCCCCATGCCTCCGCCCATTCCGACCACCAGTCACCACCGCGCTCCACTCCTCCTCGCCTTATCTCTCATCTTTCATTTTTTCGATGACATTCTCGAGATACCAGTTTTTCGATAAAATTCTCAAGATATCATTAGTTTTTACACATGGGATTACTCCTGCATGGGTCAATCACAACAGGTGTTTTGTAAAAAAATGCATATTGATGTTCCGCGCAATGCACGAGAATCTTGCTTGTAATTATATAACGCAAATCACGAGCAGGAAGTGACATTTTTTTGACACAACCATGTTAAAATGGCCACGTAAATCACGAGCAGGAAGGAGAAGCGAAGCGGTCTGTGGAGTAACGTTTTTTTACCATAATTTCTTAGGAAACTGAGAGCAATAATTGAGTAGTTTTGCAAACTACCATTACTACAACACCTGAAACGGTTCAAAACCTATACTCCCTTGCCAGTGCGCGCTTCCCGCGTGAAACAGTCAGTGTCACCCTGGAGCTTTAGTGCCGCATTAATGCCCGGCCAGAGCGGAGGCGACCTCTCACTGGCGCCGGCTTTGAAGTGGCACGACGGACAAGAGAGCGTCGCTTCCCGGTGCACGCGACTACTCCGCGTCAAGACTGGCCATAGGCCCTGTTTGGATCCATGGGTTAGAGTTAGTTTGAGCTAGTTGGGACTCAAATAGCCCTAAAGTATCCAAGCATGAGGGTTTAAATTGGAGCAAGTTGCACCGAACCCAGCAAAAAAAACTATCCCACCCAAGAGGTGCTAACTGGAGATAGTTCTCATTGGGACCACTGAAAAATCACTTTTCTCTCTCCATGAAGTGCATTTATTGTCAATCTAACCCTGTCACCCAAACACCTCTTTGGCTACAATTAGTTTAGGGTTAGTCATGAGTTAGTCTAACCTCTAGCTAAGTTAGAGTATCAAACAGGAGCAGTATAGGACATGCAAGTTGCTCAAAGCATACAGGCAAATTCGTACGTGAAATGGTTTTTTTTGCTTTTTGAAAACAGAACGTGAAAGGAATTTTTTTTAGAATGCTCTTGGCATGTCACTAACATGTGATAGTTAACCGACCTTAATAGATGGCAGAAACGCCAGCCCGCCGCACTTTGATAGAGACAAGGAGGGAGAAGCGATATAGGCTGCTGGATTACTAGAGATAGGTGTCGCACGGAAGCCAAGAAATATGGTGATAGCGTGGGTTAGCCATGTACTACTAGTATGATGTAACTACACTGGGTTGTCGTGTTTCGTACTCTTCCAGTCCACTGTGGAGAAGATTGGTTAATTTTATATCGCTGAATAATATTAAATATTATGAGTACAGACGCTCCACCACGAGGTTCCTTGTTCCTTCTCGGTCGTCCGGAATCTATGTTCTTCCACCCTATTTTTTTACGTGAGCTTTGTTCATCCTTTTGCCAACACGTGAGACATCTAGCATCAAGGCGCACGTGTTATGCAACGATCGTTCCATCTACATGAAGAACACGTGGCACTGGAACTACGAGATGGACATGTACCCAGGAGTGGACGTACGAACCTGAGTAATGTAGCGCAGTAAGTGAAGTAGAAAGGCACAAATGGTATGAACATGCACGGCATATAGGGTGTGTTTGGTTGCGTTCTCATCTCATCATAGTTGTTCTCTCTTCATGCATGCTCAACTCAACACCCCTCTTCATGCATGCTCTCTTCATGCATGCTTCTAGTGTATTTGTGCTAAACTAGTGTGGACTCATGCACCATCCATACACTCTACCAAACACCCAAAAGTAGGTCGAGAAGGGAACTCTTGGGCGGCATTTGTCTCTTACTACCTACTACCACTAAATGTTGTACGTGTAATGCACGGTGATGTTATGGAGTACGTGCCTAAGTACTCTACTACTACTATATTAGCTGGAGGCACATATTAACTTTTATATTTGTTTACGTGTATGCCTAGAGACCTTCCAACTAGACGTGTCTTTCTCTCCAGGTCGCACTTTGTATCGTTCATACAACTAAGTACTACTACGTGTGGTCTCCGACCCAGAAGTGGAAGAAGTGGAGCCGCTCTACCACGCTATTTTTTTACGCTGGGCTCTACCATGCTGCTCATGTCCCACTCCTTTCGCTGACGTGTGGGACATCCAACACGTGTCGTGTTTGGCACCCTTCGTCGTAAGAGTTGAAACGCTAGCATTCATTAGAAATAAAAAATAATTATAAATCGGCAGTGATAGTATTTTTTTTTTGCAAACCAATCAGCAGTGATACTATACCACGCGGTTTCCTTGATCCTCGATATCGAAAAGAATACTTCCGTTCGCCAACATGTGGGACGTCGACCATCCTGGTCCACTTGCCATGCACGCAGAACTCCAAGGGAGAGTCACCCAGGTCGTCCCGCCGCAGTAACAATGGCCCTGTTTGGATCCCTATGTTAGAGTTAGTTTTAGTTAGTTGGGGCTCAAATAACCCAAAAGTATCCAAACATGATGGGTTAGTTTGGGTTAGTTGGATCTAACCCACCCCAAAAAACTATCCCATACTAGAGGAGCTTATTTGGGTTAGTTCTCCTGGGCCCACTAGAAAAATTAGTAAAAACGTTACCCCTCCCATTCAAACAGGGTCCAATGTAGTCAAATGATTGAGAAAGAATATTTATTGTCAATCTAACCCTACCATCCAAAAAGCTTTTTGGTTAGAGTTAGTTTAGGGTTAGTTTAGAGTTAGAATCTAACTCTAACCTCTAACCGAGTTAGAGTATCCAAACAGGGCCAATGACTAATGAGCCGTCAAATCATAGGCCCACTTCCCACTTTGAAGTTGCTTGGACGAAGGAACCATCATGACTTCGTTGAATTCCGCTTCTTTAAGAAAACTACTGTACCAGCAGTACTGCTAGCTACAGTATTTACTCCAACAGAGGCCTCCTTTCGTTCATAGGATAGGAATATGAAAATCATAGGAAGTGAGATGACATGCATCTCAATTCCTATAGAGAAAGAGATGCCATTTGATGCATAGGACGAAAGGAATTTTTCCATTTAGTCTAGGCTAATGTACTAGTAATTTGCTCTAAAAACTACAGTAGTAACTAGTAGTACTGGTACATGCTCGTACTCAGACACAGACACACACACTAACTACTAGTACTACTACTTCTCACATGCTGGCCAGACGTCGTCGTTCTCCTTCCCGGCTTTGTCGGCAACACCCCATCGTGCTTGGATCTCTGCCGACCTCTCCGTAGCAGCGCGTGCATCCTTTTCTTTCTTGCGGTGGCGGGCCTCTCTTTTCTTGAGTGCTTTCTGACTTTTCCGCTCCCTCTGTGCGGCTTTGGCCGCCTCTTGCTCTACCGCCCATTCGGCCTTGGCATCTTCAAATTCCTCCCACATAGTTGTGAGGTCGCGAGCGGCGATGAACTCGGCATGGCGGGATGCCATCGCTTCCCTACCATTTTGTTTGCGTTCTTGGGTGGTGAGGAACTCGGTGCGGCGGGATGCCATCGCTGCCTTACCGGTTAGTGTGCGGCGCGATGGCATGAACGATGCTTGGTGAGAGCTCTGGGGTGGAGTGGCCGGACAACCGTATAGTGCATTGGTTTGTCAAGAGCTCAAGGACAGAAGACGAAGCAAATTAGGATTCCCCTTCAATCCTGGTCATTTATTACCGAGTAAAATGCATTGGCGGTCATCGAACTTGTCTTGATAGCTCACTTTGATCATTGTATATGAGATATGGTGATTATACGGTCGCTTGCTCAGCACATAGCTCCGTATTTGTATGGTTGACCAGTCAAACAGTCCGCATGCGCCTGAAACGGTCACCATCTCTCCAAAATGTCAATGCCGCATTCACTGGACTTAACTGTAGGTGCAATTGGTGTGTCACTGACATGCGGGCCAGACGCCCGTTGGGCCCACATGTCAGACACCCAAATGAATCTGCAGTTAAGTCACTGAAGCAGCATCCGCATTCATGCCCGACGAACCTACTCCGACGCAAGTTGTCCATCCATCTGCCGCGGCTCATTGCCATTCGCCCGCTATATTAACTTGAGCCCCAGCTCCCAGCCATAGCCAAAGACCCACACTTATTCTCCTCCGGTCCCTTCCATTTGTTGGCACCACTTCACCCATGGCGTCCTGGCGCTCTGAAGCTCTCTTGGACATACTGTCGCAGGAGCAGACGAGGGACATCGGCGGCTCTACTCTGGGCGCGCTCCAAAGCTCTCTTCGATGTACTGTTGCAGGAGCAAACGAGGGAGATCACCTGCACCCCCCGGGCCATCCTCCGCCGCCACGACCACGAAGCCGGCGCGCGTGCGCGGGCGCAGCCCGCAGCGAGGAAGAGTAGTACACGGTAGGTCACCGCCGCTCTGGTCCCGGGAAGGCCACCGCTACTCCACTCAGTCAACGCCAAGCTTGGTGGGGTAAACATCAGCGGCCGATTAGCCGCTTGACGGTGACATGGAGGCGGAAATCTTCATAACCTTCTGCTTCGGCCGGAGGAGGAGGTTATCGAGGCGGATGAGGAGGAGGCAAAGGCAATGGCCGGTTTTCTCGGGTTCATGGCCGGACATGGTGGTCGGGCGCCGGCGATCATTTAGATTAGGTTTACAGTAGGTTTAGTACGGTTTGTGCGAAATACGTAATGAATTTTGTCCAGTTTGGAGGAAAAGTTTTCAAAATGTAATGAATTTCATCCGGTTAATTTGAAATTTGCTTTGTTTGCACGAATTTCATCCGGTTAGTTCATATAGTTGTCGAAAGGTATGCGGGCAGCATCGGATGGCATCCATCAGTGTCCTCGGACAGATGCCAGTGTAAATTTGTGGGTCAACGTTGGAGATGCCCTAACTATCATGATATAATCGCTAACAGTCCTCCATTATTTGGCAGGGAACAGTTATCCCTCAATCAAAATCAGATCCGCGGTATTTCGCACTACTCCCGCATACGAGTGTAAACTCTTGCTTACATAAAAATGGAGAAAGTGGACGACACTGTAGCACGTCATATCACTCGAACTAGCCCGCCTAAAGAGCAGGAAAGCACCGCCCTCGTCATTTTGTTCTGGATGTCTATCGATCGATCGCGCAAAAATGTTATGCTTCACAAGTTCTAAAGGAAAAGGCAGCACACCTACAACTCGTACACGTCACAACCCCGACAGTCCGTCTCGCATGCCGCTCACTAGAGGGGACACGCGTTGTCTTGCAATTTCACTGACATGTGGGACCGTAGTTGAATAAATCGTCGATAGCCGAAATCTAATCACTCGGCGGGCGTCGGCTGAGAATAGAGAAACGGGGGAGGGAGAAGAGACCACCCGCCCGCCGCGCACGAACTCCATGAAATATATGGTGATAATGTGAGGTGGGCTATGCTGGAGTCCGGACCGCTTCCGGAGCCCGCTCTCACTGCCCTGGCCCCTCAAGACGCCAGCTGCCCGCTGCATGCATAGCAAGTAGTCCCCGCTCATGTGGAGGAGAGAGAGGCACAAAGTCAAGGAGTAACAGTGGAGACAATAGCTTTCATCAAAAATAAACAATGAATACTCGTTGCTCGTCCTCTATATCGGAAGGAATACTTTCCTTCACCGACATGTGGGACGTCGACTATCCTGGTCCACCTGCCATGCACACAATTATCCTGGTCTACCCCGGTTGTATCGCAGGCCCAACCTGTCCCACTGTAAGTTGTTCGGACGAAGGAACCATCATGACTTTGTTGAATTCCGCTTCTTCAAGAAAACCTACTGTACCCGTAGTACTGCTACCACACGCGAAGACTGGACGACACTATACCATGTCATATCACTGGAATCCACTAGGCCAAACTAGCCCGCCTAGGTCATCTATTTTGGAACGGAGGGAGTACGTCTCTGCACTGCTATGATTTTGTGTTGCACGTTCTCTGTACTTTTGCTATGATTTTCCTACCCTATGAACCAAATGAGGCCTGAATGTATGTCGACTATTGTCTGATCAATCGCTAAGCCTACAATTTTAGGAGCTAGGGCTATTAATCGATCAACGAGGGATAAGTATAAGCATACCACGAGCTCATCAGCCCCAACGTTTCTCTTCGGTGAGTGTTTTGCAAGTACTATAGATCGCACAGTAGCTAGCCTACTAACACCAAGAATCATCAAACAAGCCTTGCTGATATGATAAATAGTTCAAACATACATCTAAGCATGCCATATATTACATCAAAAGCTGGTGAGGATACATCTGTTTCCATAACTCGGAGAGGGTTCGCATGATTCATCACATGATTCACTATCAAACAAAAGTAGCAAGATCCGCCCACACAAGACAGTGCACTAGCCCTAAGATGGTTTGATAACACGCATCGTTCTTGTAATTAAACACAAGGCAATTCAAACTACCCTCAAGGATTAGCGCGACCAACTATTTCTTGTCATCAATTTCTCGGGCAATGACCACAACACGGACAACGGCATGGGAATCGATTTCTGGGGCGATGTCCACAGGACTGACCGCGACATCAGAATCGATCTCTGGGGCGATGTCCACAGGATGGAGAGCGGCATCAGAATCGATCTCTGGGGCGATGCCAACAGGACGGGCCACGACATTGGAATCATCAAGGACAACCACCAGCACCTGCACAACACTAACATATTAGCAAGCATATTGCAAATAATCAAAAAGCAAGCACATTGCAAATAATCAAAAACCACAACTTTGGTAATAAGCCATTATTTTTTACCTTGTGCAGCTCACCGGGGGATCTCATCCCTCCGGGGGCCATCTCCTCGTCCTCGATGGGGGCCATCACCTTGCCAGGGGAATACTGCTTCTCAACGATGACTATCTCCTCAAACTCGATCTTGAGCCTCACATAGGTGGCAATCAGAGCTCCTGGAGTAGGCACGGTGGGGCCCTTGCTGTTCTTCCAACTTTCTTTGAGGAGTTCGTCCGCCAATGTCCACAACTCTTTGTCCAGTGCTTGTTTCTTGGAGTTCTTCGTCTCCATGGGTTGGCCCGCCAACATGGTCAACTCGTTGGTCGGTGCTCGCTTCCTAGAGATCGCTATCTCCAGTGGGTTGTCCACCGGCAACTCTTTGCCTAGTGCTCCAGGATCCATCAATGAACTGACAAACAAAAAGCAATCGAAAGGAAACCACAATCGCAATGAAAACGGGAAAATAATAGGATGTGAGAATCGGTCAGTGCTTCGCAAAAAGAAGATTATTGGAATGAAAATATAGCAACATAACTGATTCGCCCAGCTTTCCTTCGTCGGTAGAGAAGAAAAATGGCAGAAGTGAGTAGCCTGGAGTGAGGTTTTCTTCAAGAAAGGGAAGAAAGATCTTGAACGAGCATTCCAATGAAATGATGGTTGCTTCGTCCAGTCCAACTTGGAGGCCACCTTACCACTGCTGGTAAAGGTGTGGGTTTTGTGATGTGATGGGTCATGACGGCCACACCGGGGTGACAGGTGAGTCTCGACTGTAGCACCTCGCTGTGATTTGGTGGATGGCATGCGGGCCCGGATGCTTTGAAATGTCATTAACTTGATTTTAGTCTCTTTAGTATTTGGATCAAAGCATGGATGAGGCTAACAAGTTTTATTCCCACTACTTTTAGTCATGAGACTGAAACATATCCAAGCACTCTCTCAATATTGTGCACCGCGACCAAGGCAGAGAGGAAAACGAGAGAACAACGTAATTAATGCATGACTTTAATTAGTTTTGTAAAGTATGAGAAACATTCCTCCAATCGCAAAATGCTATGGTTCATGAGATTTGAGATTTGAGCCCTATAAACTGGAAGGGAGGGGGTAATGCACACGGTGTAGTCTAGTCACTTGTTTTTTTTGAGCCAAAGTCTAGTCACTTGTTAAAATCTCTAGACAGGCAAATACTCCTTTCTGTTTTACAGGTCTATACTACTCCCTCCGTCTAGGTCTGTAAGTCATCTTACGAAAACTAAATAGTCCCAAAACACTTAGGCGCAGTGCATTAACTTCTACCTTGTTTCTTGTTTCTTGACATACATATCAACCAATAAGAGATGAGAGGTGTGCATGCTTTTAATGACTTGCAATGGCTAGTTCATTGCATGGAATGCTATTAATTAGCAAATAAACATTGGTGACCCTAGGAGGAAACGGTGCTAAGCGCGTGGACCTATGCAGAATGAGTATCAACCAATGGATAATGGACTTTAATTGTTAAACAATAGCAATTTTGTCTCATGCAAGAGCCTGGCTAGCACTCCAAGGAACCGCACCACGCGAGCATTTGCAACTGCCACGTTCGGTTTGCACTTGGCTCTTCGCCTCTTCGAGAAAATGAACAATGATGTTACTCCTACTTCTACAGTATCGAATCCACTACTGCATGTCCGTCCACCTCGTGTGGGAGGGATAGCGTGTAGCGAAAGATTCTACTTACTGCTCCTGCCTTTGCGTCCATGACAGGTGGGCCCAACAGGTGGTTGGCCCACCTGTCATGCAGCCAAAGGCAGGTGCAGTTAAGGAACTGGAGCTCAGTCCATGAGGGAGAGGGCGTCGTAGTAATCAAATTTCTCGGTCTTGTACGAGTTGACGCGATACATCAAAGCACTGCATGCGATAAAAGTCTTTTTACACATTTCAAATGGGCTACTTTGTATGTAGGAGTAGACATATTCTTCTTCGTATGTACTCCCTCCGTTCCAAAATATAAGTCTTTTTAGAGATTTCACTATGAACTACATACGAAACAAAATGAGTGAATCTACACTCTAAAATATGTCTATATACATCCATATGTAGTTTGTAGTGGAATCCCTAAAAAAGACTTACATTAAGGAACGGAGGAAGTAGTCACTTGTTGCAATCTCTAAAAAGACTTATATTTGGAAACGGAGGGAGTACAATGCATGCATGCATGCCGTGACTTTCCTTTTGATACTTGCATGTGTTGATTTGATGCACCTCGCCAAATTTTGACTATGAATTTAACTAACCAAATTTTCATGCATGTCACAAAAAATCACGGGGCTGTTTGGATTGTGACTATGTTTGTCTTATGTTGCCACATTATTTTTCCCACACTTGCCACACTTGCCTAACCTGAGTTGCTCAAATTGTTAGACACACTTTGGCTTGCCTAAGGGAATCTTGCCACAATTTTTGTGTCTATGACATGTGGGGTTCACTGCTAATAAAAAAATTCTTGTCTTAGGTGTGGCTAATAAAAAAGACTTATATTTAGGAACGGAGGGAGTAGAAAATATAAATAATAATGCATGTTGGGGCAACCCATGTTTCCGCTAATTTTAGCCATGGGCTTGTTCACAATTTTTACGTGGGGGTGGTTGTTCATTTAATGGAGGGACTTGTAGTACTACCAGACTTGAACGATACAAAGTGCGACCTGGCACACCGTAACACCACTTGGAACAAGCGGGTAGCTATCTCAAAAAACAATCAACAACTAAAAAACCCGCGACCTGGCATGTAGTAGTACACAATTTTAAACGATTGTTTTGATGGAGTGAAAAAGGAAAGCTACCCCACTACTTATTTATAGGTCGAAGCCTCCGCGCTTGCTTGCTAGGGCTGCTCTATTCACACACTCTCATCCTCCCCAGATCTAAACAAGATACGAGTAGTAACCCTATCTTTCTCCCTTCAAAAAAACTGGCTTTCTACAGATCCGGATGTATCCCCCTCCGCCAGTGAAGGGGAGGAGGGGCAGCGTTTAGGCCGTCACCGACAGCGAGGGAGGAGACCCACTGCCGGCCGCACCATTATCTCTGGCCGAGCGCCGATGCGGGAGGACCTCTGATCCCTTCGTCATTGCCTGTGGGCGGATCCGGCCTCCCGCCGCCAACCTATCCACATCCCGACGACCTTCAGGTATATCTTTGTTCGAAACCGCCTTAGCTCTACTTCCCCAGCTTGCTACGTCGCTGCATGTGCATCATTTTCTACCTCTCAGCCCCTCTCGATTGGATGGTCCAACATCACCTATTTTTTTCTTCTATTGTTAGAGGTAAAGCTACTTCATGGAGTCGAATCTTGTACTCCCTCCGTCTGAAAATACTTATCATTGAAATAAAGTGGGGGTGGGGGAATTTAGTATGTACATCGGACTTGGTACAAACAGGAAGGAAAGGGGATGAAAGTAGTACAGACTGGTCATCCAACCGGTCTCTTGGTCGAAAAGGGAAACATAGGGGTAACGTTGTACACAGTGGTATGACCAGGACTAGATTTTGTATCCACACATAGGAGTAGGTGGCTAGAGTGAACAAAAATTGTACCAACCCAGATATGTTTCTTGGATGTTTGTTTCTCGGGGCAACAAACTATGAATCACCACTTTATGCCCCTGTTTACGTACATGGTGCTGTACTGCTGGTGCACCCACTGTCCCATGCCCTTATACCAAATATTTAGGTATAAAACTTTGGAACGGCGAATCGGAGGAAACTCTCAAGAGAATGTGTTCAGATGGACTATGAAATGTACAAATTTGTTTTTTCAGAGTAGCATGCTTGGCAGTATGAGATGCTATTTGTTTATTCAGCTGCATAGTGACTACTCTTGTCCTCACCTCACGTACCACACATAGGTTGATTTTTTTATTCCCGCAAACACGGCACAAGAACCTGTCTAACGCATGGCAGCGAGCGCCTGCCTCGGGCTTCCGCCCAAAAAATGAGCAACGCATGGATGTTTCTAATCCGATGGAATCAGTACTACCAGACCAGCTTTCCTATGAAACACTATTCACCTTTCCCGTGTTCCGAATGGTTGGAAGGGAAAGAATACCGTAGGAATTGTGTTCCTACGAAAATCCTGCACCAAACCTGTGAATCGAACGCGGCCTTAGCTGTTCTTAATATAATGTCCCTGGTAAAAATGAAGCCATGCCACTGTTTTTGCCTGTAATTGTCTGAGACTCTGACAAGTTTAGACAAATATTTTTGCCTATAATTGTTTGAGACTCTGACTGTTTCATCTATGCCTTTTTATGCAAACAGGGATATCCAATTCACCTGGTTGCTGGTGTGACCTTTTGGTGCACTGCACAAAACTCTTCTTAAAAGAAGTGACTTTTGTGTTGTTTAACTGGAATGTCAGATGGAACAGTTGGTTCATTTTGGTGGAACTGCACAAAGGGAGATATGTGTTCCAATCCTCATCATCCATATTGGCGCCATAACCTTCCTTTAGGTAAGAATGATATTTAATGCATGTGTTCATCTCTATTTTCCGACTGCCATGAGAAAATAATGTTGTTTTTTACTAGTACACTTGTACTCCCTCACTGACAAAACTAATTCTGAATTAGAAGGCGAATCATGTACTTGGTTTCACCAATTGGTGAGGAGAAAGAGAAATAGAGAATGAAGAGGAAGAAGAAGAAGAATAAACAGTGCCAAGGCGATCATGCTAAAGCCAGAGGCCTCAGTCGAGGCTATTCAAGGGCTCCGGCAATGACTACCTTACATGTGAGATGATCCTCGAGGGAGCCCTTCCACTTCTGCTGTGTCACTTAATTAATTAGGAGTACTTAAGTACCACTAATTTATTACTGCCTAATTTTCCTGTTGGAGTTAAACAAATCTTTAGTAGGACCCTATGCTGAATCATGTACGTGTGAATGTTTGTCTATGGAGGTGAATCATGTGGTGGAGCAGGGAGGGAATATTATTAGTGTCATGACATAATAGGGCTATTGTTTTGTATGTCAATATATTGCCATTGGTTCAATGAGGCAATGTTTTGAGTATTGTCCATCATGAATTTGATGCTACTGTTTGAGTAATATGCTAATGTCTTCCTATCCTTTCTCACTAAGCTAATGAAGGTTTCACCTTGTTTCTACTTGTGCAAACAGGGATCATGTTGTGCCAATCATACATTTTAGTGAAACTACACAAGACAATACAATGAACTGTATCCCAGCCAGTGCTTTAACTCTGCTGGAAGTTCTTGATAATCTTTCGATATAATCTCAGCACTGGTAAACAAGAGTGATTTCAACCATACATTTGAAGTGCACAAAAATATATACTGTTGTGTGATTCCAGTGAGTGATTTTTCATCTCTTATGGGACTACATGAATAAGCTTTTTTTCTCAGGTTGGTACGGGTCTAAGGCCTTCATCCATATTAGTTTGTTGTCATCTCCATTTGTATCATGCTACTGTCATGAGAAACTCCTTTATCTTTGCACTTTTAAGTTTTGCAACCTATGATAAATGGCAATGCTTTGAGTGTTGAGTTGAGCTAATTGGCACTGATTAAATAAACTAATACCTCTCTTTAAGCAAGACTACTATGTTGCTAACTTTACCCATTAAGATAACTAGCAGTGTGACCCGCGCATTTGCGCGGCTAGACTTTTTTTTCATGTTGGTGTTTTTTCTCAATTAATCATATTTCTGCTATATAATTCTTTATATTAGAACTATATCAGCAAAATGTGTTTAGAAATAATTTAAACTTTGCATCATATATGTCTTTCTTATCTTGGTGTTTTTTCTCAACCAATCTTATTTCCGCTACATAAGCGTTCATATTAAAAAATATCGGCAAAATATATTGATAAATATTTTTAAACTTTGCATATTATCTTTCTGTAATTTGTACACATTTATTAGTCAATATTTGGCCGTATACATTTTCTCTTTAGAACAATATATATCTACATATCTATCTATCTATCTATATATATATATATATATATATATATATATATATATATATATATATATATATATATATATATATATATATGCTTCCACGTCTTCTCATATTAATGTAGTTATCTATACTGCTTCGCACTGTAAACGAATGTAGTTGTTGAATGGTGAGGAAGTTCCTAAAATACTCTCCCACTTAAGCTCGCCGAACTTGTCACTTATGTTGGTGCCCATCTATTTCACATGTAATTGTATTTTTAAGCAAAGTAAACTGATTTATCAAATATTTTATATTCATTTGTGATTTTTTTATAAAACATTCTCTAGCATTCACTTGTTAATAGTTATATTTAGTATTGTTTTGTACCCCAGTGTTTCCCCAACAGGCCAATATAATTTAATTTATTGTTGTTGTCACATTATAGCATGGTCATGACTTTTAAATTATATAGAAATGTGATAGTCAAAATACACACGTCTGAAGATAAGACTTGAGAATTTTGCGTTCAATTGTATTTTTTTTCAAATACACACGTCTGAAGATCGGTGCCCTGTAGAGCAAAGCCATATAGTCCCATGCCATTATTCATATTTCTCTCCTGTACTACTCTTCCTCAGTCGTTGTTGTCCTTACAAATATTAACTAATCTGCCACATGAACATTTGTATATCACTTGAACACAAAATAGATTACAGTTGGAATGTGCATGTTGAGGAAACATGATTAAACTCCAGCAGGAATATTTTTGTTAAATGTCTTATGGTTTGTTAAATCACTGATGTGCGACGTCACACCTGACTAATGGCAGTAAGGTTAGAGTCTTCCATCGGAAACCATTTCATCATTAATTAAATGCTTAGACTTCATTTCTTCTTCTCCTATCCGCATGGTCGCCATGTTTCTTGTAATTGAGTTTCCGGTAGCATAATCTCATGTATGTCAATCTTCACGCATACTTCTAGATGCTCGGAACAATGTCCAATGACTCAAGCTGTTTATGTTATCGGGATATATGAGGCCATGTAATTCTTGGTGTATATTCATTTATAAGTAGTATTAATTTTGACTTGCCCAATCGATTGTTGTTCTCGGACAACTTATATTCTACTCAAAGTGGAAACATATTGTAGTTTATTTTAACTTTATTTTTGTGTTCAACTTTACGGGTTAAAATTTATATTAAAAAACCATATCTGAATTTTATATCCATTATTTTATTTTGAAATTCACAACTAAATCAAATTGTATTATTTATTCATCTATTTAATAAGAGCTTTTGTCATTATTATTCTGAACAACTTAAAATATTGATCAACCATGCCCTTGTTTGTATCTGGGTTGGCCTTACGTATGCATGTGAACAGAGTCGGTGAACATCGCCCGTGCATGTTACGTGTGATATGTGCCTGGAAGCTAGACTTTCTTGTATATTTCCTTCTAGGTAGGGACATTTATGTGTGCATGTTTTTCCTCCCAAAAATCTTCTTCTAAGTTCTTTTCTTTTTTCAATGTGTATGTGATCTAGTTTTACATACAGTGTCCAAATTGGACACGGCTTGTACGGGTGTGTACTTGTTATGTTTATGAGACCTAGCATACGTTTCTAATAACGTGGTAATGATGGCTGTGTACTTGACTTTTATCTGTAGTTTTCTTTTCCAACTAATGTGCATGTATGCTTGTTGGACTGCCCATTGATGCGCTCAACAGAAAAAGACTCCCCATAGACCTGTCGATCTTTTTTTAGAGTTGCATAGACGTGTCAATCATAAGATATGTACATCCTTTATGTTTAACGTAACCTTTTTATCTTTTAATCTCAAGCGTTCTAATTAGAATCAACAGATATATATTTTTTTGTCTTATGTGGACGATTGTGGTGGCTTGTTTGACTTCTATAATATATATATAATAGATGAGGGTGCTTCTATTTGTTAGTGTATGTTTCATCAACTAGTCCCACTATTACAGTAATCTCACTCTGTCAATATATGTGCCAACAGGGATGCTCGATTTTGGTGAAACTGCACAAAAACTTTGTGTGCTTCATTGCCTCGACAGCTTCCGTCCTTTCCTGTCAGTCGCTAATCTCCGCTTGCTTTCTTCCTTTGTTGTCAGTCGCTTGGCTTATCTCGGCTTCCAGTCAAAGGAAATAGTAATTGATATGCTACCTCACATAGGTTGGTACTGGTCTTTACCCTGATTATTGTGCCTGTCATATGTATTGGTAATTTGGTATTGTGCTACTGTTTGCCCATTTCATAAAGGAGTAATTTGGAGCCTGAACTCGCAGGCAAATCATTACATCGGGTGATTTCAGTAGAACTGCACAAAATGATCAGATGGACAGGTACTTATGCTGCTGCTATGTACCCCAAAGTTCACTCAGACAAGCATCAATGTTGGACAAGAAGTGCCTATATTCATTCGAGTATCAACCGGCGTCAACCAATTGTCAAACTCCAAGTATTAGGAGAGTGAACGCCAAAAATATTGCTTGGTGCATAGCCCAGAAAAACGCAGTCCAGTCTTTGGTCCCAACTTGTGCCTTTTGGTTATCGGCACATATGGTAGCGAACTATACGGTATGGAGTCCAAAGATTCCAGACAAGTTGGTTGACGCGTATATTCATCTGGCACTTAATCAGTCTGCACGCCAAGGATGCTCCATTTGAGTTGAACTGCATAAAAAATTTGGGTGGTTCATTTTCTCAACCGCCTCCTTTCTCGTCTGCAATGTAGAATTTTGGCGAGATACAGGACCAAGATGAGCCAGTAAACTAGTTGGATGAGAGTAGTGGCCAAGTTGCTCAAACCTCCGTCAGCACGAGGCCACTAATTGAGGATAAACCTACAAGCAAAGTCGTCTGTGCTGCCTCTTATGTACTCGAAAGTTTACTCGTACAAGAACTAATTTTAGCAAGAAGTACCTCTGATTGAACACCATTGACCAGTCTGTACCCTAGGTAATTGAAGTTCGTCCATGGATCATATTGGATGTGATCTCAATCATTTGGATGCATAAACATACTGAACATGTTTATATCTGAATCTTTTTGTGAATTATGTATGAATATTGTCGTGTTATCTATCAATCATTTGGATGCATAGATATGCTGAGCTTGTGTATATATGAATCTTTTGAGTTGTTGATAGTGAATGTTGGCTATGAATATGAACGTGTCTTATGAACCTGAGTTGATACGAATTGCAACAGAACCAGTTATAACCCTTCTCCTCCTCTCAATCTGCGACTCCACTGCCGCGTTTTCCCATCTCCGAGTCGTTCCCGTCCGTGGCCTCGCCGTCATCCACCGCCTCGCTATGGTCATTGCGGCGTGGTCAACAAACGAGAGTCATCGGAAGAGGACTGTACGTGGAGAGCCTGACGGCTGGGACCCACGAGGTCCATGGTCGCACGCAAGGAAAGTTCCTCCTTATTAAGATGAAAAAAATGTTTCCTCCACCTGACAGCTGGGACCCACCGGTTGTATCTTTGCACGGAAGGAAGTGCCTCCTTGTTTTGCGAAAAAAATTATTCATCCCGTTGACAGCTGGGACCCGTCAGATTTGGTGACTGACTTGTGGGCCTGCTAAGCGGATGTGTACGCATGGCTTTGTCAACTTAATCAAGAAATTATTCTAGCTGCTGGACCGTTGGATGTTAATCCAACATCCGTGCTCCTTCTTGAACCTCTGTTCTTGCTCCTGTCTCCCATGGGCGGCACCGCGGCCGTGCTTCCGCGCACCCGAACCAGTGAAGTTTCCCACTCCTCTCCATCTGCGACTCCACTGCCCCGTCTTCACCATCTCCAATTCGTTCTAGTATGGGTGCGCTCGGCACGGTGTGGTCAACGTGGTCAACAACCGAGAGTCATAGGAAGATGACTGTACGTGAGAGGCTGACAGTGGGGACGCACCATGCCCATGGACGCATACATGCAACGGAACACGTCGAGGTCAACATGGTCAAGGAACGACTTCCATCAGAAGTATACTGTACGTGGAGAGTCTCAGTTGGGTCCACGGCCGTAGCAAGTAAGTGCCTCCTTATCACGTGGAAAATAATGATTCCTCCAACTGATAGCAGGGACCCACTGGATGGGCCACCATATTTTGCGAAAAAAGGTTTGCCCCCTGACTGCTGGGACCCACCTAACGGGCCACCGTATTTCGCGAAAAAAACGTCCCCCCGCTTTCAGCTCGGACCCACCGGAAGTGCCTCCTTAATTACGCACAAAAAAATGAATACTCCCCCTGCTAGCTGGGACCCACCTTGGTGGGAGGCTGAGTTGTGGGCCTACTAAGTTGAAGGGGATGAAGGGCTTTGTCAACTTAGTCAATATGAACGATTCTAGCTCCAGTTACCGTATGATGTCCATCCAACGGCCGTAGTGCTTCTTCAACCTCTGGTCTTCTTGCTCCAGCCGCCCAAACCAGCGCCGGTCGTGCCTCATGCTCCTGCCTCCCGTGGCCAGCTTTGCTACCGCGGAGGACTCACCGCCCCCTACTATTCCCACCGTTGGCTAGGCCCTGCGGCGACGGCAGCCTCACACCGCAGCCGAACCAGTGAACCCTCGTACTCCTCTCCGCGCGGGCTTCCACTGCCGCGTCTTCCCCGGCTCCGCGTCGTCCCCTTCCTAGGCCTCGCCGTCGTCCACCGCTGTGGTCCTCTCCGCGCGGCGTGGTCAATGTGGTCAAGGAATGACTTCCATCGGAAGAGTACTGTACGTGGAGAGGCTGACAGCTGGGTCCACGGCCACAGCCCAGTTTTTTTGTGATTTTCCAAGTAAGTCGCTTTGTCAGGCCTGTTGGGCTGCAAATCTTTCAAGACGAGGAGAGCTTGCATTCGGCTGGCCGAGAAAATGGCCCATCAGTAATGCGAAATGGGTTGTACATTTTTAAAACACATCAAACCGACAATTAGTTTCAAATATCTTTTTTTCATTTCGAGATTTTAAATTACATAAATTTTTATGCATGGAGAATTTGTTGGATTTTATATTGATATACATTTATTTTTAAAATCAGTTTGAATGTGAGTCGAAATTTCGGGATTAAAAACAGTTCGGACCACACCGAAATATGCAAAATTTCGTATAATTTTTTAACCGTGGCCAGAGTATGGGCTGTAATGCTAAAAAAAGAATATGGGCTCCAAAAAAAACCTTAAGAATTAGCAAATGGGCTGTAAATTATTAGAAATAATGGCAGATGGGCTGTATGCTGTTTTCTACATATTTGAGGCTTTCCTAAAAAAAGGTTGACGCACAAATAGTGACTGTTGGATTGCCATCCAACGGCCGTCGTGCTTCTTCAATCTCTGCTCTTCCTGCTCCAGCCGCTCAAAAAAGCGCCAGCGGGACTGCCTGCTCCCTCCTCCCCGCGGCCGGCTCTGCTACAGCGTAGGCCTCACCGCCCCACCATACTCCCATCGCTGGCCTAGCCATCCCTCTACTCACCCACACCTGCTGTTATTCTCCGGCGATGGCAGACGAACCAGTAAACCCTCGTACAGTCGTACTCCCCTTCGCGTGGGAAACAACTGCCGAGTCTTCCCTGCCTCTGTGTCGTTCCTTTCCTAGGCCTCGCCGTCGTCCACCGCCCTGGTGCTCTCGCTGCGGCCTGGTCAACATGGTCAACGACCGACATGCATCTGAAGTGGACTGTACGTGGAGAGGCCGACAGCTGGATCCACGGCCGCACGCAAGGAAATGCCTCCTTATTACGCGTCAAATAATGATTCCTCCACCTGACATCAGGGACCCACCGAAAGGGCCTCTGTATTTCACGAAAAAAACATTACTGTCGCTGACAGCTTGGACCCACCAGCTATATCTTCGCACGCAAGGAAGTCCCTCCTTATTACGCATAAAAAAATGAATACTCCGCCTGTTAGCTGGGACCCAGTATAGTGGTAGGCTGACTTGTGGGCCTACTAAGTTGATGGGGACGGAGGGCTTTGTCAACTTAGTCAATAATATGCATGATTCTAGCTCCAGTGACCGGACAATGTCCATCCAACGGCCGTAGTGCTTCTTCAACCTCTGGTCTTCTTGCTCCAGCCGCCCAAACCAGCGCCGGTCGTGCCTCATGCTCCTGCCTCCCGTGGCCGGCTGCGATGCGGCAGAGGCCTCACCGCCCCTACTACTCCCACCGCTAGCCAGGCCATCCCTCCACTCACCCACACCCCATGTTATTCTGCAGTGACAGCAACCTCACACCACAACGAACCAGTGAACCCTCGTACTCCTCTACGCGTAGGCATCCACTGCCGCGTCTTCCCCGGCTCCGCGTTGTCCCCTTCCTAGGCCTCGCCGTCGTCCACCACCCTGGTGCTCTTGGCGCGGCATGGTCAACGTGGTCAAGGAATGGCTTCCATCGGACAAGGACTGTACGTGGAGAGGCTGACAGCTGGGTCCACCACCACAGCAAGGAAGTGCCTCCTTATTACGCACAAAATAATTATTCCTCCACCTGACAGTGGGGACCCACCGGACATGCAACCGTATTTCATGAAAAGAACGTTTCCCCCTGACTGCTGGGACCCACCAGCTACATCTTCGCACGCAAGGAAGTGCGTCCGGGCAAAAAAAAATGATTCGCACCCCTAACTGTTGGGACCCACCAGCTACATCTTTGCACGCAAGTGTGTCCGGGCAAAAAAAAAAACGATTCGCCCCCCTGACTGTTGGGACCCACCAACTACATCTTCGCACGCAAAGGAAGTGCGTCCGGGCAAAAAAAACGATTCGCCCCTCTGACTGCTGGGACCCACCAGCTACATTTTTGCACGCAAGGAACTGCCTGACAGTCGGGACCCCCCTGGTCGAAGCGTACGTAGCGTTGTCATTTTGGTCGCGAACGTGTACGTACATATATACTGGTCGATGTAGAGGTGCGCACGTGCCGTAGTAGAGGCGCGCACGTGTCGTAGTAGAGGCACGCACGTAGCATGTACACGTACGTACAACGGCCAGGATGCAAGAAAGAAAATACGGCCACATACGTACATATGGGCGGGGTCTCGAACGCCTACTCACGCTTACATACATGGCTGGGTCGGAACAGAGAAACAGAGTCGTCGTCATGTTCATGGGGAGGCAACGAAATGCGTCGCGTTCATGGGGAGGCAACGGGACGCGTCGTGTTCATCGGGAGGCAATGGAACGCGTGGGAGCCAACCGGCTTGGATGGAACAGGCGATGGAAACGAGGCCTAGCGTACTGCACAATGGAGGAAACAACCTTGTGTTCGACCGTCCATGTTCGGAATGGGGTCCTGTTGATGAGGAGTGGTGTGGCGTACCACAAAACGGAGGAAGCGGACCTCCTACGGTCAAAACGGGGGTCCCGTTGATCGGGAGGGGTGTGGCGTACCGCTAAATGGACGAAACGGACCTCCTACGGTCGAAACGGGGGTCCTGTTGATCGGGAGGGGTGTGGCGTACTGCAAAACGGACCAAACGGACTTGTGTTGTAGCGCTACTGTCGAAACGGGGGGAGGGGTGTGGCGTACCACAAAATGGGACTCCACGGGATACTGTTCATCTCTACCGTCGACCTCCTCCAGCCTCCACGGGCTACCGTCGACCTCCTCCAGCCTCCACGGGCTCCTGTTCATCCAGCCTCCACCGCACGCTACTCCACCGGCTACTGTTCAACCACCCCTCCACGGGCACCCCTCCACCCTCTACTATTCCTCCAGCCCTCCACACCACGGTGTCCTGTTCAACCACCCCTAAACGGCCACCCCTCCACCGTCTACTGTTCATCTAGCCCTCCACACCACGGGTTCCTGTTCATCCAGAGGCAACGCCACCGCTCACCGTTCATCCAAACCCCCCCGCAACGCTCATTGTTCATCCAATCGATCGGCTTTAGTTAGTAGCAGTAGCGAAGGAATCGCTCCATCGGGTTTAGTTAACAGCCATCGATCTATCGCTCGGGTTCAATAACGCGTAGCCTGCAGTGCAATCGCTCGGGTTCAGTTAGAGCCCAACGCCTCGCTCGGATTTAGTTAGAGCCAATGCCTCACACATGTACGAGAGAAACGCGCATCGCTCGGCCCCTGACCTCCCACCGTAACCGGCAACTCCCCGAAATTTTCCTCCCCGTCGCTTCTACCATGGTTTTTTCTGTCATGGACGGCCCAAGGAATGTCATGCAGCTGTGTCTCCGGCCCGCCCAGGACGAAAAGCCCATTTTCTGTCATGATTTTTTGTCATAGAAGTAGGAGCCCACCACATCTATGATGATACTGGGTTTTGTCACAATTATCGTCATAGAAGTGTCATATGTATGATAGAAAAAAATTCGTTCGGCCCAAAATGTCACGCATGTGTCTTTTTTTATGTAGTGAGGAAACCTGCCGCTCTGCGCCTGGCCTTGGTCATCATGGCTGATGTCATTCCAACCTCGTGAGGCTGGGTCTCGCATAGAAATCTCTGCTCCGTCAGGAGGCCACCTAAGGAGGCCGCTCCCTTAGGAGGTCTTGATGTCACCCGCCTCGCGAGGGTCTTGTCTTGTTGTAGTCAAAGCTGGGTCGTACCATGCCGTCGATGGAGCCATGCCGTGGGCCGCAGGCAGGCAAGTATGGGTACCCTAGTTCCCAGAACGCCAACAGTTCTGGACTAGTATAGAAGAAGGCGTTCCCTATCATTGTCCCGTAAATGTGTGCCAGGAGAAAGTAAGGGAATTTGATGAGTTTCCTTGCCAGTGAAGTATGTTTTCTTCAGGTAATTTCGATACTGCCACAATGCATTGTTGAAGATAACAGAGGTATTAGCACATGTTACCTCATCCTGAGTTTCCAAATCAGTTCTTCTCTGTAGAGAAAACTAGGAACATTTGTTGTATTATAACCAGCATGGAGGTAGAAAGTATGGGACAAAGCAACGTAATTTCCATGAATAACATTACTTACACATAACTCCAAGACGAACACCTGCAACTGGCTTTTCCCTTCATCTTCAGTATAATATTTCCATTACGGGAAGATACGCACATAGAATTTAACGACATCAAATGCCATAGATGCTAAGCTACGAATGGCTGGTTGTGCTTCATCCACGGGATAGGTGTACTAACTAGTGGAGTTGGGGTTCGTCATGGTAGTCATGGCGCTTTGAGCACTGGAGCAGCCTTACTAACTGCTCTTGTTTGGGAGCTCTATGGTGGACATGGTGTTGTGTCAACTGGAAATGGGTTACTATCCGCTAGGGTTGGGATTAGATTCGACAAAGGTGGTTCTCTGCCCATTAGAGTAAGGGCACAATCTACGCGAGTCTGGGTTATGTGTGGTAGGGCTGGTGATGGCTTGTATCTGTGTTGGTATTTCCCTGAAGAGGAGAGGATGATGCAGCACAACAACAGTAAGTATCTCCCTCAGTTATGAAACCAAGGTTATCAATCAAGTAGGAGAACCAAGTAACACTATGTAAACAGTACCTGGACACAAATAACAAATAATTTCAACCCAACGCGTAAGAGGGGTTGTCAATCCCTCCTCGGTATTGAGATAGATTAAATTATATGAGATTGGATAAATAGATCTAGCAAAAACACAAAATAAAATAAATAAAGAAAAAGGGCAGCAAGGTATTTTTGGGTTTTTGGAATAATGGATCTGAAAACAATAAGATAGAAAATAGACCCGGGGGGCGTATATTTCACTAGTGGCTTCTCTCGAGAAAATAGCATACGGTGAGTAAACAAATTACTATTGGGCAATTGATGGAATAGCAAATAATTATGCTGATATCCAAGGCAATGACCATGTATATAGGCAGCACATCCAATATTAGTAGACCAACTCCTGCCTGCTTCTACTACTATTACTCCACACATCAACCGCTATCCAGCATGCATCTAGTGTATTAAGTTCATGGGGAAACGGAGTAATGCAATAAGAACGATGACATGATGTAGACAGGATCTATTCATGTAGGAATATACCCCATATTTTTATCCTTAATGGCAATGACGCATGCATGTCACTTCTCCTTCTATCACTGAGATTGAGCACCGCAAGATTGAAGCCATCATAAAGCACCTCTTCCCATTGCAACAAAAATCAATCTAGTTGGCCAAACCAAACCAAAGTTTTGGAGAAGAAATGTGAGGCTATAATAATCATGCATATAAGATATCAAAGAAGACTCAAATAATATTCATAGATAGAACTGATGATAAACTCACAATTCATCGAATCCCAACAAACACACCACAAAAAGTCATTACATCAAATAGATCTCCAAGAACATCGAGGAGAGCATTGTATTGAGAATCAAAAAGAGAGGAGAAGCCATCTAGCTATTGCCTACGGACTGGTAGGTCTGTGGTAAACTACTCATGCATCATCGGACGAGCACCCATGAGGATGATGAACCCCTCTGTGATCGTGTTCCCCTCCGGCAAGGTGCCGGAATAGGGCTCTAGATTAGATCTCGTGGTTCTGGAACTTGCGGCGGCTGGAATTATTTTTCGTCGACTCCCCTAGGGTTTCTGGAATATTTTGGTATTTATAGAGCTGAGAGGTAGTGGAAAGGACTCCCGTGGGCTCCACTACCCACCAGGGAGCGTCAGGGCCCTCTGGCATGCCCTGGTGCCTTGTGGGCCCCATGATCCTTCCCTCCTGCACTTCCTTGGCTCCCAAGTTGTCTTTTGGGTAGAACAAATCTCCAAAAAGTTTTGCTGTGTTTGGACTCCGTTTGATATGGTTATTCTGAAGTTTAAAATAGGGAAAAACAACAAGTGGCACTGGGCAGTACGTTATTATGTTAGTCCCAAAAAATGATATAAATTGCTATAAAATGAATATAGAAAATCCAAGAATTATTATATAATAGCATGGAACAATCAAACAATTTTATATACGTTGGAGACGTATCAGTTGGTTCTTATGCATGTACAACCGGGGTGCTATCTCCACCAAGAGGTAGCACTGTTTTATTTGAAGACCGTGTTTCTACTCCACTAGATTCTGCCATCACCCCCTCCAATTCAAATGGCTAGTAAACAAGAAAATTAGTTGAATGTACAGTTCTTATATGAGAGAAAGATGCAATAGACAGTGTGGAAAAAAGAGGGCATGAAATAGTTCACACATATATTATTTAACTTAAAAAGGATAGGATGACATAATTTCACATAGATGATGTCTATCTAAACTGGATAGCATAGTATCACATAAGTCAAAGATATGATGACTAACTAAACATGATGGCATGAGATAATTATATGGTGTCTGCTACTTCTTGAGCTTGCATTGGTTTTTTCCTTGAAGAAGAAAGGGTGATGCAGCAAAGTAGAGACAAGTATTTCCCTCAGTTAGAGAACCAAGGTATCAATCCAGTAGGAGACAACGCACAAATAACCAATACCTACACAAACAATCAAACAACTTCCACCCAACACGATAAAGGGATTGTCAATCCCTTAATGGTCACTTGCAAAAGTGAGATCTGATAGGGATAGATGAAAATAGATAAAGTAAATATTTTTGGGTTTTTGATTTACAGATCGGAACATAAAAGATTACCAATAGTACATCGGAAACTAATATGATAGAAAATAGAACCAGGGACCATAGATTTCACTAGAGGCTTCTCTCTTAATAGAAAATAATATGGTGGGTGAACAAATTACTGTCGAGCAATTGATAGAAATGTGCAAAGTTATGACGGTATCTAAGGCAAAGATTATGAAATATAGGCATCACGTCCGTGTCAAGTATACCGAAATGATTCTGCATCTACTACTATTACTCCACACATCGACCGACTCATGCCTGCATCTAGAGTTTTAAGTTCATGAAGAATGGAGTAACGCACTAAGTAAGATGACACAATGTAGCAGAATTAACTCATGAAATATGATGAAAACCCCATCTTTTTATCCTCGATGTCAACAATACAATACGTGCCTTGCTTCCCCTACTGTCACTGGGAAAGGACATCGCAAGATTGAACACAAAGCTAAGAACCTCTCCCATTTCAAGAAAAACCAATCTAGTTGGCCAAACCAAACCGATAATTCAAAGAGAAATACAAAGATATCAAATCATGCATAAAAGAATTCAGAGAAGATTCAATTAATATTCATAGATAAGCTGCTCATAAATCCACAATTCATTGGATCTCGACAAACACACCGCAAAAGAAGATTACATCGGATAGATCTCGAAGAACATCGAGGAGAACATGGTATTGAGAATCAAAGAGAGAGAAGAAGCCATCTAGCTACTAGCTATGGACCCATAGGTCTGTGGTAAACTACTCATGCTTCATCAGAAGGGCAATAGGGTTGATGTAGATCCCCTTCATGATCGAATCCCCCTCCGACAGGGTGCCCAAAAAGGTCCCTAGATGGGATCTCATGGGAGCAGAAGGTTGTGGTGGTGGAAAAGTATTTTCGTGGATGCTTCTGGTGATTCAGGAATATTTGTGAATATATAGGAGGAAGGTTGGGGGCTCAACAAGGGGCCCACAAGGCAGGGGCACGCCCAACCACCCCTGGACGTGCCCTCCACCCTTGTGGCTGCTACCGCTTGAGCACTGCGTTGGTTTTCCCTTGAAAAGGAAAGGGTGATGCAGCAAAGTAGCGTAAGTATTTCCCTCAGTTTTTGAGAACCGAGGTATCAATCCTGTAGGAGGCTACATGCAAGTCCCTCGTATCTACACAAACAAACAAGAACCTCGCAACCAACGTGATAAAGGGGTTGTCAATCCCTTCACGGCCACTTGCGAAAGTGAGATCTGATAGAGATAATAAGATAAGATAAATATTTTTGGTATTTTTATGATATATATTGAAAAGTAAACATTGCAACATAAAGTAGATTGGAAACTTATATGATGGAGAATAGATCCGGGGGCCATAGGTTTCACTAGTGGCTTCTCTCAAGATAGCATAAGTATTACGGCGGGTGAACAAATTATTGTCGAGCAATTGATAGAAAAGTGCATAGTTATGAGAATATCTAGGCATGATCATGTATATAGGCATCGACCGCTATCCAGCATGCATCTAGAGTATTAAGTTCATAAGAACAGAGTAACACATTAGGCAAGATGACATGATGTAGAGAGATAAACTCAAGCAATTTGATATAAACCCCTTATTTTTATCCTCGATGGCAACAATACAATACGTGCCTTGATGCCCCTGCTGTCACTGGGAAAGGACACCGCAAGATTGAACCCAAAGCTAAGCACTTCTCCCATTGCAAGAAAGACCAATCTAGTAGGCCAAACCAAACTGATAATTCGAAGAGACTTGCAAAGATAACCAATCATACATAAGAGAATTTAGAGGAGATTCAAATATTTCTCATAGGTAAACTTGATCATAAACCACAATTCATCGGATCTCGACAAACACACTGCAAAAAAGAGTTACATTGAATAGATCTCCAAGAAGATCAAGGAGAACATTGTATTGAGATTCAAGGAGAGAAAAGAAGCCATCTAGCTAATAACTATGGACCCGAAGGTCTGTGGTAAACTACTAACAACTCATCATAGAGGCCTTGGTGTTGATGTAGAAGTCCTCCGTGATCGATTCCCCCTTCCAACGTAGCGCCGGAAAAGGCTCCAAGATGGGATCTCACGGGTACAGAAGGTTGCCGCAGTGGAAATAGGGTTTCGTGGTGCTCCTGGATGTTTTCGGGGTACGTAGATATATATAGGCGAAGGAGGTTGATTAGGGGATCCACGAGGGGCCCATGATGGTGGGGGCGCGCCCACCCCCCTAGGGCGCGCCCTCCTGCCTCGTGGCCGCCTTGGCTGCTTCTTGACGTCCACTCCAAGTCTCCTGGATTGTGTTTGTTCCAAAAAGATCTCTCCCAAAGGTTTCATTCCGTTTGGACTCCATTTGATATTCCATTTCTTTGAAACAATGAAATTGGAAAAAAACAGCAATTTGGGCTGGGCCTCCTGTTAGTAGGTTAGTCCCAAAAATGATATAAAAGTGTATAATAAAGCACATAAACATCCAAAACGGGTAATATAATATCATGGAACAATCAAAAACTTGTAGACGTATCAGTGGCTGCCTCGTGGCCCTTGTGACTTGCACTCCAAGTTTCCTGGGTGTCTTGTGGTCCAAGAAAAATCATCACGAAGGTTTTATTCCATTTGGTATTCCTTTTCTGCAAAGCTCAAAAACAAGGAAAAGACATAAACTAGCACTGGGCTCTAGGTCAATAGGTTAGTCCCAAAAATAATATAATATAGCATATTAATGCATATAAAACATCCAAAACAGATAATATAATAGCATAGAACAATTAAAAATTATATATACATTGGAGACATATCAAGCATCCCCAAGCTTAATTCCTCCTCAAGTAGGTAAATGATAAAAACAGAATTTTGATGTGGAATGCTACCTAACATAATTATCAATACAATCTCTCTTATTTGGCATGAATGTTCAGATCCATATGATTCAAAACAAAATTCATTGACACAAAAACAATAATACTTCAAGCATACTAGAAAGAAAATCAATAAGCTTCAAAAATAACATGGCTAATGAAAGTTATCCCTACAAAATCATATAGTCTTGTTATGCTCCCTCTTCTCAACACAAAGTATAAATCATGCCCACCCCGGTGTCAGCCAAGCAATTGTTTCATACTTTTTAATGCGCTTCAGCTTTTTCAACTCTTCACGCAAGACATGAGCATGAGCCATGGATATAACACTACGGGTGGAATAAAGAAGGTAATAGACAAAAAGGGAGAAAGTCTCACATCAACTAGGCGAATCAATGGACTATGAAGATGTCCATCAATTGATATCAATGAGAGTGAGTAGGGATTGCCATGTAACGGGTGCACTAGAGATATAAGTGTATGAAAGCTCAAAATAAAACTAGTGCGTGTTCATGAACTTTCTTGCTCATGAAGACCTAGGTCATTTGAGGAAGCCCATCATTGGAATATGCAAGGCAACTTCTATAGCAAAAAAATTCCACTAGTAGTATATGAAAGTGACAAAATTGGAGACTCTCTATCATGAAGAACATGGAACTACATTGAAGCACAAGTGTGGAATAGGATAGTAACATTGTCCCTTCTCTCTTTTTCTCTCATTTTTTTGTGGGCTTCTTTGGCCTCTTTTATTTTTATTTCCTCACATTGGACAATGTTCTAATTATGATGATCATCACAATTTTATTTACTAACAACTCAAAATTACAACTCGATACTAGAACAAAGATATGACTCTATATGGATGCTCCGGCTGTGTACCAGGATGTGCAATGAATCAAGAGTGCCATGGATGAAAGAATTATGAAAGGTGGCTTTGCCACAAATACGATGTCAACTACATGATCATGCAAAGAAATATGACAATGATGGTGTGTGTCATAATAAACGGAACTATGGAGTTACATGGCAATATATCTCGGAATGGCTATGAAAATGCCATAATAGGTAGGTATGGTGGTTGTTCTGAGGAAAGGTAAATGGTGGGTTTAATGCACCGGCAAAAGTTGCGCAGTACTAGAGAGGCTAGCTATGGTGGAAGGATGAGAGTGTGTATAATCCATGGACTCAACATTAGTCATAAAGAACTCACATACTTATTGCAAAAAATCTATTAGACCTCGAAGCAAAGTGAGGGAGTCCTGGGTTAGGGGGTCCTCGGACAGCCGGACTATGTACTTGTGCCGGACTATTGGACTATGAAGATACAAGATTGAAGACTTTGTCCCGTGTCTGGGTGGGACTCTCCTTTGCGTGGAAGACAAGCTTGGTAATTCTAATATGATGATTTCCTTCTCTGTAACCTACTCTGTGTAATGCTAGCCCCCTCCGGTGTCTATATAAACCGGAGGGTTTAGTCCGTAGAAGAACAATCATAATCATATGCTAGCTTCTAGGGTTTAGCCTCTATAATCTCGTGGTAGATCCACTCTTGTAATACTCATATCATCAAGATCAATCAAGCAGGAATAGGGTATTACCTCCATCAAGAGGGCCCGAACCTGGGTAAACATCATGTCCCCCGCCTCCTATTACCATTAGCCTTAGACGCATAGTTCGGGACCCCCTACCCGAGATCCGCCGATTTTGACACTGACATTGGTGCTTTCATTGAGAGTTCCACTATGTCGTCATGGTAAGGCTTGATGGCTCCTTCAATCATCCACAACGATGAGATCCAGGGTGAGGTTTTCCTCCCCGGACAGATCTTTGTATTTGGAGGCTTCGCACTGCGGACCAACTCGCTTGGCCATCTGGAGCAGCTCGATAGCTACGCCCCTGGACATTAGGTCATGTTTGGAATCCTGAACTACACGGACGACGTCCGCGGAGACTTGATCTTCGACGGATTCGAGCCCATGACAGGGGCATCGTACAGTCACGATGAGCATGCCTTAGAGCTGCCATCGGGCAGTGTTCAGGAGAATGCACCTGCAGCTGCCCTGGCCTTAGATCCGGAGCAGATCATGCCATCCGAGGATGGGTGGATAGACCCCGCCACGGAGGTCACACACTCATCGGCGATAGAGCCAAACACAGACTTCGCCTCCAAGGAGATCTGTGTCTTCGGACCCTCGGACCCGTCTCCGACCAGGGGCTCCGAACCGCGTGCATTCGTGCCCATCGGACCTGGCTGGGTACCGGTCATGGAGTTTATCCCCGCGAATATCTTTCAGGACTCGCCCTTAAGCGACGTGCTAAATTCATTAAAATCTCTCTCCCTGTCAGGAGACTCCTGGCCGAACTATGTCCGGCTTGAGTGGGAAGTGGATGACGAAGAAATTCGTTTCCCACCCACCACCCACTTAATAGCCACTGTCGATGAATGAACCGACATGCTTGATTTTGACTCCGAAGACATCGACGGTACGAATGACGATGCCAGAGAAGAATAGGAACCACCGCCCACAGGGCGCTGGACAGCCACCTCATCATACGATATATACATGGTGGACACACCCAAAGAAAACAACGGCGAGGAACGGAAGGATGCAACGGAGGATAATCCTCTTGAGAAGCAACCAAAGCATCGACGTTAGCGGCGCCGCTCTAAATCCCGCCACAACAAAAACAACGATAATGGCACAAGGACGAATAATACCCCGGTCGACTCAAAAGGTAACGACGACCCCATGGACCCATCGATGGAGCCGGATGAGCCAGGGGACGGTGAACATAGTCCGAGGCCGCTGTCCGATCACAGCGATGCCGAAGATAAAACTTATAAACCTGTCTCCGGAGAGGAGAACAGTCCGGACGATGATGCACTCATCATCCCGGAAAAGCACTTGGAACAAGAGAAGCTCCACAAAAGTCTTATCGCCACCACGAGGAGCTTGAAGAAGCAGAAGCAAAGGCTTATGGCCGTGCAGGATACGCTCAACCACAGATGGAACAAAGTGCTCGACATTGACGAAAAATACGGTGGCAATCACCACATAAAGAGCTACCCAAAGCACAAGCTGCTACCCGAATTCGACGACGAGTCTATAGAGCCCATCCAGCCGAAAAATAATACGGTCGATCTGCCGGACCGACCACCCCGTGGCCGAGACATAGCGGCTAATGACGCCACACACAAGTCAGCACATGATTTACGTGAGCACCTGGACAAAAGAGCCGGTATATATGGCCAGGTCCATCTATGGATCTAGGAAGCGTGCTCCGGCGCAGGATCACGGCCACCAAAATGACTATACTGATCAAATGCCAGCTCAGAATCAACACCGAACGCTACAACCGTTGGAAGCATGCCATGACACATCCAAATACACGTGTGCCACGCACTGATAACCCACAAGTGTAGGGGATCGCAAAAGCTTTCGAGGGTAAAGTATTCAACCCAAATTTATTGATTCGACACCAGGGGAGCCAAAGAATATTATTGAGTATTAGCAGTTGAGTTGTCAATTCAACCACACCTGGATAACTTAGTATCTGCAGCAAAGTATTTAGTAGCAAAGTGGTATGATAATAAAGGTAAGAGTGCAAAAGTAATATTTTTGGGGTTTTGTAGTAGTTGTAACAGTAGCAACGGAAAAGTAAATAAGAGAAACACAAGATGTGAAAAGCTCGTAGGTATTGGATCAGTGATGGATAATTATGTCGGATGCCATTCCTCATGTAATAGCTATAACATAGGGTGACACAGAACTAGCTCCAATTCATCAATGTAATGTAGGCATGTATTCCATAAATAGTCATACGTACTTATGGAAAAGAACTTGCATGACATCTTTTGTCCTACCCTGCCGTGGCAGCGGGGTCCTAGCAGAAACTAAGGGATATTAAGGCCTCCTTTTAATAGAGAACCAAAACAAAGCATTAGCACATAGTGAATACATGAACTCCTAAACTATGGTCATCACCGAGAAGTATCCCGATTATTGTGACTTCGGGGTTGTCGGATCATTACACATAATAGGTGACTATAGACTTGCAAGATAGGATCAAGAACACACACATATTCATGAAAACATAGTAGGTTCAGATCTGAAATCATGGCACTCGGGCCCTAGTGACAAGCATTAAGCATAACAAAGTCATAGCAACATCAATCTCAGAACATAGTGGATACTAGGGATCAAACCCTAACAAAACTAACTTGATTACATGGTAAATCTCATCCAACCCATCACCGTCCAGCAAGCCTATGATGGAATTACTCACGTACGGCAGTGAGCATCATGAAATTGGTGATGGAGGATGGTTGATGATAACGACAACGATGAATCCCCCTCTCCGGAGCCCCGAACGGACTCCAGATCAGCCCTCCCAAGAGAGATTAGGGCTTGGCGGCGGCTCCGTATCGTAAAACGCGATGAAACTTTCTCTCTGATTTTTTTTCTCCATGAGGCGGAATATATGGAGTTGGGGTTGAGGTCAGCGGAGCCTCAGGGGGCCCACAAGACAGGGGGGCGCGCCTAGGGGGGTGGGCACGCCCCCCACCCTCGTGGACAGGGTGTGGGCCCCCTGGTCTTGATTCTTTCGCCAGTATTTTTTATATTTTCCGAAAAGTTCCTCCGTCGATTTTCAGGACATTCCGAGAACTTTTGTTTTCTACACATAAAACAACATCATGGCAGTTCTGCTGAAAACAGGGTCAGTCCGGGTTAGTTTCATTCAAATCATGCAAGTTAGAGTCCAAAACAAGGGCCAAAGTGTTTGGAAAAGTAGATACGTTGGAGATGTATCATGCACCCCCTGTGCTTCACCGATGAGGTGCCAGATCATGAATTTCCAGACGGATTTAACCCCGTAAACATAGAGGCATACGACAGAACGACAGAACCTGCGGTCTGGATTGAGGACTTTATTCTTCACATCCACATGGCTCGCGGAGACGATCTCCACGCCATCAAATACCTGCCCCTCAAGTTGAAAGGACCAGCTCGGCACTGGTTGAAAAGCCTCCCTGAAAACTCAATTGGAAGTTGGGAGGAACTTGAGGACGCTTTCAGGGCCAATTTTCAAGGGACTTATGTCCGACCTTCGGACGCAGACGGTTTAAGTCACATAATCCAACAACCCGGAGAGTCAGCCCGTAAGCTTTGGAAGAGATTTCTCACTAAGAAAAACCAAATCATTGATTGCCCGGATGCTGAGGCCTTTAGCGGCTTTCAAACACAGTGTCTCGGATGAATGGCTCGCCAGACACCTCGGCCAGGAAAACCCGAGGACAATGGCAGCCCTAACAAGCCTTATAACACGCCTTTGCGTGGGTGAAGATAGTTGGTTGGCCTGCAGCGGCACAAGCGACCCAGGCACATCCGAAATCAGGGACGGCAATGGGAAGTCGTGACGCAATAAAAACAAGCGTCGTAACAATGAAGACAGCCCAGGCAACACGACGGTAAATGCCGGATTCAGGGGCTCTCGACCCGGTCAACGGAAAAAGCCATTTAAGGGCAGCAGAGATGGACCGTCCAGCCTAAACAAAACTCTAGAAAATCATGTCAGATCCATGGCACCCCGAGAAACCTGGGAATCACACCAACAGAGAATGTTGGGTCTTCAAGCAGGCCGGCAAGCTAAACACCGAACACAGGGGAGGGAGCCGCAAAGTGAAGACGAGAACGAACCTTGCCTGCCGAACACTGGGGGACGGAAAAATTTCCACCAGAGGTCAAAACAGTGAACATGATCTACGTCACTCACATACCAAAGAGGAAGCGCAAATGCGCACTCCGAGATGTATACGCTGTCGAGCCCGTCGCCCCCAAATTCAACCCATGGTTGGCCTGCCCGATCACTTTCGATCGCAGGGATCATCCGACTAGTATCCGGCATGGACTGTGGCAGTAGTCTCAATCTGATATATCAGGACACTGTCCGCAAAATGGGGATAGACCCGTCAAGAATTAGCCAAACCAGTACTACCTTTAAAGGAGTAATACCAGGCGTAGAGGCCCGCTGTACGGGCTCTCTAACATTAGAGGTTGTATTCGGTTCTCCCGACAACTTTCGAAGCGAAGAACTAATCTTCGACATCGCTCCATTCGGAAGAGGCTATCACGCACTACTCGGTAGAATGACCTTCGCTCGTTTCAATGCAGTACCGCATTACGCTTATCTTAAACTTAAGATGCCCGGTCCACGTGGCGTCATCACAATCGGCGTAAATATAGAGCGTTCTTTGCGTGCGGAAGAATACGTGGCGGCTCTAGCATACGAACCATTGAACGGCCTCTCCAACCCGTATAAATGATCGGTCGTCGAGACCACGGACACGGCTAGACATGTCCGGCGCACCACTAGTTGTAGCAGCCCAAATAAACCTGAGCTTGGGTCGACAGATATGCCCCCATATGTGCTGCTAGGGCTGCCAGCACATAAAAGGGTCCATAGTTCGGCTCGACCCTATTAATACACAATATATTGAATTCTAATGGTTCATTAAGAATAACCAACTTTTCGCACGGTCACACCGGATTCTTTCACCCGGATTTATCTTTCTTTTTACAGATGACCATCATGCTACACTCTTCTAGGATACGGCACAATGGAGACAAAGGCGCAGATGTGTAGCAAGGCCCCGTTCAAAGTTTTCATTTTAGATTAAGACCCTGTGTAAACCTTTTTTATTGTCTCTTGTTGCCTCACACCTTCTGGACACTTAAAACAACCAAGAGGGACACTGGTGTTATTGGCAAGCTCTTTTCGTCGCGCCAGATTAATGCAAGTACCTGGAAACTCAGGGCTCATTATCGAGGGCGGTACTCAGCCCAGTATATGTTGTAAAGTCCGAATACCTTCGGGAATGTTCGGCGTCACGAGTTTGGCCTTATATGCATCAGCTCCGAATCATGTCTTTGGTCAATAGTTGGGTTTGCCCGGCTCCCATATTTTGCTACCTTACGTTCCGCTCTATCGGCTAAGGCGGCACCGGGAGAACTACTGCGATTGTGCCCTGGTTCATCTGGATGAGCACCTAAGTAGAGAAAGCCGAAAACTGACTATCATGATAAAGCGAGAGACTGGTCAACCACTCGATGACTCAGCGGAATCTTCGCGATTCCTCTGCGTTAATGAAGGACCGGTTGCCCGGTCATGTATGTACGTGCACTGTATTCGTATGAATGCAGATGTACCAGGGGCTATATAGTAGCCCCACCATCAACTCTTATGGCTAAGTGAAAGAGTTAAAGCTATATAGTCCGATTTCCTTGTTCGCCATGCTATCACCTCCTTAACGGACCAAGACGTTGGATCAGGTGTGATTACGCGCTTTACCAAACACCCCGCATTATATGCGTGGGGGCGGAAGCCGACGACTGCAAACTTTAAGGTTATATACATACATACATAAACAGTCGCACAGGAGGCACTATAATACTTTACGGGCAAACGTATAAATATAGCCTTTATTATCAAAAAAGCATTGTTCTTACAGTCAAGGTACATGTCACTGGAACATGGCACTCTTTGAGCACTGAGCCTCTATTAAACGGGCACCTTCGAGGACTTCTTCAAAATAGTGCTCGGGTGAGTCCTGACCCTAGGACGGACCCCTTGTTGCAACAGCGGTGGACTCCATCTTCGCCCAATATGTCTTAACACGGGCAAGAGCCATCCGCGCAGCCTCTATGCATGTCAACCTCTTGACAGCATTGATATGCGGCATAGCACGAAGAAATTGTTGCACTAAGCTAAAATAACTATCCAGAGTTGGTTCCTTTGGCCACAGATGATCCACGATAGCCTTCATGGCAAGCCCGGACAACCTATGAAGATCGGCCCACTCGGCCATTTGCTCATTCAACAGCAGCAGGCGCCTTGGATTACTGAACTGCGACCAGAACAATCTTTCCACCTCATGATCTTTCTGATCTTCGAAATACTCAGTTGCATCAGCAACACTCTTTGCTAAATCCAAGTATTCGTCTGCAGAACTCCACAGTTGATCAAGAGGGGCATACTTTCCATCGCCGAACTTCGTCCACAATAAAAAGGGCTTCCTAGCCGTGATATCTCCGGCTTGGCGAAGCTCCTCCCGCGCCGCTCTGATTTCAGAGCGAGTTTCTTTGGCTGCTTCCAAGGCCTTCTTTAGGTCAACCATTTTCACTAGGCTTTCCCTTTCGAGGAGCTCATATCGGCTAGCGGCATTTTACAGCTCAAGAGCCATGTTGGCTATTTTATCTTCGCTCTGGCGATGAGTAGCTTGTTCGGCTTTTAACTCTTTGGCCGCCTTCAGGGCGGACGCATCACTTCTCCTGGCTTGTTCCTTGGCTCGGGCAAGTTCTGCCCGAAGGGTCTCCACGGCGGCAGCTCCATCTGCAGTCAAAGCATATTATAAATACTAGCATCATGCTCCTCTTTACATTTGCTGACCACCCGAATATACATACCTTCTGCCTCGTCAAGCCGCTTGTTCACAAGCGTGATGTCCGCATCCGCCACGTCAAGTTGCCGCCTTAATTCGGCAAAATCAGCAGTTCGGTCAATCGTCGGATCTGCAGCCGCCTGCGCATGAAAGGAGCGCTATTATTACCTGAGACTATGATCCTCTGCTCGCCGGGTCTGGACGACAACCAGTATCAAGGGCTACTATGTATACAAAGTAGACCTTGTGTGCGCGGTACGGTCAAAAAAATATATACCATGTTGCGTACCTCAAAGCCTCTTAGCAGGCTCGTAAAAGCTTCATTCAACCCACTTTTTGTGGATGAAATCCTCTCAACCACCATACCCATTAAGGTATGATGTGCTTCTTAGATAGCCGCTTGCTCCAGAAGACCCATCAATGTGTCTGGTTGTACACCAGACAATTCCGAGCTTTTTCTGTTGGTGTCGTTAGGAGCCGAGAGCTCCGGACTTTGGGCGGCTGAAAAGTTACCTTCTGGCCTTTGTGGATCAGGAGAAATCCTCCAGGGCGACACCTCAGGGTCGTCCGCCTCATGAGGCAGGGAGGCATGAGGAGGCGTTTTGCTCTCCATCTTCTCCGGAAGAAGATCCCCCGAAGACGAACATTGTTGAGAAGGGCTATGAGCCGGACTGCAAAACATATGTCTCGATTGTTATTCTCAGGAAAAGAGTAGGGCATATTTACTAATGTACCTTTGCTCGCTTACAACTCGGCTGACGGCTGGCCCCCTTGTGGGCGCTGTGCGGTAAGGATGCCCTCCGGGGCAGGGCCCCCTGGTGAAGGTTTCTTCCCTTGTTAGGATACCTCAGTTTCCAAGTTTTCAGGGGCGGTCTTTTTCTTCCCGTCGGGAGAGGGGATTCTAGATCCACCTCCCCGATCATCCTCCGACGCGGAGGCACTAATTCCCCCGGGTAGGATGTGTAACGTATGAAGCCCGCTTTTGGCTTATCTATTCCTCTCCTCATCTTCTCCTGATGGCACTTGATAAGGTGCGCGAGCCAGCATCCTGGTTAGTAGAGGATTCGGCGAGCCTTCAGGAAGAGGGGTCGAACACCTGATCCTCTCTGCCTTTCTTATCCAATCCTGGCCGAGGGTAGTCTTTCAGAATAATGTTGTGACAAATATAATGACAACATGTTCGGTCGCGGAGTTACTTACATGGGTATCTAAAGAATAATCGATACATCCCTTCGAGCGTCATGTCGAAGAAATGTTGAATGCTTCGTGGTCCTTCCGGGTTGAACTCCCACATACGGAGAGATCGACGTTGGCATGGCAGGACCCGACAAACTAACGTTACTTGAATTACTTTGACGAGACTTATATCCCTCTTGAGGAGATCTCGGATGTGGCTCTTGCAATGTCAGCACGTCATTAACTGGCCCCCAGTCCGGCCCTTTTTGACCCATGATGCCAGTTGGGGTGGAGGGGCAGAGCGGAAGGCTGGGGCGGCTTCCCGCTTTGTACCTCGGGGTCCCGTGATGTAAAACCACTCCCGTTGCCATAGGTCGGTCACCTCCGGGAAGGAACCCTTTGGCCATGGGGCGTCGGCACCTTTGCTTATTATAGCACCTCCGCCTTCCGCGTGTCGCCCGTTGATCATCTTCGGCTTCACATTGAAGGTCTTGAGCCATAAGCCGAAGTGTGGGGTAATGCGGAGGAAGGCCTCACACACGACGATAAACGATGTGATGTGAAGGAAGGAATCTGGAGCTAGATCATGAAAATCCAGCCCGTAATAGAACATGAGCCCTCTAACGAAGGGATCAATACTAAAACCTATCCCTCGGAGGAAGTGGGAGGCGAATAGAACACTATCTTTGGGTTCGGGAGTGGGGATAACCTACCCTTGAGCAGGCAATCTGTGAGGGATTTTGGCGGTCAGATACCTAGCCTCCCTAAGCTTCTTGATTTCCTCCTCTGTGACGGAAGAGGCCGTCCACCGGCCTTGAAGGTTGGATCCGGACATGGTTGAAGGTCCGGAGCGCTTAACCTGAACCTTGGGTGTTGGAACTCGAGGTAGGGGAAGGAAAGGACCGGGCGTGGGAAGAAAAGGACAGGTCTTGACCTCTTTATAAAGAGGGTGAATATTAAACATCCTCCGCATGGCCGTTTGTTGCCTAAAATCGAGGAGTCATACTAACGACGCGGTTGGGTTACCCACACCCGTATTGATGAGAATCCTGTGATAAGAGGACACAATCTCTGCTTCGACAAGACGTGTCAATGAAACCGCCTCGCAATATGTGCAGCAGCAGGTTGAGAAAAACGGTTCGAATAATGACCGAGCCGCAGTGTGATGTCATGCTATGAAAAGTTGTCAGCAGATTAGATTTGTGTAATATTGTGCTCTCTATGGTGGGTATGTGGAATTTGTTTTGCAGAGCCAGACACGATCCTTGTGTTCAAGATCTTCTATGGAGTATTCGGAGAAGGAACCTGCCTTGCAATGCCGAAGACAATCTGCGTGCCGGACTCATCGTCATTGAAGCCTGGTTCAGGGGCTACTGAGGTAGTCCTGGATTAGGGGGTCCTTGGACAGCCGGACTATGTACTTGTGCCGGACTGTTGGACTATGAAGATACAAGATTGAAGACTTTGTCCCATGTCCGGGTGGGACTCTCCTTTGCGTGGAAGACAAGCTTGGCAATTCGGATATGAAGATTTCCTTCTCTATAACCTACTTTTGTGTAACCCTAGCCCCCTTCAATGTCTATCACTACTGGAATCTGGCACTTTGCCATCTGCCATGGCAGATGGCAAAGGCATGGTCAGCGAATGGCAAAGGCTTTGCCATCTGCCAGCAGATGACAAACAGTTTGTCTGAAACCCTATCGGTAAAGGCTTCTTTGCCGTCTGCTGGCTGATGGAAAAGAGCCTATGGCTTTTCCATCTGCTGGCAGATGGCAAAGCCTCTTAACGGGGTTAGCCCCGTTAGAAGGCTAACGGCATACTTTGCCATCTGCCAGCAGAGGGCAAAGGCTGCAGGCTCTTTGCCGTCTGCCAGCAGATGGCAAAGGCTGCATGCGTTGCCGTCTGCCAGCAGATGGCAAAGAGCCCAAATAAGCCAGCCCAAATTTTACATGTAGATGACACGTGGCCTCTTCGCCATCTGCCAGCTGATGGCAAAGCTCTTTGCCATCTGCCAGCTGATGGCAAAGTGACTATATTGCCCCATTTAATTTTGTTTTTTCTTATATCAATTCATTTTCACAGAAAATCAAACACAAATATATTTATATGACCAATATAGCATATTCAACACATATTACCAGTAGTCATGAACACATATATATCCAACACATGTTACCAATAGTAGGAAATTTCATCCGTACATATACATAGTTTCATCAATATTACACAGTTTCATCCATAGGTAGCAACTTTCACAAGCTCAAAACAAAAACTAAATATAGCATAAGACAGGCTACTGTATCAGCTCAGCTTTGTCCTCTGACGATATCATCGACAAGTGACAGACGGGTCAAAATGGAAAGCTTCAACGATAGCCATATAGGATATTAGGATTGACTCTACTTGGGGTGAAAAACAAAACAAACAGGCCAAAATCAATTGCTTTCAGTGCAGCCGTTTCTTTCCAGTTTGCAAACAAGAAATTCTCTGGTTTGAGGTCCCGGTGCATCCACTTCATGCATATGGCAGATCTGATATTGTGTAGGAAAGAACAAATGTACACATGTTATTCACTAAACAGACAAAAAAGTGAAGTTGCAGCAATTTAAGTACTACCAAGTTAAATGTGATCCTGGATAATCTAACAGCGCGAATGAACAACAGAAAATGCAGAAATTAATTGCTTCATAGATTAGATCATAACCTATTCAATGGAATATAGCCAACAAATATTTCTACCATGAATCACAGAATGAATGTATCCCAGCATACTGTTAGGACAGTGTTAACCAAATGGCAAATGAAGGAATCCAGTGGCCATTCTGACCTACACGACCCTGATGATGGTTTTGGTGACCAAAGTGCTGGCGCATTCCGTGTAGTGCCCCCTCACAACGATCCGGTCGAAGAGCTCCCCACCCTCGCAGAGCGAGGACCTCCCTGGTGGTATAGTCCATGCAGACGTAGGTCACCCCAAACTCCCCACAGTAAACCTCCCGACGGCAACGATGTTGTTTTCAAACAACTCCCTATTAAGATGAGAAGATACATCATTATGCGGGAATTGTTTTGCGTAATTTGACAAGTTTGCACTTGGTAGGAAGTTGCATTAGTACTTACATGTTGCAAATGGAATGGAAGGAAAATATGTCACCGAGAGCTTGGAAGCAATTGTACTAATTATGGTATGGCCCCTTACTCTAAGAAGCATAAGCAGCTTCTCTAGAACAATAGGAATGCTAGCTACAAAACGTTGATGAATTACTCATTGGCACGGTCTCTATTTTAACATCAGGTATCCTAGCCTTATTTCTAAAGAAAGTGATACTTGGCCTGGGTATATCAACTCCAGTTTTTTCAGGGACATGAAAGAGCTTCTGTAACACAGGGGCGGCCAAGATGTTGGAGATGGCTTCCGGAGGTGGAGACGCGGCATTGATGAACCAAGGAGGCCGGAGGGTCGAGCAGGATTTGGGGGAGATGGTGACTTACCAGGCTAGGGATAAGACGGAGGTTGCAGCCATGGCGCAGCGGTGCGAAGCATCAAGGATGCTTCGGCCGATGGCGGCGGGCTAAGGAGGCCGCAGCTGGCGACGATGACGGTGCATCGACGAGGGGGCGGCGCCGCGGGGAGGGGGCAGCGCCGCGGCCTGTAACGGTGGAGGGACGAGCGCAGGGGCGGGCTGCAGTGGCGGGTAGGGGCGGGGGAGGGCTGCAGTGGCGGGGAGGGGCGGGTCGGCGGCGGTGCTGGGCGGTGGCAGGCCGGCGGCGGTGCTGGGCATCGTCCGGAACGCGGGGCTGGGGCGTGCGGGTGCGGTGGTGGGTGGTTTTTTTTGAGACGATGGTGGTGGGTGGGTGAGGTGGGGAGAGAGAGAGGGGGTGGGGCCGGGCTGGGAGAGAGAGAGGGGTGGGGCCGGGCTGGGAGAGAGAGAGAGGGGTGGGGCCAGGCTGGGAGAGAGGGGAGGAGATTTTTTTTAGAAGAAGAGAGGGGATGAGATAGTCTGACTTCTTTGCCATCAGCCAGCGGATGGCAAAGGCCCATATCTTTGCCATCAGCCAGCGGCTAGCAGATGGCAAAGAGGTGGGGCTACTGGGCCGTTATAGCACCGTCATTCACTGGGCCCCACCCACTTCTTTGCCATCTGCCAGCAAACGGAAAAGATTCTTTCCCATCCGCTGGTAGATGGCAAAGAGGTGGGTTGATAGGCCGTTACAGCACTGGACCCCTACCCACCTCTTTGCCATCTGTTGGCAGATGGCAAAGATTATTTGCCATCCACTAGCAGATGGAAAAGAATTGGCTGATGGCAACCATGTTCTTTGCCATCTGTTAGTTCTTTGCCATCTGTTTTTTATAAGCAGATGGCAAATACGTTCTTTGCCATCAGCTGGCAAATGGCAACGAGCTGGCTGATGGCAAATTCCCAGTTTCCAGTAGTGTATATAAACCGGAGGGTTTAGTCCGTAGAAGAACAATCATAACCATAGGCTAGCTTCTAGGGTTTAGCCTCTGCGATCTCATGGTAGATCCACTCTTGTAATACTCATATCATCAAGATCAATCAAGCAGGAAGTAGGGTATTACCTCCATCGAGAGGGCCCGAACCTGGGTAAACATTGTGTCCCCCGCCTCCTATTACCATTAGCCTTAGACGCACAGTTCGGGACCCCCTACCCGAGATCCGCCGGTTTTGACACCAACACAAAGTACTACTACGCATGCTCCAAGGGGGTAGGTTGGTAGGGGTTAACCATCGCGCTCCGCCGACCTTCAAAGCAAAGATGAACAATCAAGACACAATGCACTTCAGTGGGTTCCATAGTTAGGAGACCATACGTGCATGCTACGGGAATCACAAACCTTAACACAATTATTTCTTTGACTCCACAATTTACTACTAGCATGACTCTAATATCACCATCTTCATATCTCAAAACAATCATAAGGAATCAAACTTCTCATAGTATTCAATGCTCTATATATGAAAGTATTTATTATGTCTCCCTTGGATGCCCATCATATTAGGAATAAATTCATAACCTAAGAAAATTACCATGTTGTTTAGACACTCTCAAAATAATATAAGTGAAGCATGAGAGTTCAACAAATTTCTATAAAATAAAACCACCGCCGTGATCTAAAAAGATATAAGTTAAGCACTAGAGCAACGTTGCCTAGCTCAAATGATATAAGTGAAGCACATAGAGTGATCTAATAAATAACGATTCATGTGTGTCCCTCTCAAAAGGTGTGTACAACAAGGATGATTGTGGCAAACTAAAAATCAAAGACTCAAATCATACAAGACGCTCCAAGCAAAACACATATCATGTGGTGAATAAAAATATAGCCTCAAGTAAAGTTACCGATGGATGAAGATGAAAGAGGGGATGCCTTCCGGGGCATCCCCAAGCTTAGGCTCTTGGTTTTAATTGAATATTACCTTGGGGTTCCTTGGGCATCCCCAAGCTTAGGCTCTTGCCACTCATTATTCCATAGTCCATCAATCCTTACCCAAAACTTGAAAACTTCACAACACAAAACTCAACAGAAAATCTCATGAGATCCGTTAGTATAAGAAAGCAAATCACCACTTTATGGTACTATTGTGAACTCATTCTCTATTTATATTAGTGTAATTTCAATTGTGTTCCAACTTTTCCATGGTTCATACCCCCGATACTACCCATGGATTCATCAAAATAAGCAAACAACACATAGAAAACAGAAACTGTCAAAAATAGAACAATCTGTAATAATAAGAGAACTTCTTATATTTCTGTAACTCCAAAACTTCCGAAAAAATTAGGACAACCTGGGCAATTGGTGTACCAATCAGGTTCAAAAAGAATCAGATCAAAAGCACACTTCTGTAAAAAACAAAAATTATTTTCCTGGGTGCAAAAGTTTCTATTTCTCAACAAGATTAAAACAACTATCACTGTAAGACATCCCAAAGGTCTTACTTGGCACAAACACTAACTAAAACACAAAAACACATCTAACCAGAGGCTAGATGAATTATTCAAAGCAAAATAGGAATAAAAAGCAAAAACAAAAAAAAATTGGCTTGTCTCCCAACAAGCGCTATTGTTTAGTGCCCTTAGCTAGTCATAAAAATACATATAGATCTAGGTATTGTCATCTTTGGTATGTAATTCCTCAATTGCACATTTATAAAACCTAGGAGTTTCTTTAGTTTTATCAATAATCACGCTCCTAGGCAAGAAATCAAGATATATACTTGTAGCAAAAGGTTCCTTAATAATATTAACAAAATTGGGTGAACACTTATCATCTTAAGATCTTCGTTTTTCTTACTAGAAGTTTCACCTTTATTCTTAGGAACATAAACAAACTTGACAACATTTGTAGGAGGAAAATTAGGAGGAGTTTTAACATAAGAAAAAGCAGAACCCAAGTTGGTAATAATATCTTCTAGCTTGCCAATTCTAGTAGAATCTTGATCTATCTTTTAATTAACTATGGGTTCCTTTTCTCTAAGATTCTTTAAAGTAACTCCTACCTTGGATCCATATTGAGTAATATAATTATGAATCTTTTTATCCAAATTTTCAATCAATTCTATGGTAGCAATTTTATTCTCAATAATATCAAACCTTTGCATCACATGTTCCAAGGTTAAAACAGTTCAATTGATCAAAAGAGGTGCCGGGCCTACCAAATCTATCATAGAATTCTAAGAATCAAAAGTATGGCTCCCCAAGAAATTCCCCTCAATAATGGTATCTAGAACATATCTACTCCAAGGAGTAATGCCCACATAAAAATTACGACGGAGAACGGCAGTAGATTGCTTTCGAGTAGATCTATTTTGAGCATTGGGAATTCGATACCAAGCATCTTTGAAATTTTCTCCCTCCCTTTGTTTAAAACTAAGGACCTCATTATCGGTAGTGCTAACAATGATGGGAGGACTAGCCATGAAAGCAAGACAAGCAATCTAGCACACTAGCTCACAAAAAGCAAACAAATAAGATGAAAGGAAGAAGGGCGAAGAAAAGAGCAAATATTTTCGAAAATCGTTTTAGAAGTGGGGGAGCGGAAAATGAGAGGCAAATGGCGAATAATGTAATGCAAGATATGAGCGTTTTTTGATGAATACTTGGTATGTCTTGCCTTGGCATAGATCTCCCCGGCAACGGTGCCATAAATTCTTCCTGCTACTTCTTGAGCTTGTGTTGGTTTTTCCCTTGAAGAGGAAAGGATGATGCAGCAAAGTAGAGATAAGTATCTCCCTCATTTAGAGAACCAATGTATCAATCCAGTAGGAGACAATGCACAAATCACCAATACCTGCACAAACAATCAAACAACTTGCACCCAATGCGATAAAGGGGTTGTCAATCCCTTCACAGTCACTTGCAAAAGTGATATTTGATAGAGATAGATGAAACTAAACAAAAGATAAACTAAATATTTTTGGATTTTTGGTTTATAGGTCGAAAAGTTAAAGATTGCAAAATAGTAGATCAGAAACAAATATGATGGAAAATAGACCCCGGGGCCACAGGCTTCACTAGTGGGTTCTGTCTTGATAGCAAATAAGACGGTGGGTGAACAAATTATTGTCGAACAATAGACAGAAAAGTGCAAATTTATGACGATATCTAAGGTAATGATTATGAAATATAGGCATCATGTTCGTGTCAAGTAGACCGAAACGATTCTGCATCTACTACTATTACTCCACACATCGACCGACTCCTGCTTGCATCTAGAGTATTAAGTTCATGACGAATAGAGTAACGTAGTAAGTAAGATGACATGATTTAGCGGAATTAACTCAAGCAATATGATGAAAACCCCATATTTTTATCCTTGATGGCAACAATACAATACGTGCCTTGCTGCCCCTACTATCACTAGGAAAGGACACCACAAGATTGAGCCCAAACTTGAGAACCTCTCCCATTACAAGAAAAACCAATCTAGTTGGCCAAACCAAACTGATAATTCGAAGAGAAATACAAAGATATAAAATCATGCATAAAAGAATTCAGAGAAGATTCAATTAATATTCATAGATAAGGTGGTCATCAATCCACAATTCAGTGAATCTCGACAAACACAACGCAAAGAAGATTACATCAGATAGATCCTCAAGAACATCAAGGAGAACATGGTAGTGAGAATCAAAGAGAGAGAAGAAGCCATCTAGGTACTAGCTATAGACCCGTAGGTCTGTGGTAAACTACTCACGCTTCATCGGAAGGGAAATAGGGTTGATGTAGATGCCCTCCAGGATCGAATCCCCCTCCGGCAGGGTGCCGGAAAAGGTCCCTAGATGGGATCTCACGGGAACAGAAGGTTGCGGCAGTGGAAAAGTGTTTCTGTGGATGCTTCCACTACTAGGGAAAACCCTAGCAGTAGCGCTAGTTTTGTGCTCACTAGTAGGGCGGGTAGGTGCGCTACTAATAAGGCGCTACAACTATTGCTTAGCAGTAACGCGTGCCCGCACGTGCTACTGCTAGTACAAATAGCTGCAGCGTTTGTTCAGTACCACGCTACTACTAAGGTAACTACTTGCAACGTGTTTTCTGTCCATCGCTACTAGTATTATTTTTTTATTTTTTTATTTTTAGTGTATTTATGCGCCATCGTACAAATATTGGTACAATACCAGTTATGAGGTCTACATCATTATGTCCATAACAGTGTGTCAAATGAAGGTGGATTAGGTTCAAGTGGAAGTAATATGTGGTGCATGTCAAAAGTATACTGCTATTCCAAACTTGATCTAGTTTGGACTAGTAGTACTTTCGATATGCACCACATGTTGCCTCCACTTGAATCTAATCCGCCAGCACAAGCTATTGAATCATCATCATAGTCATTACCACCAACAGTATTTATTTAATCACCGCTAACACTAGCTAATAATAATCATCATAGTCATTACCACCAACACTAGCTATTTTATCATCATAGTAATAGTGTAGCACATCATCATCCTCAAACTCATTTCTAGCTAGCTAATCACTCTTGCTGCTCTCTCTTAGGTAAAATAACATAAAACATGTATAGCTCTCCTCCTTGATCAAGCTGGAGCATGCAGATGAACCTGTCTCCTAATCATGGGTAGCACATCTGTTTGCTGCCCCCTAGTACTTCTCTATGCTCCCCCATCACATATTTGGTCCAGTCTTGCACTATTAAGCATCCGTCGCTAATCTTGAATGCACTAAAGTAATCTGTAGGATATCTTAGCCGTAAGCTGATAATACTCATGGTACCTTTAGTCTCAATCCCATAAGGCACAACATTCATCGGGAGTCCCTGTTGAAGAACATCGTATGGTAACATACTTAGCAATGAAGTTTAGCTTCAAAAGTAATGTATGGAAAAGATGCACTGAGGACAAATAGTCAAAATCTTACCATCCTTCCTAAATAGATGTGACCGTAGTTCATTACGAACACTATTGGTCGCACATTTTTAGTACTAACATTTCTAAATGTAGGAAGAAAATTTTCCTTGACAATATCAAGATCCTCAAGCCATGAAACATAATGACTGAGCTCCTCGCAGTTGATTTCACCCCCAGGACAGTATACGGTCCTGTCTACCAAGCGCTAGACATGTTTGCTTGCACCGAAATAAGCTGACAATACAAATTAGTTGTCCACTATTTTTGAATAAACAATATCAAAGACATAAATATGGTTGAGAAACTTACATAATGGTATAACTGGAGGCGTCTGCACATCGACCCAGATGTCGGTATTACCTTCAATATCATCTTTCGGACGAATATCAAAGGTGATAACCATATCAGGCTCAAATGCAGAAGTCTTCCATAGTGCTCGCCATGTTTTGCATCCAAAATAGGTGTAGTCGTCTGAATTGTATAACTTTGCATGGAAAATATAACCATGCTCGGTCTTCAAGTAAACTTTCTTTTCCTTCGCACTATGACTGAAACCTATCTTATCCAATACAGAAACTCTTGCATGGCAGGGGATATGCTAGTAGAATAGTAAAAAAATATAAGTTGAAGCAAATGAAGCAGATATCATGCTTAATTACGAAAAAAGACTTGTCGTTGTGACTTAATGTATCCACTTCGAAGTTCTCGTCCAGCTTGATGCTGAAGCGCCTATCATCATCTAGGAACATTCCATCGCACAGGCCGCGCTCGTCTTCGCAGTATTTGCAAATACCGAAATCCTTTTCGTCGTCAAACAGTTCCTATGTTCATAGTTAAAACATTAATTGAAAATCGATCAAAGACAACTACCAGGATACTCAACACACAAATCGAGGGCACTCGATATTTCCTACATATTCTAGCACAAGTCATGCCAAAATTCACAGAAAAATCCGGCATGACCTTTGCTAAAATAGGACATATCGAGCACCTAAAATTTGCCGGAACGGAAATGAATCAACACTCCGGCAAAACATAGGCCACTCGGAGGTGTAACCTGCAAACATGACCGGCCACTTGGATATTGAGCAACACAACATATACATTTCAAAATATCTTATAGGACTTAAATTAGCACGCATTCAATAAGCAAAAGTAAATCATCTCATGCGTCCGTACATCGTCGAATATTATCACTAATACATAACGAATAGTGTCATACATATAACATCACTAATACAACTAAAACCCTAGCACACGATGGTATCGGCGTGGGCGGTGGACACCCACAGAGAAGGAACCATCATGGGATCATAGCTCCAGTGAGATCCCCAGAGAACCTGCCAGGTATTGGAGAACGACCTGTGCTCCAACGCAAAGAAGTAGCGACAGACGTGCGCGTCCTCCTCACTGACATGGTGACGCACCACCTCCGCGGAGTCCTCGAGCCTCTGGATCGTCACTGGCCCACGCGACCGCCACCAAAGAAGGTTTGGGTCAATGATAGGTTGGCTCCTCACCAACCTGCGCCCCCCGGTAGGTAGCGCCTCCCAGTACCACCCCGGCGGAGCCCAGTCCCGGACATGGCCGATCTAGTCAAGCAGGTGTCGTCCTCCGCCGACTCGACGACGAGGATGCGGGATAGGCATCGTCCACGTCGAGGCGGGAAAAATTGCTTTAACTAAAAAATAGCAACAAGTTCTTACTAACTAGTTCTATTAATTCAACTAGTTCTTACTAAAAATAAACTTACTACAAATAAAAATATTCTAGTACCTAATTAGTACCTAGTTCTTACTAACTAATTAGTACCTAGGAACTACTGCCCTAATTACCATCTAATTTGATGAACCTATAGGGGTGGAAAGTGGTAGCGGATATTTCAATTATCCAACTATAAAGTGAAATAAGTGGTTAAATTTTACTCGTTTTATGATTCATCTTAGAAATTTGATTCGTTTTCACCCTTACATGAACCCTAACTCATTTGAGCCGCATCCGCATCCGATTTGTTTCCACTCTTACATGAACCCTAACTAATTTGGTGCAACTAAAATATAAAGAAACCCTAGGCAGAGGTAGGGGAGAGGGAGGAGCGGGCGTGCTCACCTCGGGTGCCTGCGACGAGGGAGGGGCAGGGCGGCGTCGAGGTCAGGGTCGGGGCTCGGGCGCGCGGCGGATGGCGGCCGGCATCGAGGTCGGGGTCGGGGGCGGTGTCCGGGGCGGCGTTGAGGTTGGGGTGGGGGCGGCGTTGAATCTGGGGTCGGGCCGACGTAGAGGGTGCGGAGAGCGCGCGGTGGCCGACGGGCGACGGCGGCGGCGAGAGTGGAGAGAGTTGGATTTGGGGGAAGTGGTCGCGTGGGGAAGGACGAACCCCGTGGTTAAGTCAGAAGTAGCAGTAGCGCGTTCCAGGAAAAGCGCTGCTGCTATCTTAGCTACAACGCGTTCTGTGATACACGCTACTGCTACTCCTTTCTCTTTTTCCCCTTTTCCATTTAGTTTTCTTCACATTTTTTTTCTTTCACCTTATTCTATTTCTTTCATTTTCAATTACCTTTCTACTTTCTTTCCATTTAATTTTATAACCTTTAGCAGTAGCGAGTTTGTATTAAAACGCGCTGCTACAAATAAAGTAGCGGTAGCGCGGTTCGTCATAGGTCGCTACTACTATGTGTAGCCTATCGGCTAAGCCGTGGGAATTTTAGTAGTAATGTCTTTACAACCAGACGCACTACTGCTAGGTCTCTATCTGCAGCGCAGTTTCCTCAGGAGCGCTACTGCTACTTAGCACTAGCGTTCTTTTTTGACCCACGCTACTGCTAAAGTTCTGTGTATAAGGTTTTCCCTAGTAGTTTTCTGGTGGTTCAGGAATATTTGTGAATATACAGGAGGAAGATCTATGTCATGGGGTCACCGAGCGGCCCAGAAGGCAGGGGGCACCTACCCGCTGGGCGCGCCCTCCACCCTGGTGGCCACCTCGTGGCTCTTCTGACTTGCACTCGAAGTCTCCTGGGTGTCTTTTGGTCCACGAAAAATCATCGCGAAGGTTTTATTCCGTTTGGACTCCGTTTGGTATTCTTTTTCTGCGAAGCTCAAAAACAAGGAAAAAATTGAAACTAGCACTGGGCTCTAGGTTAATAGGGTTAGTCCCAAAAATAATATAATATAGCATATTAATGCATATAGAACATCCAAAACAGATAATATAATAGCATGGAACAATGAAAAATTATAGATATGTTGGAGACGTATCAGTGTCTTTAGTAAAGAAGTACGCATGACATAATTCACATACATGTTATCTAATTAATCAGGATCGCATGATATAATTCGCATATGTGATTTATATACTAAGCAAATGGCATTCACATATATGATGTCTGAACTAAGATCATGATGTTGAATATTGTGTATATGATGTCTAAACTATGCAATGCAAGACACCATATGCATGATATGAGCAGTATAACCATGCCAAGTTAGAGCATACACCTCGGTGAGGGAATAGGACTTGTCATGTTTCTCTGAATCCATCTCTGAGGAGCTATCTAGACAAAGCAAAAGATCTGCTTCGACAGGTAGCGATGTCTACTCTGAATACCTTGTTTTCACTACAGATTTTTTCATCACCCACTCAAATGGTGGATTCAAATGAAGAGTAGTTGAATGTACAAACTGTTGGGGAACGTTGCAGAAAAAAAAATTCCTACGGTTTCACCAAGATCCATCTACGAGTTCATCTAAGCAACGAGTGAAAGGAGAGATGCATCTACATACCACTTTGTAGATCGCGAGCGGAAGCGTTCAAAAGAACGGGGTTGAGGTAGTCGTTCATTTCGTGATCCTATCACCGGAGATCCTAGCGCCGAACGGACGGCACCTCCGCGTTCAACACACGTACGGTCAGCATGACGTCTCCTCCGTCTTGATCCCGCAAGGGGAAAGGAGAGGTTGATGACGATCCAGCAGCACGACGGCGTGGTGGTGGATGCAGCAAAACTCCGGCAGGGCTTCGCCAAGCTGTTGTGGGAGGAGGACGAGGTGTAGCAGGGGGAGGGAGGCACCAAGACTTGGTTGCGGCTGCCCTCCCCATTGCCCTCCTTTATATAGGTCCCCGGGGGGGGGGGGGGGGCGCCGGCCCTGGGAGATCAATCTCCCAAGGGGGCGGCGGCCAAGGGGGGTGGAGTGCCCCCCAAGGCAAGTGGTGCGCCCCCCCCCCCCACCTAGGGTTTCCAACCCTAGGCGTAGGGGGGGCCCAAGGGGGGCGCACCAGCCTACTAGGGGCTGGTTCCCCTCCCACTTCAGCCCACGGGGCCCTCCGGATAGGTGGCCCCACCCGGTGGACCCCCGGGACCCTTCCGATGGTCCCGGTACATTACCGGGTGACCCCGAAACATTCCCGATGGCCGAAACAGCACTTCCTATATAGGTTTCTTTACCTCCGGACCATTCCGGAACTCCTCGTGACGTCCGGGATCTCATCTGGGACTCCGAACAACATTCGGTTTGCTGCATACTCATATTCATACAACCCTAGCGTCCCCGAACCTTAAGTGTGTAGACCCTACGGGTTCGGGAGACATGCAGACATGACCGAGACAGCTCTCCGGTCAATAACCAACAGCGGGATCTGGATACCCATGTTGGCTCCCACATACTCCTCGATGATCTCATTGGATGAACCACGATGTCGAGGGTTCAAGCAACCCCGTATACTATTCCCTTTGTCAGACGGTATGTTACTTGCCCGAGACTCGATCGTCGGTATCCCAATACCTCGTTCAGTCTCGTTACCGGCAAGTCACTTTACTCGTACCATAATGCATGATCCCGTGACCAGACACTTGGTCACTTTGAGCTCATTATGATGATGCACTACCGAGTGGGCCCAGTGATACCTCTCCATTATCCGGAGTGACAAATCCCAGTCTCGATCCGTGTCAACCCAACAGACACTTTCGGAGATACCTGTAGTGCACCTTTATAGTCACCCTGTTACGTTGTGACGTTTGGTACACCCGAAGCACTCCTACGGTATCCGGGAGTTACACGATCTCATGGTCTAAGGAAGAAATACTTGACATTGGAAAAGCTCTAGCAAAACGAACTACACGATCTTGTGCTATGCTTAGGAATGGGTCTTGTCCATCACATCATTCTCCTAATGATGTGATCCCGTTGTCAACGACATCTAATGTCCATAGTCAGGAAACCATGACTATCTGTTGACCAACGAGCTAGTCAACTAGAGGCTTACTAGGGACGTATTGTGGTCTATGTATTCACACGTGTATAACGATTTCCGGATAATACAATTATAGCATGAATAAAAGACAATTATCATGAACAAGGAAATATAATAATAATGCTTTTATTATTGCCTCTAGGGCATATTTCCAACAGTCTCCCACTTGCACTAGAGTCAATAATCTAGTTACACTGTGATGAATCGAACACCCATAGAGTTCTGGTGTTGATCATGTTTTGCTCGCGAGAGAGGTTTAGTTAACGGATCTACGACATTCAGATCCGTATGTACTTTGCAAATATCTATGTCTCCATCTTGAACATTTTCACGGATGGAGTCGAAGCGACGCTTGATGTGCCTAGTCTTCTTGTGAAACCTGGGCTCCTTGGCAAGGGCAATAGCTCCAGTGTTGTCACAGAAGAGTTTGATCGGCCCCGACGCATTGGGTATGACTCCTAGGTCGGTGATGAACTCCTTCACCCAAATTGCTTCATGCGCTGCCTCCGAGGCTGCCATGTACTCCGCTTCACATGTAGATCCCGCCACGACGCTCTGCTTGCAGCTGCACCAGCTTACTGCTCCACCATTCAACATATACACGTATCCGGTTTGTGACTTAGAGTCATCCAGATCTGTGTCGAAGCTAGCGTCGACATAACCCTTTACGACGAGCTCTTCGTCACCTTCATAAACGAGAAACATGTCCTTTGTCCTTTTCAGGTACTTCAGGATATTCTTGACCGCTATCCAGTGTTCCTTGCCGGGATTACTTTGGTACCTACCTACCAAACTTACGACAAGGTTTACATCAAGTCTGGTACACAGCATGGCATACATAATTACTAAACACTATAACTCAGTTAGCTAAGAGCCTCCACGGCAATTTGACTGTCTCAACCCTCGGATCTTCAAACCTACGATGCAGATCAACTCTGGTCGTCTCAGGTCACACGTGCTGCACGGACCGTCTCGCGGGCCGCTTCTCCGCAGAATGACCTGGTAGTTCTCTCCTTATTTAGGCCGTTGAAGGCCCACTTCTATCCAGCTGGATGGCCCATGTCGTACATGTTCCAGTGCTATCCCTCCTCTCCAGGCGAACAGTTTCCCTGTTCCTCGCCGCCGCCGCCGTTTGTTCCTCCTCTATGCGCCGGCTTCCTTCGTCCTCGATGCACCGGCGTTCTACCGTGGGCGAGCATTTGCTGCGCGACAGCATGCGCGCCAGTGCGGGACTGTTCTTCTATATCCCCTTGTTGTTGTTTTCATTTCGACACCCCTGAATGCTTGCTCCCCTTCCACACACACCTCTCTCTCTCTCTGCAGGCGGCGGCGATGGCCGCTCCGTATGGAAGGGACGCAACAAAAAAGACAGGATGAACAGGATGCGACAATAGGATGACGACGGGTGCATGCGACCTAACCCTTAGGTTCTACTCGTATGTTGGAAGGGTGTGGATGAACAAGATAGGAGAGGAGGTAAGAATGGAGATTAAGGGAGTAGATGGGGCGCCCCGTTCAGGCTGGAAGTAGCGACTGCCCCTTCCATTGGCAAGGAGTTGATGTCCAAAACCTAGCAGCATTATATTGAACGCAGCTCCAGTTCCGTGATCCTTGGTTGATTTGATGTGTGTCAGCCTTCCATGGATTGCAAGCTGCTGCTCTGTTTCAAAAAACAAAGCTGCTACTTGTTATTAAATTATTCCTTGCGGAGAACCAATTTTGCTTGATCTGTTGAAATATGTTTATCAAGTGTTTGTCCTCCATAGTAGTCTAGAATCCGTGACCATCTTTGTCCGATGTGTGTGTTACAGATATGGTTGGCTAGATGAAATTTTTAATTAGTTTGGCTAGATGATTTAATAACCATTCTTCGTATCAATTCTTCCTGGTTTAATATCTCCAAATTCCATCAATCTTGTTTTTTTATCTTGTTGGATATCTGCGGCAAAAGAAATAAAACTCATGATTGGATATATACTACTAGAACCAAAGGCTCCCTTAACTGATGTTACTGCAAGTCTGTAGTACAATATAAGGCTACATAATCTAGACCGCTTACTGTTACATTTGCAATTAACTATAGTTGCAAGCTAGGACATTGATATATAACTGCATTTTGTCAACAAAATTGTAGGTACTGTTTATTTGCTTAGGATGACGCAAAGATATACCCATCTCTTTTGTGTTGGATGGTAGGACATTTGCAAATATCCAAATGGTGCAACCATGAACATGACTATTTTTTTAAACAGCATCATAAATTCATAATTACTGTTTGAGCTGATTGTTTGCTATATTTTGCACTTCCTCACTAAAACTGAAATCCAGATTTATTTTGTAGATATGTTGATCTATAAACAACAAGGGACTCGAAATTTCTAAACTATACTCAGAGGATATTGTCCATTCACATGTTATTTCTAAAATTTATAACAAATGTTTTTAAACAATGGACAGGAGCTCCTTTAATCTTTAAAGAAAAGTTTACAGAACGAACTTCACGTAGCAAGCTCATACAACACCAAACCAAGAATCAATTAGTCTAAAAAGAAGAAGCTACTACTTTACTGCTTCTTGAGCCAAAGCAACAGGTTCATTGTATTCATATCCTCCATCTCTTCTTTTATTCCTCTATATTAGCAGACCATAGGTTGACATGGAGAGCGTACAACTTTAAAAAAAATATGGACATCTCATGGATAATTTATCACGGTAAGTAACTTGCCCTAATGGTTTTCCACTGTCTAAGCTTCTTGTGGTAGAAAGTAGAGCTCAATACATGCTATAGTCCACACGGCCTTCCAAAGCGAAGTATACTGCCAGGAATTTGATGTGATAATTATCTTTTGTGCCCTACCAAAAAGTTTGACCATACTATTGTAATCGCAGGTGGCAATTTTCTGCAGTTACCAGGTTTATTAGATCACTTTGATGAACTGAAGCTAATTATGATGGACTCCATATGATGTTTGTTTCCATGAGATGAGTGGTGTTTTAATACAATCCAGCTTTACATAACTTCCTTTTGTTTGGTGCTATTCCCAACTAAAGATATATGGTTTCCCCCTTGCTACTCCTCAACTATTTATAACTTGTCGGACAAAAAGAGAGATTACAGGAGCTATAATACACTTCATTATTTACCTTTTTTCTTTACCATGTTGCCTTCTATGTAATATTCATGTCTATAATAGAGATAATTGAGACTTTTCACTACACATCCATCTCTCTGTATATTACACGCTTCATTGTTCCAACCACATTATGTATTGCCTTTGATTTGTTCTTTTCTGTTGAAGCTTTTATGTTTAGTGAGGAGAAAAACTTCGGTGGTTTGTATTCCTGACCATTGGTCAGTTTTGAATATACAAGGTAGAAGTCTCTCTCTTCTTTTTTTTCAAAAGAAAAGAAAAGAGGTTGCGTCCTTGACGCTTATTTCGAATGTTACTTTAAACAATTTCTTCCCGCTGATTATATGTGATATGCTAAAGAAATTAAGTGAACGACAGTTCATGTGTTCATCCTTTTTATACCGTTTCCTTGTGTCTATATATTATGTTTATTTGTGGGTCATCTTTGACTGTTTATTGAAAAGCACAAACATAATCAACATAGTACCTTTCATCACTTGCGGATCTAATTCAGTGTATGAATGCATCAGATCGGTCCATCCTCCCAAAACATTCCTTTGTGCCTTGTTCGCTTGCGAAAGGTTCAATAATGCTCAATCATTTATGTTGAAGTATTGGACTAATGTATTTTCTCTCTCTTTCTGTTATGTCCATATTTTCTCATATATTTGTATTGTTCTTCCAATAAAATGCACGGGCGCGGCAATGCGCGCCTTTATGTTCTAGTAGATCCTATGGCTGAGGCATAGGGGATGATGCTCATCTCTTCTTTATCTTTTGCCGTGGTCGGGCATTGAGCCGAGCTCAATCTCACACCTTGCAGTACAGGCAAGAACCCTTTCTTGGACTGATCCATTTTGAACTTCTTCAAAATCTTATCAAGGTATGTGCTTTGTGAAAGACCTATGAGGCGTCTCGATCTATCCCTATAGATCTTGATGCCTAATATGTAAGCAGCTTCTCCAAGGTCCTTCATTGAAAAACACTTATTCAAGTAGGCCTTAATGTTGTCCAAGAATTCTATATCATTTCCCATCAAAAGTATGTCATCTACATATAATATGAGAAATGCTACAGAGCTCCCACTCACTTTCTTGTAAACACGGGCTTCTCCATAAGTCTGCATAAACCCAAACGCTTTGATCATCTCATCAAAGCGAATGTTCCAACTCCAAGATGCTTGCACCAGCCCATAAATGGATCGCTGGAGCTTGCATACTTTGTTAGCATTCTTAGGATCGACAAAACCCTCCGGCTACATCATATACAGTTCTTCCTTAAGATGCCCGTTAAGGAATGCCGTTTTGACGTCCATCTGCCATATCTCATAATCATAGTACGCGGCAATTGCTAACATGATTCGGACGGACTTAAGCTTCGCTACGGGAGAGAAAGTCTCATCGTAGTCAATCCCTTGAACTTGCCGATAACCCTTAGCGACAAGTCGAGCTTTATAGATGGTGACATTACCATCCGCGTCCGTCTTCTTCTTAAAGATCCATTTGTTTTCTATCGCTCACCGATCATCGGGCAAGTCAGTCAAAGTCCATACTTTGTTTTCATACATGGATTCTATCTCGGATTGCATGGCTTCTAGCCATTTGTTGGAATCTGGGCCTGCCATCACTTCTTCATAGTTCGAAGGTTCACCGTTGTCTAACAACATAATTTCCAAGACAGGGTTGCCATACCACTCTGGTGTGGAACGTGTCCTTGTGGACCTACGAAGTTCAGTAGCAACTTGATCAGAAGTACCTTGATCATCATCATTAATTTCCTCTCCAGTCGGTGTAGGCACCACAGGAACATTTTCCTGAGCTGCACTACTTTCCGGTTCAAGAGGTTGTACTTCATCAAGTTCTACTTTCCTCCCACTTACTCCTTTCGAGAGAAACTCTTTTTCCAGAAAGGATCCGTTCTTGGCAACAAAGATCTTGCCCTCGGATCTTAAGTAGAAGGTATACCCAATGGTTTCCTTAGGGTATCCTATGAAGACGCATTTTTCTGACTTGGGTTCGAGCTTTTCAGGTTGAAGTTTCTTGACATAAGCATCGCATCCCCAAACTTTTAGAAACGACATCTTAGGTTTCTTCCCAAACCATAATTCATACAGTGTCGTCTCAACGGATTTATACGGTGCCCTATTTAAAGTGAATGTAGTTGTCTCTAGAGCGTATCCCCAAAATGATAGCGGTAAATCGGTAAGAGACATCATAGATCGCACCATATCCAATAGAGTGCGATTACGACGTTCGGACACACCGTTACGCTGAGGTGTTCCAGGCGTCGTGAGTTGTGAAACGATTCCACATTTTCTTAAGTGTGTACCAAATTCGTGACTTAAATATTCTCCTCCACGATCCGATCGTAAGAATTTTATCTTTCGGTCACGTTGATTCTCTACTTCATTTTGAAATTCCTTGAACTTTTCAAAGGTCTCAGACTTGTGTTTCATCAAGTAGACATACCCATATCTACTCAAGTCATCTGTGAGAGTGAGAACATAATGATATCCTCCGCGAGCCTCAATGCTCATTGGACCGCACACATCGGTATGTATGATTTCCAGCAAGTTGGTTGCTCGCTCCATTGTTCCGGAGAACGGAGTCTTGGTCATTTTGCCCATGAGGCATGGTTAGCATGTGTCAAATGATTCATAATCGAGAGACTCTAAAAGTCCATCAGCATGGAGCATCTTCATGCGCTTGACACCAATGTGACCAAGGCGGCAGTGCCACAAGTATGTGGGACTATCGTTATCAACTTACATCTTTTGGTATTCACGCAATGAATATGTGTAACATTATGTTCGAGATTCATTAAGAATAAACCATTGACCATTGGGGCATGACCATAAAACATATCTCTCATATAAATAGAACAACCATTATTCTCGGATTTAAATGAGTAGCCATCTCGTATCAAACGAGATCCAGATACAATGTTCATGCTCAAACTTGGCACTAAATAACAATTATTGAGGTTTAAAACTAATCCGGTAGGTAAATGTAGATCTAGCGTGCCGACGGCGATCACATCGACCTTGGAACCATTCCCGACGCACATCGTCACCTCGTCCTTCGCCAGTCTCCGCTTATTCCGCAGCTCCTGCTGTGAGTTACAAATGTGAGCAACGGCACCGGTATCAAATACCCAGGAGTTACTACGAGTACTGGTAAGGTACACATCAATTACATGTATATCAAATATACCATTAGTGTTGCCGGCCTTCTTGTCCGCTAAGTATTTGGGGTAGTTCCGCTTCCAGTGACCCTTCCCCTTGCAATAAAAGCACTCAGTCTCAGGCTTGGGTCCATTCTTTGACTTCTTCCCGGCAATGGGCTTACCGGGCGCGGCAACATCTTTGCCGTCCTTCTTGAAGTTCTTCTTACCCTTGGCCTTCTTGAACTTAGTGGTCTTATTGACCATCAACACTTGATGTTCTTTCTTGATTTCAACCTCTGCTGACTTCAGCATTGAGAATACTTCAGGAATGGTCTTCACCATCCCCTGCATATTGTAGTTCAACACAAAGCTCTTGTAGATCGGTGGGAGCGACTGAAGGATTCTGTCAATGACCGCCTCTTCCGGGTGTTGATCTCCAACTGGGAGAGGCGGTTGTGCAACCCAGACATTTTGAGTATGTGCTCACTGACAGAACTGTTTCCCTCCATCTTACAACTATAGAACTTGTCGGAGACTTCATATCTCTCGACCCGGGCATGAGCTTGGAAAACCATTTTCAGCTCCTCGAACATCTCATATGCTCCGTGCTTCTCAAAACGCTTTTGGAGCCCCGGTTCTAAGCTGTAAAGCATGCCGCACTGAACAAGGGAGTAATCATCAGCACGTGATTGCCAAGTGGTCATAACGTCTTGGTTCTCTGGGATGGGTGCTTCACCTAGCGGTGCATCTAGGACATAATCTTTCTTGGCTGCTATGAGGATGTTCCTCGGGTTCCGGACCCAGTCCGAATAGTTGTTGCCATCATCTTTCAGCTTGGTTTTCTCTAGGAACGCGTTGAAGTTCATGTTGACATGAGCGTTGGCCATTTGATCTACAAGACATATTTTGCAAAAGTTTTAGACTAAATTCATGATAATTAAGTTCATCTAATCAAATTATTTAATGAACTCCCACTCAGATTAGACATCCCTGTAGTCATCTAAGTGTTACACGATCCAAGTCGACTAGGCCGTGTCCGATCATCACGTGAGACGGACTAGTCATCATCGATGAACATCTCCATGTTGATCGTATCTTCCATACGACTCATGTTCGACCTTTCGGTCTCTTGTGTTTCGAGGCCATGTCTGTACATGCTAGGCTCGTCAAGTTAACCCTAAGTGTTCCGCACGTGTAAATCTGTCTTACACCCGTTGTATGTGAACGTAAGGATCTATCACACCTGATCATCACGTGGTGCTTCGAAACGACGAACTTTAGCAACGGTGCACAGTTAGGGGGAACACTTTCTTGAAATTATTATAAGGGATCATCTTATTTACTACCGCCGTTCTAAGTAAACAAGATGCATAAAACATAATAAACATCACATGCAATTATATAGTAGTGACATGATATGGCCAATATCATATAGCTCCTTCGATCTCCATCTTCGGGGCTCCATGATCATCTTCGTCACCGGCATGACACCATGATCTCCATCATTGTGTCTTCATGAAGTTGTCGCGCCAACGATTACTTCTACTTCTATGGCTAACGCGTTTAGCAATCAAGTAAAGTAATTTACATGGCGTTCTTCAATGACATGCAGGTCATACAAAAAATAAAGACAACTCCTATGGCTCCTGCCGGTTGTCATACTCATCGACATGCAAGTCGTGATTCCTATTACAAGAACATGATCTCATACATCACAATATATCATTCATCATTCATCACAACTTCTGGCCATATCACATCACATGACAATTGCTGCAAAAACAAGTTAGACGTCCTCTAATTGTTGTTGCATCGTTTACGTGGCTGCAATTGGGTTCTAGCAAGCACGTTTTCTTACCTACGAATAACCAAAACGTGATTTTGTCAACTTCTATTTACCCTTCATAAGGACCCTTTTCATCTAATCCGCTCCAACTAAAGTAGGAGAGACAGACACCCGCTAGCCACCTTATGCAACTAGTGCATGTCAGTCGGTGGAACCTGTCTCACGTAAGCGTACGTGTAAGGTCAGTCTGGGCCGCTTCATGCCACAATACCGCTGAAGCAAGAAAAGACAAGTAGCGGCAAGCAAGTTGACAAGATCTACGCCCACAACAAAATTATGTTCTACTCGTGCAATAGAGAACTACGCATAGACCTAGCTCATGATGCCACTGTTGGGGAACGTTGCAGAAAATAAAAAATTTCCTACGGTTTCACCAAGATCCATCTATGAGTTCATCTAAGCAACGACCGAAAGGAGAGATGCATCTACATACCACTTTGTAGATCGCGAGCGGAAGCATTCAAAAGAATGGGGTTGAGGTAGTCGTTCACGTCGTGATCCTATCACCGGAGATCCTAGCGCCGAACGGATGGCACCTCCGCGTTCAACACACGTACGGTCAGCGTGACGTCTCCTCCGTCTTGATCCAGCAAGGGGAAAGGAGAGGTTGATGACGATCCAGCAGCACGACGGCGTGGTGGTGGATGCAGCAGAACTCTGGCAGGCCTTCGCCAAGCTGCTGCGGGAGGAGGACGAGGTGTAGCAAGGGGAGGGAGGCGCCAAGACTTGGTTGCGGCTGCCCTCCCCCTTGCCCTCCTTTATATAGGCCCCCAGGGGGTGCGCCGGCCCTGGGAGATCAATCTCCCAAGGGGGGCGGCGGCCAAGGGGGGTGGAGTGCCCCCAAGGCAAGTGGTGCCCCCCCCACCTAGGGTTTCCAACCCTAGGTGCAGGGGGGCCCAAGGGGGGCGCACCAGCCCACTAGGGGCTGGTTCCCCTCCCACTTCAGCCCACGGGGCCCTCCGGGATAGGTGGCCCCACCCGATGGACCCCCGGGACCCTTCCGGTGGTCCCGGTACAATACCGGGTGACCCTGAAATTTTCCCGACGGCGGAAACAGCACTTCCTATATAGTTTTCTTTACCTACGAACCATTCCGGAACTCCTTGTGACGTCCGGGATCTCATCCGGTACTCCGAACAACATTCGGTTTGCTGCATACTCATATTCATACAACCCTAGCGTCACCGAACCTTAAGTGTGTGGACCCTACGGGTTCGGGAGACATGCAGACATGACCGAGACAGCTCTCCGGTCAATAACCAATAGCGGGATCTGGATACCCATGTTGGCTCCCACATACTCCTCGATGATCTCACCGGATGAACCACGATGTCGAGGGTTCAAGCAACCCCGTATACTATTCCCTTTGTCAAACGGTATGTTACTTACCCGAGACTCGATCGTCGGTATCCCAATACCTCGTTCAGTCTCGTTACCGGCAAGTCACTTTACTCGTACCGTAATGCATGATCCCGTGACCAGACACTTGGTCACTTTGAGCTCATTATGATGATGCACTACCGAGTGGGCCCAGTGATACCTCTCCGTTATCTGGAGTGAAAAATCCCAGTCTCGATCCGTGTCAACCCAACACACACTTTCGGAGATACCTGTAGTGCACCTTTATAGTCACCCAGTTACGTTGTGACGTTTGGTACACCCAAAGCACTCCTATGCTATCCGGGAGTTACACGATCTCATGGTCTAAGGAAGAGATACTTCACATTGGAAAAGCTCTAGCAAAACGAACTACACGATCTTGTGCTATGCTTAGGAATGGGTCTTGTCCATCACATCATTCTCCTAATGATGTGATCCCGTTGTCAACGACATCTGATGTCCATAGTCAGGAAACCATGACTATCTGTTGACCAACGAGCTAGTCAACTAGAGGCTTACTAGGGACGTATTGTGGTCTATGTATTCACAGGTGTATTACGATTTCCGGATAATACAATTATAGCCTGAATAAAAGACAATTATCATGAACAAGGAAATATAATAATAATGCTTTTATTATTGCCTGTAGAGCATATTTCCAACACAAACATTGTAAGGAATGGCAATGTAATGAAAAAGGGAATGGCAAGATATAATTCAAATATATGGTGCCTGGCTAAACAGGATGGCAATGCATATTTCACATATATTATGCCTGGCTAAGAAGATGAGATTGCATAATTCACATATATGATATACAAACTAAACATGTGGCATTACAGAACATGTCTAAACTAAGCAGATGACATATATGATGTCGAAAGTAAGCACTGCAAGGCAACATATGCATGATATAACCGACATCATCATGCCAAGTTAGAGCAAACTCCTCCGGGGGTAAAATGGAGTGGTTAACTCCGTCTGAACCTACCTCTGAACAGATATCTTCCTCTGGATTACAATCTGGAGGAAGGAGTGGGTTTTCCATTTCACCCACCATGGAGCGATGTCTGCAAGACATTATATTGCCGCGCAAAACTCTTCTCTTTTTCCCTACATGTTCAGCATGACTGTGTAAAATATCTAACATGCATACAAAAAATATAGTGAGATTATGTAAGGAGAGCATGCAAAAATATAGAGTGATGGTAACAACAAGTAAATATATCCAAAAATAATGGTAGTAGGATGATGATAGGCTTAATTTAATAAAAAGACAAATGATGATTTCTTTCCGATTGCTATGTTTTTCCTTCACCTTTTCCTTTGAACCAAGGTAGCCCTAATGGATCGACATGAATGTAGACTAATAATTGATGCGACAAATTACAACCTCTTTGGCGTAGCCGTGTCGACCTCTTCATCATTGGGTTGGTCGCTAACACAGAGGTGGTTGTTGGAGGTGTGAAGAAGATTTGAGGCGTCTATAGACGGCGTCCAGGGTACTGCTTTGTTGTGATGGATGGTTCCATCGTTGGAGCAGCTTCGGTGAGTTGTAAGACGTCGAGGCTGAAGTAATACAAGACATCCATCATTAATCTCAAGTGGGATTCTAATAGCATCTCCAATAGATGATGTAAAAATACATTACAAAAAGTGGTTGATGTAAAAAAATTAATCACCAAAAACACCTGACTCCAATAGATGAGGTAAAAACTGTTGACTCTGAACTTAACTGTCAAAACTGAAATTTACTGTGGAATCTGAATGTTACTATCGAAATGGAACACACTAGTAGCAGAGAAGCACTTCACATGTAGTTTAGGCCGCTCGAGCACTAGTATTAGAGAAACAGTGATCTAAATAAGCAGGCGATCGTCCGGGAACACACTAGCAGATAGCAGCCGGAGCAGTAGGGCCTGCAGCGGTAGCGCGAAGTAGAGCTGGAGGAAGAGCAGAGTAGCAGCGCGAGCGAGCGAGAACTGGAGCAGCAGCAGCAGCTCCGGCTGGTATGGATGCCGCTGCCGAGGGAGCCTTGCACTGGGGGAGAGCCACCACGGAGATGTCGCTAGTGGTGCCAGTGTCGATGTAGTCTCGCCATGGGGGAGCAGGATCGAGCACTGGCGGCACCAGGAGGTCGAGTTAAGGAGAAGGTGCAATGCGATGAGTGTACAACCCCTTAGGTGGCGTCGAGTAGGCCTCGACTTCATCCGAGGAGTCGGTGAGGATGTTTCAGTTCCGGTGGAGCGGGTTAAGGCAATGTTGTGGGGTTCAAGCAGCTGCGATGGATGGGGCAATCGTCGGAGCAACTCCTTGGAGGTGGAGGATGGGTCGGCTGAACCGGCAAGACGACGAGATCAACGACGGATGCTCATCTGGGGCGGTGGATGAGGGGCGTCAATTTGTTGCGGTGGACAACTTCTTCGGGGAAGAGGCTCCGTCTGAGAAGTGGTGGGGTGGCGGACAGAGGAGGGTGGGGTTTCACGGCTGGAGCAAGGAGGTTATGGCGGCCTGGGTTTTCGAATGGCGAAGAGGAGATAATGGGAGGTGGAACCATGACTTAGGGATGCACTTGTCCAAAATGTAGGGTGTGTTACAAAAGTACCCCCACCGATTTGAACTAGCGGCCCTTTCGTCTCAAGCTTAGAACGGGGATTTCACGTTTTGGGATTTGGTAGCTGGAGGGAGTTTTCCCACGCGTTGTAATTCCGGGATAGCATGCCGCGGGTTGAGAAGGAGCGAGTTTTCGAAGCACAAAGAGACAAAGCGATATTTCAATTCTCGGGATAACAAGGTGCGGGATGAAATTTTGGGACAAGCCTAATGTGTAGCGTACCAAATGAATTCGCACTTCACTCGGCCAAAGAAAAACTAAAAAAATCCGCTAGTTGTACAATGCATGTAACCTACTCATACAACATTTTAGTGCATTCCAAATGTATATACTACCGCTGCAATTCAAACTTAATTTGAATTCATTTCCTATTTGAATAAGAATTTCTATCATGACTGTTGCCAAGTTAATCTTCATCTATATATTATCTTCACACCACATGGTTACTGTAGAGTTAGATATGAACTATGTGTACTATATGAACTCGAATTCAAAATTTTGAATCCACTTGATGTTGATTCCAAATAATAGTACATTCGAAGTGCTAGCTAGATCTTCGTAAACTAAACCATGTTTCATATGTATACTGTGTTTATCACACAATGTATAGTGCCACACCCAACATTATGACAAGTATTTAGCTGTGAGTTACAAAAGCCACACATTATCACAAATTCAAATAAAGTGTTATGTAGTATAACATGTTCATAACCACATCATGCGTATCACCATTATATTCATGCATGTGTGGGTTTAAAACACTATGATCTTTTATTCACATATCTGAATCCACTTTTATAAAAATTATGATCTATGTTAGTCTTTTACACCCACACAATCCTCTTCTCTTTGTAGGTAGCACTAACTTTCTCTCATGCATGTACACGCCCGCCTCGCCATATCCCTCCCTCAGCATGCTCTCCATCACGCACATTCCTTATTTTCCTTTAGGTCGTTCTCCCATGGTTTTTGCAGGCCTCCCAGCAAACGTGAGAACAAATGTACTCAACAAGACTTGCATCAGAACTAACTACATATGCATCAGTGTTAACAATGGGGTTGTGGGGTTTAACTACAACAAGCCGGCCTTGACTCAGTGGCTATCCTGAACTACGTCTACCAGTAACTTCTTTGAGGTGAAAAAGCGCACACGAGTCTACATATTCACCATATCAATACACCACTATGGATCTGCTCCTGTCTCCCTACCAGAAGGCCATCCATAGCACTCACGCTTATCTTGCGCATTTTAGAGTATCCACTTCCGTTTATCTATGAACCATATAAGCTTTCCAAGTAGTCCATAACCGAGGACACGACTATTCAAATAGATCATTTATAACGCCGAAGGGGTGTACTTCTCACACGCTCTCACCAGTTACCACCATGTACACGTCATGTATCTCGGCAACCTTCAAGTGGAAGCCTGGCGAGGGTGCGGCCATGACCTGACTAACCACACGAGACTCTAGTACAGGTTTATCGCCTATTTGAGCCCATAAAGGAAGTCCGACCGAGGTTTCACTCACGGCCTCAAACGATGTGTGCAGGCACTACTAGGGAAAAGCCTATACACAGAATCTTACCAGCAGCGCTCCTCAAAATACAACGCTACTACTATTTAGCAGCAGCGTGTGAAAGCAAAATGCGCTGCTGAAAGGAAAATAGCAGTAGCGCGTCCACACCAAACCGCGCTACTGCTCTAATTGCCATGACCTCGCAACCCAGCTAGTTATAGCAGTAGCGCCCTATACTGAACCGCACTACTGCTATAGAAGTTAGCAGCAGCGCGCTTCTAAGAAAATCGCTACTGCTAAGATCAGCCCACAAGTTTAGTCCCACCTCGCTCCATGAACAGGGTGTTTACCACCTTAAATATGTTACTTCTAAAACTATCACAACCAGTTGGTCTTCACTGAACTCTATGTGTAGAATTTGTGGCCGCAATATGAGTCCTCTCCGGTTCCTACCGGAAAGGACTCATATTGACAATACAGATTGTACATCAAAAGATCATTGATGGCCAATGTATTTTTGCATTGATGTATTTTTGTATACTTACACTTAGCAGTAGCGCTTTATCTACAAGGCGCTACTGGTAGTCCAACTTAGCAGTAGCGCGTAACAATGCACAGCGCTACTGCTATTCAGATTAGCTATAGCAAAATTTGGCAAACGCGCTACAACTATCCCTACCTTATCCCCACGCGCACGACCGGCCCTCTCTCTCACTCACACTCTGACTCTCGCCCACGCGCCGATAACCGTCATCGTGGGTCGCCGCCACCGCCGCCTTCGTCCGTCCGCCCCCAAGGTACTCCCCTCCTTCCATCCCTCCTCCCTCCTCCTTGCACATCCTCCCTCTGCCTGCGGCCGCCCCTCCTCCCTCCTCCGCCGGCAGCCCTCCTCCCACCGCCCTCGACCTCACCGCTGCCACCCGAGCCCACCCAGCACCGCCGCCTCCCGATCCCGATCCCGCCCTCACTGCCCCTACCTCTCTGTCGCCCCCACCCCCTTTCTCTCTGCTTAGTTAGTACTAGATGTTGTTTAGTAGTAGTAGGTGTTAATTTAGGGTTCATAGATAATGATTTTCAGTAGTAGTAGATGTTAATTAGTAGTAGTGATGGTACTAGTTAACTAGGGCAGTATGATTAATAGTAGTTGTAGTTGAACTACTTTAGTTGTAGTTGAACTAGTTTAGTAAGTAAATTAATAAACTAGTTGAACTAGTTGAATTAATAGAACTAATGTATTTTTAGTAAGATAATTAATATAACTAGTTGAACTACTTTATTTTTAGAAAGAACTAGTTTTTTTTCTATTTATAGTAAGTTTATATTTAGTAAGAACTAGTTGAATTAATAAAACTAGTTGAACATGTCATATATATTTTTTTTGTTTAAGCAATTACTCGGCATGTATTAGTGATAACTTATACGGTTTTTGCTTTTGCAAAAATCAAGGAGCCCCTCCATCATCCCCGCCGTCGTCCTCGTCACCGACCCCCTCCGACATCGAGGTGGGACAAGACAAATATCCATGTACATCTTGTGTTGCTCAAATAGGATATGTGGTTGCCCAAGTGGCCGCTCATGTTCAGTTTACACCTCCGAGTGGCCTATGTTTTGCCGGAGTGTTGATTAAGTTCCGTTCCGGCAAATTTCAGGCGCTCGATATGTCCTTTTTTAGCAAAGGTCATGCCGGATTTTTCCGTGAATTTTGGCATGACTTGTGCTAGAATATGTAGGAAATATTGAGTGGCCTGGATTTTCTCGAAAAATAATGCTCTAATTTAGGTTTTTTAGTACACATATTTAATTGTACAAGTTTAATCTTTGAATTATGAACGTAGGAAATGTCGTACTCAGACGAAGACAGTCTTCCGGGGGAGTGCAACTGGTGGCACTACGATCGAGGTATGTGCGACAGGTTCGTTGAGCTGGACGAAGATCGGTGCTTCAGCATTAAGCTCGAGGAGACCTTGGATGTTGAAACGGTACGCAACAATGACAAGAGTTTTTTTCGTAATTAAGCATGACTTCAACTATTTCAACGTCTAATTTTCATCTTTTACAATTCGACTAGCTTATCCCATGCCATGCAAGACGCTATGTCTTGGAGAGGATGGGTTTTGAAGACCATGAAAATTTTGAAACAAAGAAAATACACCTAAGGACCCATCATGATATGGATTTTGAAGTAAATCTGAGCAATGCTCAGAGCGTAACCCATTTTGGTTGCCAAAATTGGGAAGCACTTTGCAAAATGTATGGTTTTTATGAGGGTATGATTGTCACGATGGATCTTGGTGATCCTGACATCGAGCAAGACAATATGGACATTTGGGTCTTTGTTGATACGCTTCCGATTGTACTACTATGTGAGTTTCTCAAACATAGTTATTAACTAATTTATATTGTTTATTTCAAAATAGTTGACAACTTATTTCTGTTGACAGCTTATTTTGATTCTTCAAAGACTGTGCGGAAGATGGTAGACAAAACCCACTACACCGATGGCTCCGAATTAACTTATAAGGAGAAAAATCATCTGATCGCATTTTGTACTCTTCTTGAGGATTACAATAACTATTATCAAACTCCTCCAAATTATGGTGAATACGTGCCACTAGTGCACGTGTTGAACCACGATAACTTCTCTGGAGATACCCTGGTAAGATTTTTTACTATTACGACATCCGTGCATCTTTTGCATACCTCTAAAACTAGTACATCATTGCTAACTACGAAGTTATTACTATGTTTTTCAACAGAAAATCTCGATGGATTGTGTGCCTCATCTGATGTATCTGAATGGTCGCCTTACAGCTCTGAACATACTGCCAGGTAAATCTAGGGAGCTCACCTGTGCATATCGGATTTCTAAAACCGGTGAACACACGTTCATCAAAGAATGGAAGAAATGTATGGACATTCGCAAGGTGGTTCTTGGAAGTAACATTCAGCGAAAGGCAAGAATTGGAGACAGGCTAATCTCCATTCTCTATAATGGAGAGTCCGGGGCTATCTGGTTTTTTGCTATTTTACCTTAGAAAATGTAGTAGGTCTTAATCGAATGTAGTAGGTCCTATGAGGTACAATATGTTTATTATGTGGTAATGTGTTAGAGTTAATAATGCGGAGTACTTGAGATTACGACTAGTGACCAATTTGCTATGTGATGTCATTGATGAAAACGATGATCTTGAGGAGGTGTTATACGACAATGATGTATTATGATGATAAGTTGTTAATGATATGATGATGATGATGATGATATTATTATATCATTGGGTGAAAGAATCGCGGATTAGTTTCAAGTGGATGGACATCCACTTGAAACTAGTCCACGGTTCTTTCACCCCGTGATGTAATAACTCATTATGATGTAAAAACAATCTCTAAATTCCTGTTGTATGAAAACTTGTGTAAAGGTGTATGAATACAACATGAAATAAAAAAGAAATAAAATACTAAATAATAGTAGTAGCGCGTGAAAGGAGAAGCGCTACTACTAATTACCAGTAGCGCTATTCTGGAGAAGCGCTACTACTAAGTCAATTTAGCAGTAGCGCGGGTCTAGGCGCGCTATTGCTAAGCTTTAGCTGTAGCGCCTTATCAGTAGCGCTCCTTCCCGCGCTACTGATAGGCCTAAAACCTGCGCTGCTGCTAGGCTTTTCCCTAGTAGTGAGGGTTCCCAAGCCCACCAAATGTGTGCCTTGGTACACCGTGTCATGTTGTCTATACCACATCATAGCCCACCCCCTAATGTCAGTGCTATGCATGGCCTCCAATACATATCCTACAAACACCAGAAACTAGTTGCTACTTCTGGATAGAGATCAAGGCGATTAATAAGTACAGATAGCTTGGAGCACCCAGATCCCAATGTGTGGTAGTAACAGTCTTGGATCACAAACACAGAACTCAGTTCCTGAGGATGATCTCAATAACACAACCCACATCTACTCCTACATGGCCTCTCATCACTACCTTTACCAAATTGTTTTCACATACTTTGCTCTCAATAATAGGACATGTTCACCACCATTCCAATCCGTCCTAGATGAATCAGACCTGACACAACTCTAAGCATAGCAGGCATAACAAGCCAGCATGAATGAGTAGGCACATCATGGCTCAAACAACTCCTACTCATGCTAGTGGTTTCAACTATTTACTGTGGAAAATACAAGGAAAATGCAGAGGAATGGGTTCTTTAACTACTGCAACATGTAATAGTTGAATCGTTGTTGTCCTAATGCAGTAAAAGAGAGCAAGAGCGAGAGAGTGGGTTTGTATCGGAATGCTCAAAGGGGCTTTACTTGCCTAGCACTCCTAAAGATTATATTGTGTCTACATCAGTGTCATTGATCTCAATGTCGGAATCGTCTGCTACCAAGAGGGGACAAACACCGACAAACAAGAAGGAACATGATCAATGCAATGCAACAATATAGTGCATGATCATGACATGGCAACATGCTGTAATTTGTGCTAATGCAACTAGAAAAAATTTAAATGAAATTGGTCCTAGGGTTCAAATTCAAACTCCATATAAGACATTTCAAATGTCATTTATTCAAATTGTCATATACAGTAACTTTAAGTTGTTGAACCATGCAAGAAAATGGCATAAACGGATTCTTTGGGTTTTTGATGATCATTTTTCATATATAAATTACTTTCATTGGAGTTATAGATTATTTACTATGAATTTTAGAAGTTTAAACAATTTATGGAATTTCCTGGATTATTGCTAATTAAAAAAAACTAGTAATTGCAATTATGACATCAGCAGAGAGTTAGCAGAGACCAGTGTGGTCAAACTGGTCAAACCTGACATGTGGGTCCCACACATCAATGACTCAGTGACTAACAATGCTTAATCCCTCGTTGACCACTGCTTTGACCGGCAACACGGGACCCACTATCAGCGTTTGTGTGTGGTTAATTAGCGGTTGATAAGCCCCTAATGACGACGCCATGTTGGCAGCCGCCGGGGTTAGTCGACGTGGAGCCCTTCGGGTTTGCGCCATAGGCATCGGCTGGGCGCATGGCTGGGTTCTACAGAACCAGCGTGACAAGGCATGTTGGCTGGTGGCTTGGGGTAGTGTTGGGGTGGCTGAATCAGCAACAACGATGAGATTTTGAAGCGTCCGAAGCTTGACAAGCATGAGGTCGAGGCTGCGGCTCGAGTTCGGGTGAGCTAAAGTGATGGTGGTGACCTAATGGTCCTATGAGGACTAGTGGGCATGGCTATGTGACCAAATGGTTGCCAGAATGCTGCCGACGATGAGCCCTTGCGGTGGTGGGCTTCGGCCAAGGTGGAGATCAAAGCTAGATGGCAAGCAGAGCAATGTGGTTAGGGGAAAAGAAAGAGGAGCTCATGGCGAAGCTATTGGCACATATGGTGATGCTGGGGAGGCATGAACAGCATCGAATCGATGATGGCGGTGACCGGGCAGAGGCGGCGGAGATGTCCTTAGCTCCAGTGATGTGGTTCTCTTCCAGATGCATGCGTCATCGAGAAGAGGCATCATGGGGTGGCGACAGCTGCAGGGGGTCACATGGCATCTTAGGGGAGGCGGGGGCAAGTAGGCAGAGAGGAGGTGGCCTCACGCGTGCGTGCGCGTGCCGACCACGCGCCCTCACGTTGTTCTATCAAGAGGAGAACAACGACTGGCAGCTAGGCCTTGTGTGCTGCACAGTAGCGGGCCTAAAATAAGGTAGGTAAGTTGTTCTAGCTCTACTTTCTATTTCTGTTTTTGTCTTTCTATTTGCATTTCATTTATTTAGTTGTCACTCATTTCAAATTTAAATGAAATCAAAACAATGCTAAACTTTCTGTAGATATTTATGTGGCTTCGCTAGAGCTTTACGAAAGCACATAAATATTCCATAGACATTTGAAAATATATTCAATATAATATGAATATAAATTCAAATCCAAATACAACAATTTTAATCCAAGCCCAAAATAATCTTTAAAAATGTTCATTATTTCTGGTTTGGATCAAAACCCTTGCCAAAAATATCAAACATCAATGAAGAGCATTTTGGTTTCATTGAATTCAATTTTTCGGGTTCTTTGCCCTTTTATTTAAATTTTTGAGGCTTCCAAATATTCCTCAATTCAAATTTCTTGGATTTAACATGATGCATGAATGCTCACTGATGCGTTTAATTACATTGAACTATTCTAGGGATGTGACCATCACCAATTACCACCATTTCTTTTTCCAGATCTGAGGTGTTGACAAGTTCGGCCACGTAATCTTGTTAAAAGCTGTCAAGCTCGCCCTCCACCCTTGAAGCAGCGGTTTTTCCTCTTTGTAATCTTTGTGTCCCTGGAATCATTGGTAGACTTTGATGGAGTCCTATTTTCTTTCTCTTCTTATCCCTATCGTACATAACGTAATCTTCATTCTTGAATAATGAAGATACCACTCTTTTCCGGCCACTTGCATGAGTTGGTGGCATGTATTCAACCACACTTTCGTGTCGTTGTTTTGCTAAAAAAATCATCATATTTGTCCTCATTAACTGGGAAGACATGGGATTCCACCCGCTCCTGTATTCCCTTAGCCTTGGCAAACCTGTGCTTTCTTTTGATACCTGCCTCTTCCCGCATCTCAATAGTGACATCTTCCTCACCTTAATTTCTTCTTTCTTCTTCAGCCTTTTGCACATTCTTATTGTGCCTCAAAATTAGAGGATCCTGTGATTCAAAATAAAGCACTTTTTAGCTCGCAATCTGCATGAACTAAAAACACAAAACTAGTTTAATGTAAAATGTGCATCACTAGGAAAGCTTTAGGGCTTCTGTTGGCTTTGGAATTATTTAGCGAATGCAAACTTGAAGCACCCTTCAAAGCACCCACCTCTTTATAAAGTTGTGACACATTCCCGAGACACTCCTTGCAAGCTGCAGCAACAACTCTGTCTTCTTCATCCTGAACGTGGAAGATCATATGTTAGCTAGCAACCTGCATTAACTTCAAACAAAAGCAGTTTAATGTAAAATGTTTATCACCATGAAAGGCTTGTGGCAGTTTTGGAATGCTTTCGTGAATAAAAACTAGGAGCAGCATGCAAATCTTTATCAACGTCCTTCCTGGGGGCATATGTGTTATCTTTTTGTATTACCTTAGCCAAATAACTTTGGCAGCGACCTCCGTGCCATTTTTTGTTTCCACTGGTGAGGAGTAGTCTCTCCTGGGACCTCCATTGGGTCTGACGGTACTCCTAGGTCAAATCACTACAAAACAACACTTCCGTGATGTTATGTGTTTGTCAAAGTAGGTTATGTTTTATATCATGCATGTACATCTATGACGATTTTTTGACAGAATCAAGATAGTCATACATGTGTTGACGTAGAAGTGTTCCATGACGATACTGAAATTATCATCATGGAAGTGTCCACTTCCATGATGATAAATGCCATGTCATGGAACTATTTTCGTCAAGGGTAACCGACATGTGGCATCCACCGTAATGGGTCATCATTAAACTATCGTGTCTGGTCGATCCGATAACCCACTAACAACCCGGACCAATGGAAATTTTCCATGTGTAAATTTCTCATTCGGCGAAGGATCCACATGTCAGCTTGGCATTGGGACAAATGTCATCGATACAAAGTACAGAATGTGCCTATGATACGTTGACACGTGGCACGGTCCAACAGTAGCCCATTTAAGATAAAAAGGCCGGCGAAGCTAAAGGCCCACAAGATTTTGTCATACACTACTTGGCTGGCCCGTTAACAGCCTGCCACGATTTGGGCCCAACTCAGATCCGGTCTGTTTGATGTCTGCGACATTTTGGGCCAAATGATGACCCATATCAGATCCAGCCCATTAACATTCTGCCATGTTTTGGGCCAAATGACGGCTTATATCAGATCCGGCCGGTTAAGTACATGACATATTTTGGGAAGAATTACGGCCCATATAGGATCTGGCCCATCAATAAGCATTGTGCTTTCATCCCCATTGGGGGCCATTTGGAATACGACCTCCTAAAGGCCCATGTAATAGTTCTGCCCAATATTACGTTAGCCTATTAGTGGCTCTTGGTACATATGAGCCATTGTCGGCCCAGTTTTACTTTCAGCCTTTTAACAGCCCGTGCTGCACGTGGGCCTATTTCTTGTCAGAAGTGACTTTTGGCCTCTTAATGACCCGTAGTCTTCATGGATACATTTTGTCCCTGATACATCTCCAACGTATCTATAATTTATGAAACATTCATGCTATTATATTATCTGTTTTGGATGTTTATGGGCTTTATTATACACTTTTATATTATTTTAGTGTTTCGAAGAAAAGAATATCAAATGGAGTCCAAACAGAATGAAACCTTCGGGAGAGTTATTTTTGGAGCGAAAGCAATCCAGGAGACATGGAGTCCACGTAAGGGAAGCAACAAGGAAGCCACGAGGCAGGGAGGCGCGCCCTACCCCCTCTGCGCGCCCCCACCCTCGTGGGCCCCTTATGGCTGCCCTAACCAACTTCTTTCGCCTATATATGTCCATATACCCTAAAAACATCAGGGAGCACAATAGATTGGGAGTTCCGCCGCCGCAAGCCTCTGGAGCAACCAAACACCAATCGGGACCCTGTTTTTGCACCCTGTCGGAGGGGGAATCCCTCACCGGTGGCCATCTTAATCATCCCGGCGCTCTCCATGACGAGGAGGCAGTAATTCACCCTCGGGGCTGAGGGTATGTACCAGTAGCTATGTGTTTGATCTCTCTCTCTCTCGTGTTCTTGAGGTGATACGATCTTGATGTATCAAGAGCTTTGCTATTATAGTTGGATCTTATGATGTTTCTCCCCCTCTACTCTCTTGTAATGGATTGAGTTTTCCCTTTGAAGTTATCTTATCGGGTTGAGTCTTTAAGGATTTGAGAACACTTGATGTATGTCTTGCGGTGCTTATCTGTGGTGACAATGGGGTATTCACGTGATCTACTTGATGTATGTTTTGGTGATCAACTTGTGGGTTCAATCAACTTACGCATAGGGGTTGGCACACGTTTTTGTCTTGATTCTCCGGTAGAAACTTTGGGGCACTCTTTGAAGTACTTTGTGTTGGTTGAATAGATGAATCTAAGATTGTGTGATGCATATCGTATAATCATGCCCACGGATACTTGAGGTGACATTGGAGTATCTAGGTGACATTAGGGTTTTGGTTGATTTGTGTCTTATGGTGTTATTCTAGTACGAACTCTATGATAGATCGAACGGAAAGAATAGCTTTGTGTTATTTTACTACGGACTCTTGAATAGACCGATCAAAAAGGATAACTTTGAGGTAGTTTCGTACCCTACAATAATATCTTCGTTTGTTCTCCACTATTAGTGACTTTGGAGTGACTCTTTGTTGCATGTTGAGGGATAGTGATATGATCCAATTATGTTATTATTGTTGAGAGAACTTGCACTAATGAAAGTATGAACCCTAGGCCTTGTTTCCTAGCATTGCAATACCGTTTACGCTCACTTTTATCATTAGTTACCTAGCTGTTTTTATAATTTCAGATTACAAATACTCATATCTACCATCCATATTGCACTTGTATCACCATCTCTTCGCCGAACTAGTGCACCTATACAATTTACCATTGTATTGGGTGTGTTGGGGACACAAGAGACTCTTTGTTATTTGGTTGCAGGGTTGTTTGAGAGAGACCATCTTCATCCTACGCCTCCCACGGATTCATAAACCTTAGGTCATCCACTTGAGGGAAATTTGCTACTGTCCTACAAACCTTAGCACTTGGAGGCCCAACAACGTCTACAAGGAGAAGGTTGCATAGTAGACATCAAGCTCTTTTCTGGCACCGTTGCCGAGGAGGTGAGTGCTTGAAGGTATATCTTTAGATCTTGCAATCGAATCTTTTTCTTTCTTGTTTTTTGACTAGTTTAGTCTATAAAAGAAAACTACAAAAAAATGGAATTGAGTTTGCCTCATATGCTTCATCTTTTTAATATCTTTCGTAAGTATGATAAAAAGGAAAATTGTGTTCAAGTGCTAGAAGAAGAAGTCTATAAAATGTTTGGCACTAAATCTTTGAATGATGAGCATGATTGCAATGTTGTTAGTATGAACTCTTTGAATATTCATAGTACTAATGATGATTGCACTAGTTATGATGAAAATGTCTCCTATAAGCATGTCAATTTTTGTGGAGGGTATTGGGTGTGCAAGTACACACCAAATAGGGAAGATAGATATTGCAAGAGGCATAAGCATTTAGAAACTTAATGGTTGCAAGAAAGGTTTCATGTTAGTGCTGGAAATTTAAAATATCTTTACCGAACTTGTGAACTTTGCAATGAACATGGTCATTTAAATCTCCCATGCAAATTGTTTCATGATCGAATCGTATCCAAAAATTATGATGACTTGATTTCCCTTGCACATCATAATGAACTTAGTTTGCTTTTGGGTTATGAAGAATTGAAATGTGCAACTAAGCATATTCCAGAATTTATCCTTAAGAATTTTCTTGATATTGATCTAGAGGAAATTTATATGTATTCTGCGGTGAATTGCATTGAAAATCCTTATATTGCCAATTACATAAAGAAAAGAAAGCAAATAGAAGATGAAGAGAATACTAATGAAAGGGAAGAAACTTCCCAATATCCTCCTATTATTTCTTATGATGAATCAGGTAATGAGGAGAAGCCTTCTATTCAACCAATCTCATTAATAAGGAGGTCAAAGAAGAGGGTTAAACCCACACATGATGTGAATAAGAAAAAGAAAAGACGGAGGAGCAAAGGCAAAAAGTTATCCCTCCCAAATGATGTTGCTCCGACTACTCATTGTGATGATGATAATTGCTATACCATTGGTGCTATCCATGCTATTAATGATGAGAGTGATTATGCTTATGATATGAAAAGGCCCAAGCTTGGGGAAGCTATGTTTGATGAGGATGGCATATTTGGGAATATATTTGCTGCAATTAATGTTTGTCCCAAGCTTGGGGACCCTATGTTTAAGGAAGATGATATTTTTAGCCTCCCAAGTTTTGATATGCAAATTTGTTATGATGATAGCATGCCTCCTATTTATGATGATTATATTGATGAAAGTGGGTTTGGAAGAGTGTCAACTTTAGGAAGTAATGATCCCACTATGTTGGAGGATGTTGAATCTTATTGTGATGAATATGAAAGTGGATTTGGAGATGTCATGACTTTATTTAGTGACGATTCCACTATCTTGGAAGAGGTTTCAATCGATTATGATGAGAACAAAGTTGCTACTTATGATGATTATTGTGATGAAACTCATGCTATAAAAAGTAGTGATGATCATAATTGTAAAACTTGTCATGATTATGATTACCCTTTTTCTGAACATTACTCTTTTATTGTGGAAACAACTTATAGTGTTTGAGTCTCTTATGATACTCCCACTATTCTGAATAAGAAGAATTTTGCTTATGTGGAGAGTAGTAAATTTTCTATGCAAGTAGATCATGAAAATAATGCTTTAGGTGCTGGTTAAATTGTTGAATTCATTCATGATGCTACTGAAAATTATTATGAGGGAGGAATATATGCTTGTAGTAATTGCAATAATATCAAGTTTCCTCTCTAGGTGCTTAAAGTTTTGAAGTTATGCTTGTTCTGCCCTCCTATGATAGTTGATTATTGTTCCCATAAGTTGTTTGCTCACAAAATCAATATGCATAGGAAGTGTGTTAGACTTAAATGTTTTAGTCATATGCTTCATGATGCTCCCATTATGTTTCAATTCTTATCTTTTATGTGAGCATCATTGTCATCATCATGCCTAGCTACAAAGGCATTAAAGAAAAGCGCTTGTTCGGAGACAACCCAATATTTACCTTTACTATTTTTGTGTATCCACATGATTATGCTACTGTAGTAATCATGTTTTATAAGTTTTGTTTCAATAAAGTGCCAAGTAAGACCTTTAGGATCGCTTAAGGTGATAGTTGTGTTGATCCTGCTGAAAATTAGAAACTTTTACACCCAGTAAATTAGTTTTGATAATTCACATAAACGTGATTTTGATCTGATTATTTTTTATATGGATTGGTACACAAAGTGCTTAGGACTTCCTAATGTGGTAGGATTTTTGGAGTTACATAAGTATTCGAATGATACGGATTACTACAGACTATTCTGTTTTTGATAGATTCTGTTTTCTATGTGTTGTTTTCTTATTTTGATTAATCCATGAGTAGTATCGGAGGGTATGAACCATAAGAAGTTGGAACACAGTAGATATTACACCAATATGAATTTAGAATGAGTACACAACAGTACCTAAGTGGTGGATTTATTTTCTTATACTAACGGAGCTTACAAGTTTTCTGTTGAGTTTTGTGTTGTGAAGTTTTCAAGTTTTGGGTAAATATTCGATGGATTATGGAATAAGGAGTGGCAAGAGCCTAAGCTTGGGGATGCACAAGGCACCCCAAGGTAATATTCAAGGACAACCAAGAGCCTAAGCTTGGGGATGCCCCGGATGGCATCCCCTCTTTCGTCGTCATCGATCGGTAACGTTACTTGGAGCTATATTTTTATTCACCACATGATATGTGTTTTCCTTGGAGCGTCATGTCATTTTATTTTGCTTTGCTTGCTGTTTGAATAAAATACCAAGATCTAAAATTCTTAAATGAGAGAGAGTCTAAAATTCTTAAATGAGAGAGAGTCTTCACATAGCTACATAATTATTTAACTACTCATTGATCTTCACTTATATCTTTTTGGAGTAGTTTGTCATTTACTCGTGTGATTCACTTATATCCTATGAGTAAATGGTTGAATGAGTTGAATATCATAAATCTGAAATTATACATGTTTCATATGCTTATCCCATGGGGAATAATGACTTCACTTATAAGAAGTAGAGGTGGTAAATTTATTGAAGGTTAGCAAACATTGTATTGGTCATTTGAACAATTCCTGAAAGAATATTGAAGGAAGAGAGATTTCACATATAAATATACTATCTTGGACATCTTCTATGATTGTGAGCCCCATTAATTATTTCCAAACCTGAGCAAATTAGTTGAAATTGGACAAGAAAGACAACATAATAAGTTATGCTTGGGTATATTTGTATATAAGTTATATTGCTATAGATCCTCCAACGTGTGGTGCTTGCTTTTTAGAATCTTTTGCTAGCCAAAATATTTGTACTAAGCGGGAATACTGATTGTGCATCCAAATCCCTTGAACCAAATTTCTTCCATGAGTGTCGACCATATCTACCTATATGTGGTATTTACCTGCCGTTCCAAGTAAATTTGCATGTGCCAAACTCTAAACCTTCTAATAATAATATGTTTTGTATGCCCGAATCGCTCATGTAGCGAGGGGCTATCAGTATCTTCCATGTTAGGTGGGTTATTCTCACGATGAGTGGACTCCGCTCATCATTCACGAGAAAATGGCTGGTAACTGGGATGCCCAGTCCCATGATCAAAAGATCAAAATCAAATCAAAATAATTGCAAACAAGACTCCCCCAGGGTTGATGTTAGTTGGAGGCACCCGTTGTTTCGGGCAAGCCATGGATTGATGATTGTTGGTGGAGGGGGAGTAAAAACTTTACCATTTTGTTTGGGAACCGCCTATATTGTATCCAGTATGGAAGAAACTGGGAACCCTTGGTTGTTATGTTGACAATGAAAGAATACCTCTCAAAACTATTTTCATCTATATTTCAAAATCGAGCTCTCGCACCTCTGCAAATCCCTGCTTCCCTCTGCGAAGGGCCTATCTTTTACTTTTATGCAAGAGTCAGTAGCATTCCTTCACATTCCTACCTACTCTTTAGTTGGCAAGCATCACCACACCACTGGATTACAGGTCAAGCACACAAGCATACATGCATTTCTAAAGAATGTACAAGCATCGATGGTGAGTTTATTGTAAATTTATCCCATTTTAGATTGGTAAATAAAGAGATGCGATTTAAATAACAAGAACATGATATGCATTGTTCATGGTTAAGACATAGCAAGATATGGCATTGTCCTGGAGTTGGTAGCTTCACCACACCACTAGATTACTGATCAACAACACAAGCATACATGCAGTGCTAACGAAGATCAGGTTCTATGTTTAGTTTTGTTTAATGGTATGTACAAGGAACTAGGTTGTACAACTAAAAACTGAAATTGAGGAGGAGAAACTTGTGTTTATGAACTTCGTCATTTGGGTCAGACGACCATTTCAGGCGATTAGATGAAGGTCCAACATCTTCTAACCCTTCTTCTTCCTAGCCTCTTATTCTTCCCCTATAGACCATCGCATGGGTCGCTGGCCGAACCACCGACCCCACCCCCCGCCCTTCCCTGAACTTCCCATCACCATCAGTCTTCTGCCACCCCCGCCCATCCCTATAGCCCCCATCCCCCCACCCATGTCGAGTTTTTCCTCCAACGAGGTCCCACCATAGCCCGACGACCGCCCCCCACAACCACCGTTCGACCGTCCCCACCCGAAACCCTAAGATTGATAACGGGGCAGCCCTCCGGCGAGCCCCTTCCTTCCCTCTGGTGAACTCTCAAAAATCAACTGACCCCAAACTGAAATTCAGTAAAATGTCATTTAGCTAATGTGGAAAATAAAAGGGGAAAACCATAAGCATTGCAAGTATAGTGTTGAGCGTGCCATGGCGGATCTGAAGGTGCAAACCGGACAAAGGCAACTTCGCAACCAATGTTTGCTTTCAACTAATAAGTAAGATTCTAAGTGATGCGCAAGAAATCATAGTAAAGCAGTGGCGATCTATTTTGTTGTTGAGATAAATAACATGAGAATATATGAAAGAGTACCGCCTCTAGTGTGGCACCATGTAAGCATCTGCTGAGACGTTGCGGGTGTTGCGGTAGCGATGGTTGTTTGTGGCGTGGAAGTAGAACTAGGAAGGCAGACGGTGACAGCGGGGGAAATATCTCGGTGCGATGGACAAGACGGTCGTAGGAGCAGCCTCGACAAGGTGGACGATGGCGCGGGTGAAGCGAGAGGACGCGATGCAAGGATCCTTGTCCGAAGCCGTGGATGAGAGAGGTCAATCTCTTGTAATAGATGACGGCGTCAGGGTATCAGCTCTGGCATGGTGGGGGAGGTCGACGGTGGATGGGGCGGCGAACGGAGGAAGCTGGGGTGGAGAGGTGTTGTGGCGCCCATGGAGTACGAATGGGGAAATGGAGGGAGAGAGGTAGGGGGGACCATGTTTTTGGGACGCGCTTGTCTCAAATGCGGGGGAAGTTACATACTTATCCCCGTTTAAAATTCCAGACATCACAACAGTATTGGTCAGTTGGGGATAGGAGGGTAATCTCGCATACACCGAATATTTGCGGAGGTAGATTTTGGCCGAGGAGAGTTTGTTTTGGCACCCACTGTGTATGAATCAGGGTGAGAGGCAATTTCGGCCGAGGAGACACTGTGTTTTGGCGCCCACCTTTTATGAATCCGGGTGAGAGGCGGTTATGTCACGTTTGAGTGAAATTACAAACCTGCCCCTATCGAGACATATTGAAATTAAGCCGACAAGTTTTGCATGTCAGGGATAGGCAGTAATTTCCATCTCCCAGATTTTGGGTTCGGGCGATTACGGCCGAGCATGGACTGCGTGTTTCGCCACTTCGTTCAAATTTTTGGAGAAAAAACTTGCATGTTTACCATGCCAACTCAATTTGAATCCATTTTGTATTCTCTTTTTTCTAGCAGGATCCATTTTGTATTTGGATACGAATCTATATACATCATCCATATGTATATATACTTCTGTAAGCACAATAAAGAATTTTGCTCCTTTATATATAAAATATGATTTACAAATTCAATGTTCTCCAAATCATAAGGTTGAATTCAAAATTTTCAAACCAAATTATGTTCAACTCAAATGTATGGATCAGTAATATCAACGAATTAAATAACACACATGCGCGCAAATTCAAATGAGTACGCATGTTTAATAGATCATTTTTGTTTTGAATATGAATTACTTGTATCATCATCTCTAATTCAAATATTGGAATCCCTTTTATGTTCACATATTTTATACATGCAACCAAATATTAGAATCTTTTTCCACGCCCATCTCTCTAGCTGTCTCTCGTGCTCCTTCATATAGCTATCACTCTCTTTTCTCCATCTCACCCGCATGCTCACTACATGTTTCTCCCCTTTTTGCAAACACGTTCTCTCGCCATCTCCCTCGAGAAATGTCACACACTCTCTCTATCTTTATATATTATACGACTTTCAATATCTCTCACGTCTCTATTGTTCTCTGGTATCACTATAGCGACATAGCTTCCTTTTTCACCGCCACACACACAATCAATTGGCTTTCACTTTGTCTTCCTTTCTAGGGATTTCTCATGCACCCTAAAACTTTCTAGATATGACTCCTATCACTAAAATTACTCTCCCCCCACACACCATTTGTTGGGGTCTCCTTTCTATCTTCATCCTATTCGAAAACTAGCATTATTGATTTTGTTCACCGATCAGACAAACTCTCTCTCTCTCTCTCTATCTCTCTCTATGTGTGTGTCTCTCTATCTCTCTCTCACACACACAACTCCCGTTTTCGCTCCCCCTCCCGACTACCGTCTCTCACACACACACACACACACACAAAACTCTCGCTTTCGCACCCCCTACTCGTATCTCTCTCACAAACATTGATCAACCAGCGTCTAAATTGGTGAACATGTATTACTCGTTGCAACGCACTAGCACATTGCTAGTTATTATATTTTGGACACTTGACAAACGCTGCAGTACATATACGAATAGAAGAGGCGCACGCACACAGTCGGTCTCTCACTGTCTCGCACACATGAGAGTTACGTAGGGCACCCTAAGCAAATAGACCCATATGTGCACGACCGTTGCATGCACGGGGTACTGGGTACGTGGTGGAATGCACCTTTGTAGGAAGAGTCATCTCGCGTGATAATTTGATCCGCAAGAGTTGATGGTTGGGGACCACAGGTGAATGACCTGGAGGCGGTGGCTCGCCAGTCGCCACTGATCGAGTTGCCACATTCAAGATATTATTATTTTAGTGGGGTAAGAGTTCCAATTTTCAATGGCGCATTATACAATTTTCTAACGATTGGTATGGAGCGGAAAATGGAATTCATCACTACAACCTCCGTCCTGGTTTACTAGTCCCCATCGTATTTTGGGTCAAAGTTTGATCACGAATTTTACTTGCAAAATGACATTTTCTTATACCCAAACAAAAAAGGACTGGAGGGAGTAATTGCTCTCACACGGTGCTAGAGCGAACACGACCTCTCACGGGCGCAGGTATTAAACCGGCGTGTTAGCCAAGAGAGCCCCACTCGCTGCACACCAGCCTAAACACGCCTTCTCGCCGCATTTAACTGGCTTTAGACTTCCCCGTCTACCTCCATTGAACCCGCGCATGTGCGTGCAACATGTCCTTCAACAGGCTTCAGGCAAGCGGACGAGAAAGCCGCCGCTCCAAGCTGGCCCCTGTTCATTAACTCGATGCTCCAAGCCTGCTCGCATGGAGTGGCAAGTTGCTCCATGCACGCACACGGGGGACAGTGGCTTCCAGTGCACCGTGGCTGGCTGCGCCATCTCCCGCAAATGTTGGCGGAACCGCGGCATGCCGGCGGAGGCGGCCAAAACGTCTCCGGCTGCCGCCAACACCGAAAAATACTAGACCATGGGAGTCGCCACCGCTCGTAACACACGAAGGCTACGACCACTGCGTCACCGACATAGACACCCGGTGTGTTGCCCGGTTAGCACAAAACACCATGGACCCCCACCGCGGCCGTCATTATATTATTTACCTGCCTCTAGAAGCTATTCACGTTCAGTTAAAAATGTCCAAAATACAATTAATTTTGTACGATATTGTTTTCTTGTGTTCGCGCTTATATGCTTCTTGCTCTCGGCAACCATCTCTGCATTGCCAATTTTTTGCCTCTATGGAGGTAATCTACTTGGTGTTCACGTGCCGAATATCGGCATGCCCTTATATTCCCATTGTTTTATTGCAGTCAATCCAGTGTCACTTGTAAAATGACGCAATGTCGATAAATCCAATGGCACTTGTAAAATGATGCAATGTCATCAATAACCCTTTAACATGTTTTTTTCAAACAGGGATGTCAATCTCTATCTCAAGCATGTTTGTGCAAATAGAAGCACATACCTCAATTTTAGCGGAACTCCACAAAATTATACGTGAGTCTGTCCTCCGCCATTGGTAGAAAATGCACCTTTTTCATCAATGCTCCCAGAAAGAATTTGTGTTTTGGCACTGAACTAAATGTTGTTTTGAACAAGCATTGATGTTGGTAGTAAGAACTAGATTTTTTTTCTTTATTTCTAATTCTCCTCACATTTTTTTTGCTTTGAAGTGAATCATGGTTGTGGATGTTATCTATGAATGTGAAGATATCTATGAACATGAGTTGATGTGAAAGTCGATCTTGGAATGTTGGGCTTGCGTGTGAACTATACCATGTCCAGTGGTTTGTCTATTATTATTATCCAGAAAGTAATGGATGTTATTACATGACCCAGAAAAAATAGTTTGTGCCACATCTTGGCATCATAGACTTACATACATCTCAGGCGATGCATAGACATCACAACAGGCATGCTGACTGGATAAACATTTGAACCTAGCAATTATGAATGAAAATTTGTATTGACAACAGTTTACATAGTAGGAGATGCCTAGCCCGCTCTGGCTCTGCTAGATTCTTTATGGCTTCTTCCATCTCTTCTTTGGCTTGGGTGAACAGAGCATCTGATTGCTCTTTTCGCTTCTTCAGGAACTCAGCTAAATTCTCAAGGGCTACTGCATGCTTTCTTTTAGCCTCTACTAGAGCCACTAGGACACGAACAGTTGATGAATCCAGCTGGCTTGCATCTAGCATCATCTGGGAATGTGCACATTGTGTGTAATTCGGCATCATTAGGAAACTGGCACCTTGTGTGTAATCCAACATCATTTTGGAAACATGATCTCGAGGCTAACCATACTTCCCTCCTCGCAGGAACTGCATCCTGACATGAAGAACTTACTTCTTTTTTGGATCAATAGTCAGAGCTCCCTAGATGCATTAAGTAGAAGACTGATAAACATGACTAGGAGAAGTGAATTCAAAAGGAGAAATATAAAAACACACTCCAAGGTGAGAGCACCCACTTCCTACATCAACCTAAAAAGGAAAGCATTAGAACAATTAAGACTATGTTTATTACATATCAAGGAGAGCCAGCTTATAAAGCGGGGGGAAATCCTTTTTGGTCAAGTTTTGTATTTTGCAACTCAGTGTTACATTATTGTGTATGTTGTCTTACCGAGCCAATTTATGTTTATGAACCTTGCATTTACCTATTATGTATGAGATTTCTCTCAATTAACGACTAATGTATGTTTTTTTATAAAAAATTAATATTTTTGATGTTATCCTTTTTTAAATCTATCATTTTGTTGCTCAAATATAGGACGGTGAAACTGAGACTAAACCGAGCTCTCGTAATGATTTGCATTCTTGGTTGTCCGTTTTCGGGATCTTGGCATTCTAGGCCATCCAATCTCATCTGGAGAGTGCGACAACTATTTATCACGTTAAACGATGCTACAGATTAAGTCTTGCGTCGAGCCCTACAATATGGTTTTAGATCTTTCATTTTTTTGCTCAAATGAATGGGCATGACAAGGCGCGTCATCGACAATCTAGTTAAGGACATTAAAATTGAGTCTAAACCGAGCTCTCTCAACGATTTGCATTTTTGGCTATCCGTTTTCGCGATATTGGCGTTTTTGGCCGTCAGATCTCGTCTGGAATGTGGCTGCTATTTATCGCATTAAGCGATGCTACAGATTAAGTCTCACGTCGAGCACTACAGCATGGGGCCGACCCAGGGATTGATCATGCGATCTTCTTGTTGCCCTCAACATCGTTAACCACTCTGCTACGCTCAAGTTCATGTAAAATAGGTAAGGCATGAACTATTAGAAGGTAAAGGGTCGGTTTTTACCCATTTTCTACTTTTTTCCTTCTTTCTTTTTTTTAACGGGTTTTTGTTTTCTTTTGTTTCATTTTTTCATATTGTTTCTTCGTTTTTTATTTTCCTTTGTCTTCTCCATTTTTTTGGGTTTCTTTTTTCTTCTTCATTTTTTGTTTTCTTTTTTCGTTTTCATTCTGTTGGCTTTTCTTTGTTTCTTTTGGTTTTTGATTCTACATTCTTGTATACGTGATCAACATTTTTTTTAGAAATACTTCTTCAACACTTTCAAAAACTTGTTCAACATTTTTCAAACACTTATTCAACATTTTTATATACTTGATCAACATTTTTTAAAATACGTGCTCAACATTTTTCAAATACTTGTTGAACATTTTTCGAATACTTGATTATCATTTTTTTAAAATTCTTGTTCGACATTTTTCAAGTACATGTTCAACATTTTTTGAATGCTTGATTAACATTTTTCAAATAGTTGTTCAACATTTTCAAAATGCTTGATTAACATTTTTCAAATACTTGTTTAACATTTTTCAAATACTTGTTCAAAAAATTTCGAATGCTTAATCAACTTTTTTTAAATACTTGTTCAACATTCCTCTGAATGCTACATTAACATTTTTTAAATACTTGTTCAACGTTTTTCAAATACTTGTAATATTTTTTTCGATGCTTGATAACATTTTTCAAATACTTGTTCAACATTTTTCAAATACTTATTCAACATTTCCCAAATTCTTTTGTAGAGTTTTTTGTAATATATATTTAAAATATTTTCAAGTATAAACAAAACTACAAAATAAAACAAAAAGAAACCTGAAAATATAAAAAAAACAGAAAAACAGGTTTTGGCCTTGCTCACGCGTGGGCCGACCCATCTGGGTTTGTACGCTGCCCCCTATGCTCACTTAAAACTAGAAATTGGGGTGCACATATGTCTCACATTGTGTGAAATCTGGCCCAGCTGTTGTATGAGTGATCCTATACAGCGCGTGACGCGCTGGCGAACAAAGCCAGCGGGCAACGCTGCCCTCCCGCACGCGCTATTGGGCCGGAAATGAGCGGGGTTGGATGCCCACTTGTTTTTATTTCTATTTTCTATGTTTTGTTATTTTGTCTGTTTTAGTTTCTTCTTCCTTACAATATAAACATGAGATTTTAAAAATAAAAAAAATAAATCAGTAAATTTTGAAAATATGTTAAAGAGATCACAAACTGCTTCTGGATCAAAAAATGTTCTTGATTTCGAAAAAAATAACATATTCAGCAAAAAAATGTTCATAATTATGAAAAAAATGTCTCCATACCCTGAGAAATGTTCACGAATTCAAACAATGTATGAGCATTTTTAGTAATGATGAACAATTTTCTGTATTTGATGATCAAATTGTGAATTTGATCAACATTTTTTGAATTTGATGAACAAAATTTACATTCAAGAAATTTATTTTGAAAAAATGATGAACAATTTTTGAATTTAATGAACAACTCTGAATTTGAAGAATTTTTTTTCAAAAATATGAACAAAAAATAGAATTTGCTGAACATTTTTCACTTTCATGAACAATTTTTTTTTGATGAACATTTTCTACATTGTTGAACATTGTTTTACATGGTTGAACATTTTTTCAATTTGATGAACAAATAACGTTCATGAATCCAGACAATGTTTGAGCATTTTTAATAGTGATGAAGAATTTTTTTAATTTTTTGATTTTTTTTAATTGAATGCACATTTTTTTAATTTAAGGAACAAAATTTGGATTCAAGAACAATTTCTTGAAAAAATATGGTGAACACATTTTCAATTCAATGAACAAAATCAGAATTTGATGAACATTTTTTTAAAGATGTATAAAAAATAGAATTTGATGAACATTTTTTTAGGTCAATGGACAAAATTTTAATTTTGATGAACAATCTCAAAATTCGATGAACATATTTTGAATTGTTGAACATTATTTTAGATGGTTGAATATTTTTTGAATTTTTGAACATTATTTTACATGGTTGGTATGTTTTGAATTCGATTAACAAAAAAAGTTCACAAATTTGACAAGAAAAAATTCCAAAAAGTGAAAAAGTAAAGAAGAAGAAAATAAAATAATGGAAACAGAAAAGAAAGGAACAAAGGAAAAAGAAAAAAATAAGAAAAGTAGGAAAAGGGAATAAAAGAAAAATGAAAAAACTAAAACCCAAAAATAAAAATATGAAAAGAAAAAGCTAGTTGAGAAAACATAAAAAACCCGTTTCGGGAACATAACGTAGAAAATGGGTCGGCCCATACGCTGGGCAGGGAGTTCGGCGGGGTGCGCGCTAGGTCGATACAGCACGGCGGAATTCCTATTTAGCGTTGCAGGCAATTCCTATTTAGCACTGCAGGGACCGGTTTCTACTGTTTTTGCTAACCGGCGCCTGCAGTAGCTACTCGCGGGCCAGCCCATATTTCATTTTTCTTCTATTTTCTAAACTAAAACTGCAAAAATTCTGCAAGAGCAAGGATTCGAACCCGCGTAGCGGGTTACCAGTGATAAGTCTAACCAACGCGACCACCTCACTAGGTTTGATAACCTACACGTTTATCAACCATTTCTTCATTCCTCTTTGTAATTTTTTTTATTTTTTCTCTATCCATTTCTTTTTACTTTTTCCAAATTCGTAATTGTTTTCTTCAATACATGAACTATTTTTTGACTGAATACTGTGAGCCAAAAGTCCCACATCCCTTTATTAAAACTCCACCAAGAGGTCCATCACAGGCTCTACTAACTAAATATGTACAAAAGGTAAAAAAAGACTACGCTAACTACCCTCTAGAACTTACCTATTTACATACAACATGTAGGTACTTACAACCAGGAACATTGCAACCAGCACATGATATTCATCCGTACAAAGATGAAAAGAATCCCAGGTAGATGGATCAAAAAAATTAGGGTAGTGCTTTGATCCATTGCAGCGGTAGTGGTTTCACGCAGCCTTCATTCTGTGGGAGTTTAGAGTGAGATCATGAATAAACTTGGCCTTCCATGCTCCAAAGGTAGGCCTGATGTGCCTAAAAATCATGTCATTTCTTGTAGTCCATATGCTCCATGCAGCCAGGAACACTACCTCAAAGAAGAATGGTTGACAAAATCCTCTTTGAGCTACCAATATGCATTCCCAGGTAGAAAAACCAGCTTGCCAATATATTTGTAAGTAATTCCACACTCTGGTGCTGAAGTTGCACTTAAAGAAAAGATGATGTCTACCTTCATGTAGTTGTGCAACACACATGGGACAGAGATTGTCATCATCCTCAGACCTCCAATGTTTTCTAAGAAGCATATCTCTTGTATTTAAACGATCATTAAGCATTAGCCATGCAAAAACCTTGATTTTCATGGCGCATTTACTTTTCCAGATCCATTTGCAAGGATCATCATTCAGCAAGGAGGAATGCATGAGCACATAATAACTTTTGGCAGAAAAACTACCTTTCCAAGGGGTCCACGACCAGGAATCAGTTGCTTTGGGGTCTCTCTCCAATCCTTGAATGTCAAGATGCAAGGTTTGAAGTTCTTCCATTGCCTCAGGAGATAAGAGAACTCATGAACTGGGTTTTTTTGAAACTCATGAACTTTTTTGTATAATTATGAACCTATAATCCATTAATTTATTTTTTTAATTTGATGAACTTTTTCATTTTTTTGAACTTTTTCTCAAAATCTGTGAACTCTTTTACAAAATCGATGAACTTTTTTCAAAATTGATGAGCTTTCTTTCAAAATCGATAAACTTTCTTCAAATTGATGAACTTTTTTTTTTGAAATAGATGAACTTTTTTCAAATTCGATGAACATTTTTTCAAATTTGATTAACCTTTTCCTTTTTTGTGAACTTTTTCAATTGGTACAAACCTTTTCAAAATTTTGATTTCTATCAATTCGTGGTAGTTGTGTATGCCTTTTCAAATTTATATTTACTTTATTCAATAACTTATAGTGGATATATAATAGTACTATATGTTTAGTGTTGATAGTGATAGAGGTCAGGTAGAGCTTTTTCCTCCTGCAATCAACAATCTGTACTTGCTCGAGTGGTTTAACATGTGTGGCATTGAGTCTAGCGTGACAGTTTGACTCCCACTACTCCCAAATTTACATGACCTTTTTCTCTTCGCGTTTTGCACTTTCATCAGGTTGCTGGGTCGTCCATCCTGCCGCACGTCGCGTGCGAGCGCCAGCAGTGACAACTGGCGCTTGCAGCGCTGAATAGGAGGTCCCCAGCGCAACCTATGCCCTGTATAGGATCCACCCTGTCCTATGAGCTGCTACTCCAGAGGCAGAAACGAAGGCCTCTGTTAAACTAGGCCATTTTTGGCAGCCCAAGTAACCCATCCGATTTGTCGTGCATACAACCAATGAGCCCAGCCCACCTGACTCTCGTCTCACTTGCACATCCCCCTTCTTCTCGTAGGGTTTCTCGAGCGGAGGACATCGCAACGCCTCCGACCATCCCTCCTCTGCCCCCTGACACCACCGCGCTCCTCGCCGTACCGAGTATCCGCTCGCCAGTCCTTACTCTCCTTTAGGCTATGTTTGGGTGCTAGGGGAGATAGTTCCAGGGAACAGAAAACACTGGTCAAAATATTCTTTACAAAACCAAAACCACGTGGAAGATTCGCATGACCATTTGGGGGACTGCTGCACGCCTCACCTATAGGAAGCCATGGAACAGCAGCGACCTATAGGAAGCTAATGAACAATAGCGCAACAGAGGTGAAGGGAGGGGGTGTGTTGCTTCCAGATGATGGAGAAGGGCAGTGCACTAGACGAAGGAGGGTTTCCTTCCCGATCTCATTAAGCATGGAAGCCTCGCCCAGGGGAAAGCTCGTGGAGAGGGTAGGCCTGCCCTGGTCTCGTGGGCCTCCAAATGCGTTGGAGGATCGCCTGTGGATAAAATGGTCCCTGGTTTCTTGGCCTGGCGAATAGACAGGGATCCCCCTGGATCCTATGAAACCAAATGAGGCCTTACCGTGACACTGAAAGCCATCACCCTACAACCCGACCATGAAGCCGGCGCACAATCCTCTCGCTCCGACCTCTATAGCGCCTCCGAACACCGTCGCCCGACCCCGTCGCCCCTACCTTGACTAAGTCACCAGAAGCAGCCGCTCCACCCCTACCCCGTCGCCCCTACAACGAAAGCCCCAGCCGCTCCTCCTGATGCAACATAGGTGGACAGGAGAATTCCGTGTAGGACACATCCCCAGACACTTCATTTAAGGGCAGCGACGAGGAGCCCATCGTTTCTATTTCCGCCTCCTTCATCTTGTGGACACCCGTGTCTTTTTGCCTATCCAAGGCTCCATACCTAGACCTGGTCGTGGTTGTACTTGTGACTTCTGAGTCCCTTTAGGATGCCCCCTCCTATTCCTTTCCATCACTGTTTATGGGATGTTCATGTGCTGGTACTTCTTAGATCATCGATTGAGACATAATACTGGAAGAGATTGGTTCCTGCATTAAGATCCACAGACATCAAGGTTTGTTTCTATGTTGAGATCCCTTCTTTAGTTATGACTAAGTTCTAGAAGAGTTCCTTTTGTGATTTATGATGTCAAGGTTATTTCCATATAGATGAGGAAAACATAATAGTTAGCATTGATCAATCTGCTACTAGCTCATGCATACGTACTATCTTTGACTATTCCAAGGAAGAGATGAAAACTTTGTATTTGGACACAATCAGGTTTCTTTCTCTTATGTGCATTTTCTATGGCATAGTAGAATATATAACTGTATGTATTTCTTGCTTCTAACAATAATAATTATTTAGTAGGGAATATTAATAAAACTAAGACTACCAGGAAATGATGCAGAATTTTTATTGAACCCTGTTTGCCACACCATACGATGCAAAATTAACAACTAGAACTTTTAATGGTGGACATGACGCTGTTTTACGTGCTACAAGTCAAATATAAAAAGGAGAAGAAGATAATATGTGACGGCCAAAGAGAAAGGCAGCGTTGGAGCAAGTTGGGCCAATCAAGATCATTCGTTGGAAGAAAGCTTAGTTCGGGATGGATCCCCTCCCCTCCTCCTCCCCCTCTCGCCCTAGTCGCCCAATCCCCCTCCCCCATTCGCCGGTCGTGGTTCGACCTTCCTCCTCCCCTCTTGTCAGTGCTCCCTCCCTCCCCTCCCCTCCCCGCCCGCCGGTGGTGCTCTCTCCGCCGCCTTCTCCGCTGCGTGCGCTTGGATCTCGCTTCTGGGCCCTCGCGTCCGATAAGGAGGATTCGCGGTCGGCTGCCTCCTCCCCCTGCTGCCCTTCGGCCTGCCCTGGGAGGGTTGCGCCACCCCTCGTCGCTCCCCACTCCCACAAGTTTGCCCCTGGTGGCCGGGGTCGGTCGGTGGCTGCGGTTTCGCCTGAAGCTAGCTGGATTCGGGTGTTGCACCGGCGACGTAAGTCCGATAAGGTTTCTGTTGCTTCTCCTGGGCCTGGGATTCTGGGCGGTGCTCCTGATGGGGAGCTCGGAGGCTCTCCATCTCACTCTCCTGCTTTCCCCTCGGCTGCCTCGTCGCCGGCGGCGGCGGCGCCAGGGGCGTTGGTGGTGCTGGCGTCGTGTGCCCTAGATCTGGATTTCGCCTCGGTGGCCAGTGGGACACGAGCCGTCCCCCCGCTTGGGCCTGTTGGGCCTCTCGCTTCGGCATTGCCCAGTGGGCCTACTCTTCCCCCCTTATCTTCAGTTGATGAATTCCCCCCCCCCCTTGTCTCTTCCGGCACAGTTAGGCCCCCGGTCTGGTTCCTGTTCCCCAACCCTCTTCGGCCCATCTTACGCGTCGGGCCCAGGTGGGCACGGCTCGGTCGGGCTATATATGGATACCCTGCGGTTCGTTTCCCCCTTTGCTAGGGTTTCCGGCTTCCTCTTCTGATCTGCGCCGTCACCGTCTCCCCATTCGTTGCCTCGTAAGATCTAGCCCTCCTCCTCCACTTCTCCTCCCTTTCGCTGCGGTGCTCGCCATGGACAAGTCCCGGGGATCTTCCTGCGAGGCGGTCTCGGGCAGCAAGCGCCGCCGTGAGGACTCCCCTGCTTCTGCGGTGGAGCTAGAGCTCGAAGCTTCGCTCCGCTCCAAGCTGGAGGCGGAGCAGGCGGTGCACGAGCAGGTGGCTCGTGACCGTGCGGCCTGGGCTGCGGGTCCGGATTGGCAGCAATGCTTGGAGCGGGAGCACGCGCCTGGGTCTTGTCCGCAGGGATATGGATCTGGCCCCTCCCTCTCTCCGGTGCTGGATCCGTGGGAGGCGGCGGCGGCCTCCGGCGGTGGGGTTTCTTCTTCGACTGGCTCCCTGCCTGCCATCGGCGTGGGGCGTGGCTCATCGGCTCCGACGCATTTCCCCCCTCCTCCTCGCCCTGCTGGTGTCGGTGCTGGATCTCGTCCGCCGCCCCGGTCGTTTGTTGGGCCGGTGCGTCGGCCCCCCGCCCCGCCCTCAGGGGTGCCTCCCTCTTCGGGGGTGGGTGATGGGCTGCTTCCCCCTGCCTCGTCGCTTCCGCAACCCCGCCCCTCCTCTGCTTCCCAAAGCAACCCCTCTACGCTCACTTGCTTCACCTGCCACAAGCCTGGCCATTTCCAATCTCGATGCACCAACCCACCGTTCTGCCTGATCTGTTGCTCCGATGGTCACCTCATGGTCAACTGCATGAATAGGCAAGAAACCTCCCTTGCTTCTTCAGTTCGGCTCGGGCCTCCCCGGTTGCACCTTCTTCGCCTTCAACAGTGATCTGCCTGTCCTGGAGGTGGCGTCCGCTCTCTCCAATGCGGTGATTGTTACGGTGAAGGACCAAAATATCCCGCCCCAAACTCTTCTTGAAGGGCTTCACATTTGGAATGAGGCAGGGTGGGATTGGCAAGTGGTGCAGATCTCGGACTATGAGTTTTGGGTGGTGTTTCCTTGCAAGGAGTGCTTGCGGATGATTGCTTTGTGTACGAGTTTCACTTTGCCCCTCAACCAACTGGTGGTCTCTGTCAAATCGGCGTCCTGCAATGGTACGGCAGTTGGGCCTCTCTCCCAGATTTGGGTCCTGATTGATGACTTGCCTGCTGGTCTTCGTTCGTCTGCCTTTCTCATGGTGTTTGGGGTTCTGATTGGGAAGCCCATGGAGGTGGATGAGGATTCCCTTAACAAGGTTGGCCCTGCTAGGATGAAGGTTTGGTGTGTCGATCCAGAGCGTGTGCATGGCACGATTGATATCTTCCCCTCACCCAATGGTATCAGACTTTGGGTGCGGGTGGAGGGGGCGACTGCTTTTCAGGCTCCACCTCCCCCTCCTCCCCCTTCTAACCCTTCGAACAAGCATGATAAGAAGGGGGATGGATCTATGGGTGGTACCAATCAGAGCAATGGATGTAACCTCCACTTCACCCAATCTCACTGGGATGGTTTGGCGGAGTCTGAACGCGAGCTGTTTCACTCCCAAGCTCCCTCTGGTACTGCGCCCCGCGAGGATGTGGCGAATCCTACTGCTGCCCCGATGGTTTCTGCTGCTGGTGATGATATGCTGAAGCACCCTCCTCTGTCGGCTACCCCCGTGTCTGGTGCCTGCTCCAACCTTCCGGTTCGGCCGCTCTCCCCCACTCGCTCGGGAATTGAGGATCTTCCTGCCTCTCCTGTCCGCGACGTGGTGGGATCCCAGTATCTGCGGAAGATGAAATCTTCAGTGCGCAAATTCTCGGCTAAGAGCAGGAATTTGTCGGGCTCGAAGCAATCCATGACTGGGGTATGCCGTCGTCTCGACAAGGACATGGGGTCTATGTCTCGCTTGGGCCCTCCTCCGGCCTCTCAAACTGCTCGGTTGCCTGCTATTCGGTCTCCTGCATCCACGGCTCGCAAAGGCAGGCGGGTGGCTAATTCGGGTCGCTCTATCTTGGAGCGGGCGGAGAAGCGGGCTGCGGCGAAGGATCTCCCCCCCCCAGGTACTCCTTCTGTCCCCTCCTCTGTTTCTTCTCCGGTTTGGTTGGTTTTACACTCTCTTTCGGATGATCTTCTTTTAAATATTATGTCGGATGTGGGAGTGGTGGTAGGTACTTCTGTTGGCTCTCCTAGTTCTCTTCTTGCAATCATTCGGGCTAACGAGGTGGCTCAGGCGGACTTATCTAAAGCCAAAGAGGGCGTTGCCTCTTCGGCTGTTGCTTCTAGTAGTACTCAGGGTGCGGAGGCGGGTGTGGAAGCTGGTAGTGGCCAGCCCCAACCCAACTTAGCCAGGAGGGGCACGACTAAACGAGCTAAATCCTGCGCAGCTCCTAGCAGGTCGAGTCTCCGCATTAAAAACCTATCTTACAAATGAGGGCTTTATTTTGGAGTATTAGAGGGTTCGGTGCTAGGGGGCACCGCGACCAACTTAAAGATCTGGTCCGCTCTAATTCTATTGATTTTGTGGGGTTGGTTGAAACCTTTAAGGAAGCTTTCCCCTAATGATCTTTCTGCTATCGTGGGCAATGACAGATTTGACTGGCACACGTTACTTGGCTCGGGTCATTAGGGCGGGATCTTGATAGGCTCTAATAAAGATATTTTTTATTTTGTTGCATTTGATCATGGGATCTTTTGGGCTAGTTCTGTAGTTTGTCATAAAGCCATGAATACCCTCTGTGAGTTTATTGTGGTATATGGGCCCGCGGATCATTCTTTGTCCCCTTTATTTCTTAATGAGCTTTCTGTGAAGATCGAATCCTGCAATCTCCCAATGGTTATCAGGGGTGACTTTAATCTCCTTTGTTGTCCTTCTGATAAGAGCAACAATATCTTCTCCTGGCCTCTAGCGAATGCCTTTAATGATTTTATCAGTGCCAATGCTATTCGTGAGCTTCCCCGGGGTGGAGCTCGCTTTACCTGGTCCAATCATCAGGCTAACCCTATTAGATCAATGCTTGATAGAGTCTTCATATGTCCCAGGTGGGATTCCATGTATCCTAGGGCCTCCCTCGGCGCCAAATGCATAGTTGGTTCTGATCATACCCCCTTAATCCTTGACGATGGTTCTTTTAATCTTAGACCACCAGCTAGATTTTAATTTGACGCCTCTGGGCTGATTGTCGATGGTGGCGTCGAAGATATCCCTCCTTCTCTCCTCCAATGCTTGCTCCTTTGGGCCTCTGGATGACTGGCACTCATGCTCTTACAACCTTCGTAAATTTCTTAGAGGTTGGTCTCGCAATCGTGCGGTGGAGGATCGCCGTTCCAAACTATTCCTTGAGGCACAGATCGCGTCTCTTGATCTCGCGGCCGACTCCACTGGGCTCTCTGATGATGGCTGGGCGGTTTGATATAACCTTGAGGCCGCATTAATGCAGTTGCACCACCAGACTGAGGTTTATTGGCGCCAGCGGGGCACTCTCAATTGGACTCTAAAAGGTGACTCCCCTATGGCTTATTTCTTTGTGATCGCGAACGGTAGGAGAAGGCGTTGTGGTATCAATAGCCTGATTATTAATGGTGTGCGCTCTTCGGAACAGTCTGCTATTATGGCTCACGTGGTGGAATTCTTTTCTTCGTTGCTGGGGGCTAAGCCTCATTCGGGCTTCTCTATATCCCCTTCCCTCTGGACCATTGGCCTAAAAATTTCGCCCGAGGAAAATGCTTCTTTGATGATTCCCCTTTCTGATCAGGAAATATGGGATGTAGTTAATTCTGCTAATCCTAATGCTGCCTCTAGGCCAGATGGCTTCTCTATCCCTTTCTTTCGGAAATTCTGGCCTCAGCTGAAACAACTGGTCTGCAATGTCATCCAGGGTTTTTGTCTTAGTACTATCGATATCTCCCGCCTGAACTACGCAGTTATTTCCCTAATCCCCAAGGTTAAGGGTGCTGAATTAATCTCTCAATTCCGACCTATTGCTTTGATCAATAACTTTGCCAAATTTCCGTCTAAGGTCTTTGCGAATCGACTATCCCCGGTTGCGCATAGAGTTATCAGCCCCTTCCAATCTGCATTCATCAAAGGTCGTTTCATTATAGATGGTAACTTATCTTTGCATGAGATTGTGCATGACCTTCACTCTTAGAGATCTAAAGCGATTATCCTTAAGTTAGATTTTGAGAAAGCTTATGACTCGGTTAGTTGGTCTTTCCTCAAACAGGTCTTGCTTGCGAAAGGCTTCGATGGAGCTTATGTGCATCATGTCATGCAGTTGGTCTCGGGTGGCCATACCGTCGTTTCAGTGAATGGGTTCATTAGTTATTTCTTTGCCAATGACAGAGGTCTCCGTCAAGGGGTTCCTGCCTCCCCTGTTCTTTTTAATTTTGTGGCCGATGCCTTTTCTTGCATGCTCACTAGGGCGGCCCTATGTGGCCACATCATTCCAGTGGTCTCTCATCTACTCCCGGATGGGGTTTCTCATTTGCAATATGCTAATGACACAATTATCTTGGTGGAACTGGACGATTCATGTATTGCCAATCTTAAATTCATCTAGCTATGTTTTGAAGCTGTCTCGGGCCTTAAGATTAATTTCTCAAAAAGTGAGGTCTTAGTGACGGGTGTTGATGATGCGGAAGCCTTGCGGGTGGCCAGGCTTCTTAATTGTTCCTTGGGCTCCTTCCCCTTTAAGTATTTAGGCCTTCCAATCTCTCCTGTCTTGCTTCACTCTAAGGACTTTGCTCCGGCGGTCGCTAAGGTGGGTAACAGGGTGCTCCCCTGGAGGGGGAGATAAAATACCAACGCTGAGAAAGTTGCTCTAATTAATTCCTGCTTATCTTCCCTTCCTATGTTCCTTATGGGCTTCTATCTTCTTCCGGCTGGCGTTCATGTTGGCTTTGACAAACATAGGGGAGCCTTTTACTGGAACTCCGCAGACAACAAATGGAAATATAGGCTAGTCAAGTGGCAACATATGTGTAAGCCTAAAAGCCTTGGGTGGTTAGGCATTATTAATACGCAGGTGATGAACAAATGTTTGCTTATTAAGTGGTGGTGGAAAATTATGACTAGCGGGGCCGATTCCCTTTGGTTTTTGATTCTCAAGGCTAAATACTTCCCACACTCTAGCCCGCTGTTTGCCACCGCTCGTCGCGGATCTCAATTCTGGAAGAACCTTGTCAAAGTCAGGCCTATTTTCCTGGAACATGTAAAATTTATCGTGGGTAACGGGACAGCAGTCTGCTTCTGGCTGGACTAGTGGTCTGGGGATGCCCCTCTAGCTGTTAGTTTCCGGTTCTGTTTTCATAATGTCCTAAACCGGACATCTCCATCACGGAGGTGGCGGCAAATAACTGGGATCTGGATTTTTGTCGTTCCCTGTCTCCTGAAGAGTTGGAAGACTGGCAAAGTCTCTCTGCCCTTTTCCCTGTGCTCTCAGAGTCGTCTGATACTGTGGTTTGGCCTCATTCGGCCTCTGGTAGGTTTTCGGTTAAGTCACTGTACTCTAGGCTTATCGGTGGTACCCCTTCGAGCAGATTTTCTTGTGTCTGGAAATCCAAAGTGCCTCCTAAGATTAAAATTTTCCTTTGGCACGCTTTTAGAGGCCGCCTCCCAGCGGCTGACCAGATTCACAAGCGCAATGGGCCAGGCTCGGAGTTCTACCATCTGTGCGGTGCCTTGGAAAACTCGGAACACATCTTTTTCCATTGCATGCTAGCCAAGTTGGTTTGGAGTTGTGTCAGATCTTGGCTTCAGGTTTCTTGGAACCCTTCCTCATTCTCTCAGCTTAGAGACCTAGCCAAAGTTTTGGTTGGGGTTACCAAGATGGTGTTCTGGGTCGGCCTGGGTGCCTTATGCTGGGCTCTTTGGACTATTAGGAACAAATTTACTATTGAGCATATCTTCCCTTCTAAGCCTACCGACGTTCTTTTCAAATCATGTATACTATTGCAGCAGTGGAGATTATTGACTAAGGATGAAGATTGGGATGCCCTGGACTTGCTCATCGCCAAAATTCGGGCTTCGGCATGCCACATCTCCGGGCTGGATCACGTCGTCTAATCATGGTGTCGCTGTTCACGTCGTTTGGTTCTAGTCTTCTCTCTTCCGGCCTGCGCGCCGAGTATGGCAGGTTGCCTGTAGATCTTACTTCTGTTTGATGGTCCCAAACTTTCTGTTCGGTGATTCACAATGTTTCGCCTGTTGGTTATGTTTATGTTCGGGTCCGTGACGCTGCCGTGTGGCTTTATTTATAAAGTCGGGCTATGGCCTTTTCTCTAAAAAAAGAAGATAATATGTGTGATCATAATAATTTCTTGTGGGGGAACATGGATGATACGTAGGCAATGATACTGCCTATGATGAGTATCATGGGTATAAGGTGTGGATACTAAACAAGCATCCTGTTGTGTTTTTTTGGTGTTTCTTGGTGTGCCCTCATTTAGATGTGTCCATGGGAACGAAATGCTTATCGATGCAGCAGGTTGTACTTGTTGGCTCTGAGATCTTTGTTGGAAGGAAAATTAAGTTAGTATTTGCTACATAGTAATAAGTTTCTTTTCTTTGACCGGAAAGTCTCTGTGAGCTGTGAAGGTCAGTTTGGTACTTAGACATAAACTATTTCTCTTTCACTGAATTTAGAAATTACAAACTGCTGATATTCTAGACAGATAAAGTATATATAAATATATATCCAGATAATTTTCTAACATCGTCAAAATCATAGATAACATCGATAATTTTTTCGCTATTACCTCATATGTACTCCCTCTGTCAAGAAATATAGAAGTGTTCAGATCGGTACTGTATTGTAAAAGTTGGATGCAGGGGGCTTCAACTTTCATAGTGGCGGTTAACATATAGACTATGTTGAAAAGTAGACTTATCATTGTACTTTCCTTTCTTTCTAACCTCTCCTTTTTGCACATCTCCAGGTACATTTGGTAAATTGGTTTTATGTTAAAATTTCAAAAGTTTGCTTCACTTTGTCAGAAAATTTATGAGTATCTAGACAAGATGTAGCTTGAAAAAGGTAAGATTTTGTTGAGATATCACTGTATTGCAGCTTACTTACTATGTTGGGCCTACAACTTTGCATGCACATAAGTTTGCTCTTCATTTAGATTGAATGCGACAAGGGAAGTTCCACAACACAAATTCTACTTTATATATGACCGATGTCTTGCTCCTATTTGTGAAAAAATGGGTCACATTGATGCAGGGGTTTAATTAAGATATGGTGCACTCCTATATCTTCCTCTAAACATATGTAATGTGGTATCCACCCTTATCTATTATGATTGTGGGTTAATGCAAAAATATATCCAATATTATATCGACCAGAGCTAATATTCATGATTTGCTGCTATCGTTTTACTTTCTTTTATTTCTTACCTCTAATTTTTGCAGTTTCAAAAGTTTGCTTCACTTTGTCCAAAATTTTATGAGCATCAAGACAAGTTGCAGCTCAAAATGTTGTAACTTTACAAACAAAACATATGTAAACCATGTCGGGAAATAGTAAATGCAAATGATTTCTTAATCCGTCGAGAACTTGATTCATCCTCTTCCAGCTTGGAATATTTGGCACACTGGTACCATTCCATGGATTTTATAGCTTGATTATAATAGTAAATAGGATGCAACATATTTTTCTTTTGAAAAGGAAATGCAACATCTTTTCATATACGTTGAACCATCTTGCATTTTGTGGAGGAACCATCGCTCCCTATGTTGAGCTATCGACCACTGGTTTTAAAGTTCTGACATGGGGACGGTGGAGAGCATGAGGGTGCTGCCGACAATGATCAAAATATATGTGATCGTGTGTGATGAGAAAATTATACACATTGCTGTACAATGTCTTTATTTGGCCATGTTGTTATATGTCCCATGTTCTTAGCTTATCATGAAACATGTTTAAAATGTAATTATGTTTTCCTACGTACATATATATGAAAATATCGATTTTTGCACATTATATCGTCCACAAAAAAACAACATTTAACTTCCATTCTCAAGTCTTTATGTATTTACAAACTTTGTATCATTCCATTAAAGAAATGGACGGGTGTGGCGATGCACGATGTCATGGTCTAGTTGATAATATATGCTAACTGCTATGTTTTAATATATATTTTTGGCTTTCTAGGTAGTTTTTATCTCCCAGGAACATTTAACCTTTGTCGCCACCTTGGACAAAAGCGACAAACGGTATCTCCAATTGGGAATGTTGAAGGATTGCCATCTATATGATCTCAAATGTGGAAACTATATATCCACATTTAAGTTGTCCACCTTGTCGAGTTGATCAACTTTACCTTTTGGATCATCTCAATCTGATGTCGTATAGAAACAATGTGTTAACACTACCAAATCTTTAAGTTAGGCCAAAGGACAAAGTGTAAGTAGAGCACTAGTTTGACCAAACTAGGTCATACCAAGGTACACACCGATGCTCGCAGCTAGTTTGACCAAACCAGGTCATACCAAGGTACACACCGGTGCTCACACCAAACAAAAATAATCACAAAAATGTTGCAATTTTCAATGGCTAATCTCCAGCTTTTGTGTGACTTGTTTCCATATAAGCCATGAAAGATAAGAAGGTCCAAGGGGCTTCTCGTCCTCGTTTGAGAGCACATGTGCACCAAGTCTAAGCCTCTAACATGAGTGCACTGTCCTCGGTCATTGCCAGATGTAGTGCAGTGCATCCTGCTGAGCCAGCAGGTTGGTCTCGCCGTGTCATTCATTGCGAGGTTTGTGATATCTTTCGCTAGGTGGGCATAGACACCATTTTTTGTGGCACCAACCTTTGCCCGGTGACTCAACTTTGCTCGTGTTATCAATGTTGCCACCACTATGACTTTTTTGGCTACTGATATCACCAGATGGCAATTTGGGCTTCACCTTGCCCTTTCGATTGTCTCTATCACAGGATTGTTCGTCAATGTGATTGTGACATCGTTGTCGTGCCTACCACTCTTTCTCCATTAGCAGCAAAAATTCACTTGATCAAATGTTTCCATCCATATGGCATAGCTCTGCTGAACGGCAAGCAACAGACCTATGAGCTTCTCCATTTAGAGGGTCTTGAGGTCCATGATTGTCTCAAGCGAGGTGACCACATGCACTTACCATGGGAAATTATGCATAGGAACTACTTGAACATTTCAATGGATATGTCATCCAAAGCACATCTAGGTCAATGATGATACCAGACAAGAGCATTGCAATGTATTAAACAAACTCACCGTCCTTGGATGCCATGATCTTGAAGTCTTTGCTCTTGTGCCTTTCTCTCTTGAATGCACTTATCTCCCATTCACATTGTCTTCGCATCATCCCACACATTCTTGACATTGTTGTTGGCCACTATATGCACATCATCTGTGGTGGCACACATCCGAGGTTCACCGCCTTTGCGCGGCTATCTTTCGGCTCTCCGATTGGGTTGTGCTCCATGGAAATGCAAAAGCCCTGCACTTGCTTATTCACATGTGATGAAATTTCCCATTTGGCAAAATTCATGACGGAGACCACCGGGCACAAGGGGATCCCAAAGACTCCTTCACCAAGTATTGCACTACTTGTAGCTTCGGATCCCCCTCATTATACTCCGTGCATGACTCTGCAGGTGCATGCACCGGGGAGTGCACAGGGTGGATGGTGATTGTGGTTCACTTCCAGCCATGGATCCAAAAGAGGATGAATGCTTATGTTGCCAAAAAACATCAACGATAGAGGTGTCTCATGAATGGCATACTCACACCATAAAATGTTAGGACACACACACAATGTTATTGTGCGGCATTCAACTTGCAACTTGTATGTTTGTTTTTCGCTATTTATTGGCATCTACTTGATCTGTTTTGTTACAAACACAAAGATACAAAGACAGGCATTGGACCGAGCTTCACGGCAATGCCATCCCAAAGCCGCTCATCGTACAACCCCTACATTGCTGCCATGATTGCCATATCTCGTGCCATCCCACGTAGAAACCATGAGAGCCCATGGAAATAAATAAACAAGCGACCACTGCAACAAGGCGCGTTATTTGCTAGCTACGGAACGAAGTAAAACTATAGTTCATGCGGAAGAATCAACATTGGCTAAGATCGAAGATGGTATGCTCAGTTGCGGGCCCATGGGAGCGACATGCCATTTCGGTGAAGACCTTCTTTAAGATAGGCAGTGGCATGTAGGAGTTCTTCCTTGAGCCTCATATTCTCGGTGTATAGGCACTCGCGCTCCGAGGTATCCTGAGATTGTACCATCACCCCTCTGCATTTGAGGCAAGTCTTGTTTTGCATAGCCAACGTGATCGCTTGACGTTCAGTTTTCAGCCTCTCATTTTCTACCCAACGATTTTGGATCTCCCAACGCTGCATCTTGCCCTGCATATATTAATTTCAGGTATGCGTCATTTTAATTAGTGGTTGCCAGAGTATGATACCATGTTCATAAGGGGAATACAATAGTATATTTTAAGATCCAATGCGATGATGTTCAGTGGAGTTTGTACTATTTAACAACAAAGTGTTCATATAATTGCAAATCTTAGGTGACCCATATGTAATTAAATGTAGAAAAGAATGGTATGTACCTTACTGAAGGTGCGTTTGTTTTGGAACCAAAACTTGACCTGCTGGGCATTCATGCCAAGCCTCTCGCTAAGGTCCTTCCGAAGTTTCTCATCTGGATAAGGGCAGTCCCAGAACACACTACAGATCACGTTAATGAAAATGGATTAGTACACATCTTCACTAGGTAAGAAACATTGATTGAGTATGTATTGTACGCTTCAAGTTGTAGGATTTGTTCACTATGCAGACGGTGATAATTGGCACTTCTTGTGTCGATTATTTGCTCACTGTGGGTCTCTCCATCATTGTTGTCATGGTCTGCATCAACAACTTTGGCATCATTAGTGTTGCCCACGACAGTAGTGGCTTCAAGAAGGCCATCCATCTCATCATTATGGTTGTCCTGGAATAGGTGGTTGTGTTTGCTTGACATGAAGAGGTCCAACTCATTATGCACACCACTATTGTAATGTTCATCCATGGTAATCTGTTATCATAAAAAAGAATGTTATTCCCCTATGTAGAACTAAAGGTAGCCGTTAAAACCGCACATAAAAGGACCCGAAAGGGATTTCTCCCGACCCAAAAATCCCCACCGCCCCGGAGAATCCGAGTTCTCCACCAATCCTGCCATCCACCAGCATGTGCCACCACGGCGTTGAATCAACCTCGTCGCCAAACAAGGGCCACCGATAAGAGCCCTAGAGGAAGGAAGAGGGAACAAAGGACCCGGGGCACCAACAAATTAGCCAAGCGGGAGGGGACTACCTCCACCGCCGATGCAAAAACCGATCAGACGCGGCAACCAGGACAAACCGGGCCCCTACTGCCCCAGCCCGACCTAGATGGGCTCGTGAAGTCCCCCTACCGTGTTGCAACATGTCGGTTGCCAACGCCAACGCGAGGAGACCACCGTGGCCCCACCTCCACCTCCAGGAAGCCTTGCTACCGTGCAGAGATCCGCAAGCCAGCCCGAACCCAGATGGGGCCCTAAGGGCCCAGATCTGGGCCTAGCGGGCGCCCTCGGCCATGTTCTCGCACCAGTGCCATCCCGTAGCCAACGGACGCGCCGCCACCCCTAAGGCACCCAAGGACCGCGAGAACCACCTCGCCGATCCAGATCGCTGCTCGCCGAGCCAGACTGCCACCAGAAGGAACCCCGCCGAGTGCCTGGGGAAATACCTACCGGTCGCAGCCCGCACCGCGTGGGAAAGTCCCAGGTGGACCACGCTGGGGTGGCACTAGGAGAGGAGGATGGGGAGGGGGCTAGGGTTTGACGATCACCTGGTGGGGTGAGCGAGCGAACATGGGTGGCTTTGAAATTTCAAATTCGTATCCCTACTCTCGAGTCTCGACGCCTCCGTCTCATGCAAGCCGGATGTTCGCTTCCTATAAACATTACTAGATGAACGGATTCAAGAAATACCTTTGACTTCAGTAGTCGTCTTCCTTAGAACTACAGTAGGTGAAAAAGTACACGAATCTGTTTTGTTCCTACTGAGATATCAAACTCATTCAACAAAGTAGCTACGACCAACAGAATTTAAAGCCATGAGGAGCATGCAAAATTTATGCCATAGCCGAAAATTAATGCAAGCAATAAATTGTATCCAAATATAAGGCTAAGATATGAACGTTGCAGCGTGGACAATATATAGGTCATAATTAATACTCCCTCCACCCGGAAATACTTGTTGGATAAATAGATGTACCTAGATGTATTTTAGTTCTAGATACATTCACTTTTATCCATATATGCGACAAGTAATTCCGGACGGAGGGAGTAGTCATTAAGCATATTTGTGGAGTCAATGTTGGCATAGTAATAACAATATATTGTATTATTCAAAACAATAGAAATTGGGTGGTTTAGATTATCAATAGAAATGAATTACTAAGATCGAAAATTGTTTGTAGATCTAGACGATATACATGGACATAAAGAGCTTTGCAACCAATACTACATACATAGTAGAAAAATCAGGTAAAGCCTACAATCTATCCATCAAGTGTCAAGGCAACACAATAGGAAAGAACACTAGTAGTAACTTGTGTCCAAATATAAGGCTCACATGCATGCCTGGATTTTGACTGATGTTGTGTGGCCTATATATATGGCATAACTACTACTCATTAAAAATATATGCGGAGTGAATATTGGCATATTTATAACAATATATTATATTATTAAATAAATAGGAAACAGTGTGGTACCCCGACTCAGAGAGACCGGAGCACCCCGTATTCCAGCCTACAGATCATGTCTTCTGGAATACGTCACTGATTGGCATAGAACAAATCAGCTCTTTATTACAATCTATATGGATACAAGGGTTCTGAAGACCCAAGTATTATATCGACACGATGACACTACACAGAATAGGATGGCTCTATGCTACCAGCAGAACAACTCGTAGCAGCGGAATAACTTCTAGCAGCGGAACACATCAACAATGATGAACTCCACTCCGTAGGGACTCCGGCTGGAACGCTTATCCTAGCTCGCAAACTCGGGATCCTCGACAAACAAGTAAGCAGACAAGGCAGGACCTGCAAACTGGCATGACACGCAAGGTTAGTACATTGAATGTACTTGTAATCTCACAACAACCAAAAGCAATCAACACAAACAAGAGCATGGCATTTACAGGTTAAACAAGGATGACATGGTACCACTATAACAACATAACCATGGCCTGAACATAAACATGTTTAACATCACATAACTAGAACGGTATGAACTGAGCATGGCACGTTACTCACGATATGAACAGGATGATACTAGGATGCAACATGCTTACAAATATCACTTACTCTATTCGGGATTAACTCGTAACCACCAAATATATGCCAGTCTTACTTACCATCGTGGTCACGGATCACTTCAATCCTTCTCAAGAATACCATTGGGACCTTCGCAAGATCACCTCATCATTATCAACAATACCATCGTGATCCACACAAGATCACCTCATCATTATCAAGAATACCATCGTGATCCACACAAGATCACTTCATCATTATAAAAAATACCATCGTGATCCACCCAAGATGACCTCATAATTATCAAGAATACCATCCTGATCCACACAAGATCACCTCATCATTATCAAGAATACCATCTGATCCACCCGTGACCACATAAAGATCAACCAACTTCTTTCCTCGTCGAACCGGGGTTGTTTATTAGTCAACTTGTTATTACTATTGACCCACAGTGTGACCTACTACAAACTGGGCCCATATCCACGGGCGCGGCCATCGATAGATTATACACTCTTTAGAGGTTAGTACATTGTACCCACACCACGGAACCCAAGGCCACGTGCTCCCATTCAGGTGGACCAACGACGTTCCGACAAAACTGATCTATTGCATGACACTCTCCCGGCCACTCCGAGAAATTCCCCTTTCGGCAGAGTCATGGGTGGCCCTGATGTCACCTCGTGACACCCAATGGCCACAAATTGTGGCAAAACATAAATGGTCCCAAACAGGGACAAAAGCGCGCAAACAACTCAGGCACACAAGGTTATCACCGCCTACCGGGCCAGGGCAGTGTGCATGCATAACCTTCCCTAGTTGGAGGCACTGGCGAGAGGACATGACAATAGATCGCATTAATAAGGCCTTCCCATACAGGCAAATGTGGCTGCACTGGTCAGTTCGATTTCGATGGGACTATGATTCAACCAACAGATGTTCAAGTTTGTTTAATATCCGGTTAAACTTGAATGCAACGAGCTGATTCATGACAATGTAACATGATGAGCTGAACATGAACAACATGAACATGAACGGGAAAGCACAATCATGGATCATAGCATCAACAACATGCAAGCATTTAATCCACTAGATGCGAGCATGACCTAGAGGTGAGCATGAACAACATCAGTATAACAGACGATCAACATGCATGCATATCATCAGCATTAACATGAACTGACTACAAGAACTAACCATGAGCATAATGCTACTAACCAGTACTCAATAACTATTAAGATGCACATGGACATACTATAAGAATAAGCACCAATTCACAAGCATATAAAGTATTCACAAAAATATTAACATGCACACAATATTTAAATATTAAAGTAGGAACCAAGACTATTGCAAGGCAATCATGCAAGTGGTAGTTGTGGCTTGCCTGGGGAGGAAGAATACACATGGAAGAAGTGCGGAAGGATCGCCGAAAGATTCGTCGGAAATAGCTCTCCCGGAGGGGGCTGTTTACGGGCAAGGGCAAAATGGTCATTTTCACAACGTGAAAACATTATGAAAATGGTACCAATATGACGGGCTCGAAGAGACGAAGAAGTGGGCTTTGGAGTCACCTCATTCGGAGTTAGGGGCAAAAACACACGGCCGATTGAATGGCAGGGACTAATCTATAAAATAAAAATTCACATATAGGCCCCTGGAAGGTTAGACAGAAAGCGACTTCTGCTGAAATACCCTTTTGAATCAGTGAAAACATATTTCTGAACAAAGCAGTAGAAGAATACGCTTTCAAAGAATCAAAGACGTAATCACCTGAAGTACGCCTCCACTTAAGTGACGTGGCAATGCGGGGTCAATGCCCGTGCGGCTGCCAGGGTTCATGGGGGGCTTGAAGGAGACGGGGGAGGACACAGGAGAGTCACGAAGCAGATAAATGCCAAAGGGAGGGGAGGAAGAGGACGGAGTGAAAGTAGGGCCGATCGGGGCATTGTGCTCTCGTGGGCCCGCTCTATTTCTCGATGGGGACGGCTTGCCGGGGAAGTCTCCAGAGGGGGCGAGGGGTCTAGGAGAAAGGCGACGACAAGGCAAAGCCCTTGGACATGGCTAGGTGGCGAGGGATGGGAGGAATGGATGAACCCAAGGGTCCCGACTATCGGAGCGTGCTGGCTGGCATGCCATCCGTGTCCTCACCACGTGAACAGGCGCACACGGTTGCACCCTGGTCGACCAACCATGTCTAGAGTGTAGTCCCTCCAAGCTAGGTTACAAAGGAGGTGATAGATCGACTAAATACATTGTGAGATGATGCACGGGCTCATCTGAAGCTTGCTATAGCAAACTTGTGCAAAGCATCCTGTTAATTTTGAGGAGAAATGGACCATTACTTAATATAGTTGCTTTGCAACTTCCAACTCTGGTGCAAAAAATGAATCATGAAGTGGAACTCATACAGAGTATTGCCTTGTGCTACAAGTGGGCATGGCATGATGATTTGGGCATGTGAGGGTGCCGTAAAAATTTCATACCATTTGGATAAGCAAAAGTGGTACTTTCGTCATAATGCACCCCTCTAGACAGAATATTAAGAAAATTCTTGAGGGAAAATGGGAAATGAAATGTGCCCAATTATGGCATAGATGAGTTATATGGGTAGGAGATGGTCTTGGTAAAGTTTCATAATTAATGAAGCAATTTGATGCTGAACTCACATAGATGGATGATATGAGCTCAGATTTGGAGGAGAGCTATGATTTGAGAAAATGAAGGTCATGTCGAAATTTCAACTCATTTGAATTTGCCTAGCTAATACCTCCTTCACAAAGTTCCTTCCTGGACGAAAACTTTGGAAAATGCTGAGAAATATTTACTAGGAAAATGAAGTTGAATTTGGCATGAGGCAATGATATGGATATGAGAGAGTGTCCAAAAAGTTTGGGAGCAATCAAGCAAAGATAAATGTCACTTGCTTCACAAAGTGCCATCTAAGGCAGAATAGAAAATGAATTAATTGAGAAATATTTTTGAACATGGAAAGGATTTTTTTTGCCATATTTGAGGAAGATATGACCCAAAAAAGTATGACAATTATTTGGGAATTTTGTGAATGACATAAATGTAGGTTCCTTCACAACCTAGGGAAAATAGAATTATTCCTTTAATAGAAATAGGAATATTCCCAATAAAAGAGAATATTGGGATAGGACTTGGATGAAAATGACATGAGCTAGGGATGGTTTTGAGGATGGCAAGCCACTTTGGAACCTAGAAAGATATGATGTTCCCAAGTTTTAGGATCACAGAGCCCCGGAAAAAAATCTCAAACAAAATCCACAGAAAATTAAAAGAAAAAGAAAGGGCCAAAAATAAGGGTGTGACAAACCGGTGGTTCAGATTATAAATAGAAAATAACATTTCAGGTCAATAATACGTTGTGGATAGAAATGATATACATGGACATAAAGTGTTCTTCAGCTAATGCTACATAAAGTGTATGTTTTCTTTGTGTAAAAAACTTCCGATCTATTCATCAACTGTCAAGGTAGCACAAAGAACACCGAGAGTAATAGAAATTACATCCAGGCCCGTACAATACCTAGTTGTTGTAAATATGCCATAGACGCAATAATATTTGTAGTATTGTATTTGCATATTCATAATTATAGAGTTTATATTCTATGCTATAACTGCTATAATCTTGGAATATGCGATTCAGTGCAAAACTGATATGCACGTATGGAATGATAAATGGTAAAATAGAAAGTTCCCAGTCTTGCCTCTAGGAATAGCTCAAGTGTTGTTGGTGATCATGTTTTCCGGATCATAGGATATCGTCAAGTGTAACAATAGTCCTAAAACAACAACGAGATTTTGACATTAGAAGAACGATCATTTTGAATCGACTCAATCTTGTCTGCTATGACACTACTAGGGAAAACCTTAGTAGTAGCGTGCGTTTTAACGCTATTAGTAGCGCGGGTGGCCGCGCTACTAATAAGGCGCTACATCTAACAGGTAGTAGTAGTGGTCAATGTACACGCGCTACTAGTATTGACTATATTAGTAGCGGTTTTCCAAAAAGCGCTACTAATAAGTAGCTGTAGCGCTGTTCTTTGCCCGCGCTACTGCTGTATCTTTCAACAATTTTTCCCTACTTCCTACTGATCTAGAACAGTACCCCATTTCAATAAACTGCAATTTTACATATACCACATAACAATATCATTAACCACAATACCATATAGTCATACAATAACATTAAGCATTATAGCTACTCGTATATAGTCAACATGCATCCTCACACACATATATGGTTCATACAGGAGCATATATGATAAGTAGTACTAGGTAGTCATACAGCATATAGCAGTCTACTAGGTGTAGTCATACAGCCACACACATATGTAGTTCCAGATGATATCGACGACGACCATCATCCTCAAGCCATGGCGGTGGGTGTTCCTGATAGTAATTAGGATGGCTTATCCAACATGAAGATTCTTGCCAACGAGGAAGTTCTTCTACCCAACTGAGCTGAAGTGTATGCGACCGTTTGTGTCCACACTGTACGCACAGGTGGTGACGGAGCCCCTTGCGGTAAGGCGTATTCCAACAGAGGCTTCTTCATCAGGCTCGATACCAAAACTCACAGATAGGCTCTTTGGCAATTTCTGAATAAGAAAAACATATCAATTAATAAGTAGCCTCGCGCGTACTCTTGCAAATATATTTCTACTAAGTATAGGTTTCTACACTATCAAAAACAGTACTACATTTTTACTAAGCTTGAATTCTACTAAGTAAGCATGTAATCGGATTGTACACTAAGTATAACATACCATAACATGCTGATGAACCATGCTAGTTGTCAGGCGGGTCACCAATGGCACCCCGTCAAAGTCAGCACATGGTGGAATTATGTCCCATAGGTTGCACACCTCGTCCTCGCTCAGCCTTATTATTCGAGTATAGATGGCTTCATCAAGTGGGTCCTCATCATCTTCATCCGTGTTGAGATAAATGATGGCCAGCTTGGGTCTTTTTGCTTTGAAGGAGAAGCTGATCAACTCACCACTAGTGATACCAATGTGGGAGATGAAACGGTTCCATCCATATCCTCCGATCTGTGACATATTTCGTCCTTTCTCGACCTCAATAGTGTAGGGGCTCTGTAACGCCCCGAATCTGATGCGCCAGATGTCTAACAGTTATTCGCCGTTGTTGTCATGTCATTTGCTTGCGTGTTGCATTTTTCCATGTCATCATCTGCATTCCATCTGCATGTTTTTCAAAACTTGCATCCGTTCGGGTTTCCCCGGTTCTCTCCGTTGTCCATTCTGAGCCCAACCACCTTCGCACACGCCCGTCACCCCTCCCAGTGCTTGTTTTGTGTGTCACCGAAAAACATTCTCAGAATGGGCCGAGTTTTGCCGAGTGGCCTTGGTATATCACCGGTAGACTACCCGTCAAATTTCGTTCAATTTGGAGGTTGTTTGATGCCCCAACGGTTAACCGAGTTAATCGAAGCCCCTTCCTTTTGCATCCCAGCACCCCTCCAAACAGCCCACCTAGCCCATCTAAAGCCCCTCCTTGCTCTTCGCCGTTCGATCACGATCGTGTGGGCGAAAACCGCTCCTCATTTGGACACTTCTAACTCCCTCTACCTTTATATATGTGCCTCTCCCCTGAAATCTCGGATGAGAACACCCCTAACCCTAGCCTTCTTCCTCCTCCTACCGCCGGACATCATTTGAGTGCCACAACTTTGTCCCTGTTGATGCAATGATGATGGTCTTGACATGCACATGTTCTTCTCTTCATGCTCTACATGTTGGGGTGATTTGCATTCATGTAAGGGTGCATCTTAATATCTTAATCCATCTTGCAAAAGTGCATGTTGCTGTTAACTGCTGAAAACTGCAGTAACTTGCTGATTTGTCATTTTTGTTGCATTTTGTGTGTGCATCCTATGGGCATGATATCTACATGTTTTAGGAGCATATTTATGCCATCATAACAGGGGTGCAATCCATGTATTTTTATATGCCTTTAGTGAGTGCATAAAGCTTGTGAAGTGGGCCACTTGCTGTTAACTTTCTGTCAATGCTGAAACTGCTATATCATGATGCTATCTTTGCTTGATGCTACCATTATATTCTGGAGATGCTTAGTTGAGATGTTTTATTGTATGTGCTATGATATATCATGCCATGCCTTTGCATGTCATATATATTTCATGTAGCATATGTTTTCATTGCCATGAACATGCTTATATAATGTTCCAGATTTCTGTTAACTTTATGTTGCATTGTCGTGAGCTTGTTATTGAGTGATCCATGTCTCTTCTGGAGATGCTCCAATTACATGAATTGTAGTATGCTATGGGTATTTTGTTCACATGCCATGCTTGATAATTTTGGAGATAATATGCCTTTGCTCCATGCTTTCAAATATGCTATCATAATGTTGTTGTTTTACACTTGGTGAAAGTGCTTCAACATTCAATCTTGTCATGTTGGTTCCTACTAATCCAGGAGACTTTTGTGTATGACGCCATGATGTTATTTGCTATTTGTTATGTTGACTTTGATGCCAAGCCCTTGGTTGATATGTTTACTTGCTGTAGGTTGTCTCTTTCTTGCTCTCAAGTTGCCATCATATTAACTCTGCTCATGCATATGCTGCTGTGTTATTAAGTTGCATTTTGCATTGATCATATTGGTTTAATATTGATGCCTATGAACCTTAACCTTTAATGATATTTGAATTATGATATCTGTATTTGAAGTTAATGTCAAGTTTGTGCTCATAAGATTCCTGTAGTATGTTGTTTTGATGTTTGCAAAGTGCCCACTTGCTGTTTTGGACAGATTGTGGCTATATCTTGTTTGGAGTGTATGTGTTGCACTGTTGCTCCGTTTTGAGCATGCTCTATATGAAACTTGCTTAGAATTTCATGTAGTTTCATCATGCATTGTTGCATCCATGTTTTGTGTGTGTTTTCTTGATGTTTGTATGCATTTTGTATCAATGCCATGCTTAACTTGTTTTGCTCACATCTTCTAGGCCATAGCTCCGAACTAAATGGACTTTATATGTAACTTGACTAGAATTTCGTGTAGATCATCTTGGTGCATCTTAAATTTCTGTTTAACAACTTGAAAATTGTGTTCTAATCAAATCTGGACCAATTTCGAAATTAGCATATGAGAACTTACCGGAATTGTTATATGTTTTTCCGGCCTCATTTAAACTTGCTTTGATGTGTTGCTCTTGTATGCATCATCTCTTGCCATGAGTAGCTTCATGTAGCCTTGTCTTGCATCATGCTTGGTTGTGCATCATGTCATGTTTATGTGTTGTGTGTTTACCATGTTGTTTGCTTCTTTCCGGTTGTGCTTCTTCTCGATAGTTCCTGTTTTCGTTATGATCGTGAGGATTCGTTCGTCTACGCTTGGTTCGTCTTCGCCTGTTCGTCTTCTTCATGGACTCGTTCTTCTTCCTAGTGGGATTTCAGGCAAGATGATCGTTATCCTGGATCTCACTACTATCATTGCTATGCTAGTTGCTTCGTTCTATTGCTATGCTGCGCTACCTATCTCTTGTTGATCAAGCCTCCCAAACTGCCATGTCAGCCTACAACCTTTTCACCCTTCCCAGTCCTTGTTTTTTTAGCCGCCGAAAAATGTTCTCATAATGGGCCGAGTTTTGCCGAGTGGCCTTGGTATATCACTGGTAGACCGCCCGTCAAATTTCGTTCCATTTGGAGGTCGTTTGATGCCCCAACGGTTAACCGAGTTAACCAAAGCCCCTTCCAAACAGCCCACCTAGCCCATCTAAACCCCCTCCTTGCTCTCCTCCGTTCGATCGCGATCGTGTGGGCGAAAACCGCTCCTCATTTGGACACTCCTAACTCCCTCTACCTATATATATGTCCCTCTCCCCCGAAATCTCAGATGAAAAGACCCCTAACCCTCGCCTTCTTCCTCCTCCCACCGCCGGACGTGTCCGCCCCCGCCGACAGACATGTCCGCCGCCTCCCTTAGCCACTCACAACGTTCCACATCGCCAGAGCTCCTTCCCCCGCCGCCGGGCCCGCTCGGCCCATCTGAGGCCTGCCCCGGGCCGCGACCGGGCCCGAGCGCCCCGCGCCCTGTGCCGCCCGGCTCCCTCCGCCCCGCCGCCGGCGACCTCGCGCCGCTGCCGTGCAGAGCCGCCCCGCCGCGCCGCTGCCGTCGCCCACAACCCCGTCACCGACCCGCGTAGTGCCGCGCCTCCCCGCAGCCTCTGCCGCCTCGCCGCCGATCACCGGACTGCGCCACCGACCTCGCCGGCCTCGAGCCCTGCCGCCGACTACGCCAGCCCCACGCCGCCTCCGTCCTCTCATCTCCAACCGGATCCGGCATCGCCGGCCCCGGATCCGGAGCTTCCCGTCGCCCGCCGGACCTCTGCCTCGGCCCGCTCGCGCCGAAGTCCCGCGCGACCTCGCCGGAGGTCGCATCGCCGCTCGCTGTCCGGGACGGATCGGGAGGAGCCCCGATCCCGCCCGCGTGTTGAACCCTCGTGGGCCTCCACCACCGCGTCCTCACGCTGCCAAGTGCGCCCGGCCTGCTCCAGCCTCCCCACCGGCCCAACCTGACTTCCACGCCGACCTGGGCCTGGCCCATGGTGAGCCACCCTCCTAAACTCCACCCGTGCGACTTTTAGTGTTATTGCGCTCATATTTTTTTTCCAGTAATACTGCCAAGTCCCTGAAAACTCATAATATGTGTGCATGTTCAACCCATCATAACTTTGTACAAGTGTGACCGTTTTGTGTGTATAGTATGTCAAAAGGTTCATTGTGAGATGTTCTTCATTTAATTCCATTGGAGCATGGTTTTTTGAGTTCATATTGATGCCTTAACCTTCGTTGCAAAACTGCTATATTATATAAACTACTGAAATCTGCTGATTGATAACATCATTTGTGCATCTTGTGAGTGCCACAACTTTGTTCCTGTTGATGCTATGATGATGATCTTGATATTCTCATGTTCTTCTCTTCATGATATATATGTTGGGGTGCTTTTCATTCATGTTAGGGCGCATATTGATATATTAATCCATGTTGCAAAAGTGCATGTTGCTGTTAACTGCCGAAAACTGCTATAACTTGCTGATTTGTCATTTTTGTTGCAGTTTGTGTGTGCATCCTATGGGCATGATGTCTACATGTTTTAGGAGCATATTTATGCCATTTTTACAAGGGTGCAATCAATGTATTTTTATATTCCCTGTAGTGAGCGCATCAAGCTTGTGAAGTGGGCCACTTGCTGTTAACTTTCTGTCAATGCTGAAACTGCTATATCATGATGCTATATTTTCTTGATGCTACCATTTACTCTATGCATATTATGGAGATGCTTAGTTGCGATGTTTTGTTGTCTATGCTATGATATATCATGCCATTCCTTTGGATGCCCTATATATGTCCTATAGCATATGTTTTCATTGCCATGAACATGCTTATATAATGTTCCAGATTTCTGTTAACTTCATGATGCACTGCTGTGAGCTTGTTATTGAGTGATCCATGCCTCTTCTGGAGATGATCCAATTACATTAATTGTATTATGGTATGATTAATTTGTTCACATGCCATGTTTTCTAATTTTGGAGATCATATGCCTCTATTCCATGCTTGCAAACATGCTATCATAATGTTGCTGAATTACACTTTCTGAAACTGTTTGAACATTCAATATTGTCATGTTGGTTCCTAATAACACATGAGCCTTTTGTATATGGTGCCATAATGTTATTTTCTCTTTGTTATGTGTACTTTGATTCCATGCCCTTGGTTGCTATGTTTACTTGTTGTAGCTTGTCTCTTTCTTGCTTTCAAGTTGCCATCATATTAACTCTGCTCATGCATATGTTGCTGTGTTATTGAGTTGCATTTTACATTGATCATATTGGTTTAATATTGATGCCTATGAACCTAAACCTTTAATGATATTCTAAGTATGTTACCTGTAAATGAAGAGCATGTCAAGTTTGTGCTCATAAGATTCCTGTAGTATGTTGTTTTGATGTTTGCAAAGTGCCTACTTGCTGTTTTGGACAGATTGTGGTTATATCTTGTTTGGAGTGTATGTGTTGCACTGTTGCTCCGTTTTGAGCATGCTCTATATGAAACTTGCTTAGAATTGCATGTAGTTTCATCATGCCTTGTTGCATCCATGTTTTGTGTGTGTTTTCTTGATGTTTGTATGCATTTTGCATCAATGCCATGCTTAACTTGTTTTGCTCACATCTTCTAGGCCGTAGCTCCGAACTAAATGGACTTTATATGTAACTTGACTAGAATTTCCTGTAGATCATCTTGGTGCATCTTAACTTTCTGTTTAGAAACTTCAAAATTGTGTTCTAATCAAATCTGGACCAATTTCGAAATTAGCATATGAGGACTTACCGGAATTGTTATATGTTTTTTCCGACCTCATTTAAACTTGTTTTGATGTGTTGCTCTTGTATGCATCATCTCTTGCCATGAGTAGCTTCATGTAGCCTTGTATTGCATCATGCTTGCTTGTGCATCATGTCATGTTTATGTGTTGTGTGTTTACCATGTTGTTTGCTTCTTTCCAGTTGTGCTTCTTCTCGATAGTTCCTGTTTTCATTATGACCGTGAGGATTCGTTCGTCTACGCTTGGTTCGGCTTCACCCGGTCGTCTTCTTCATGGACTTGTTCTTCTTCCTAGCGGGATTTCAGGCAAGATGATCGTTATCCTGGATCTCACTACTATCATTGCTATGCTAGTTGCTTCGTTCTATCGCTATGTTGCGCTACCTATCTCTTGTTGATCAAGCCTCCCAAACTGCCATGTCAGCCTACAACCTATTCACCCTTCCTAGCAAACCGTTGCTTGGCTATGTTACCACTTTGCTCAGCCCCTCTTATAGCATTGTTAGTTGCAGGTGAAGTCGAAGATTGCTCCATGATGGACAGGATTATGTTGGGATATCACAATATCTCTTATTTAATTAATGCAGCTATATACTTTGTAAAGGGTGGAAGGCTCGGGCTTATGCCTGGTGTTTTGTTCCACTCTTGTTGCCTTAGTTTCCGTCGTACTGGTGTTATGTTCCTTGATTTTGCGTTCCTTATGCGGCCGGGTGTATGGGACCCCCTTGATAGTTTGCTTTGAATAAAACTCCTCCAGCAAGGCCAACCTTGGTTTTCAATTTGCCTCACCTAAGCCTTTTTCCCTTGGGTTTCTGGAGCCCGAGGGTCATCTTTATTTACCCCCCGGGCTAGTGCTCCTCTGGGTGTTGGTCCAAACTAGAGCACCGTGCAGGACCGTCCCTTGGCAACTTGGGTTATGTTGGTACTTGTATGCTTGGCTTATCCGGTGTGCCCTGAGAATGAGATATCTGCAGCTCCTATCGGGATTTGTCGGCACAGTCGGGTGGTCTTGCTGGTCTTGTTTTACCATTGCCGAAATGTCTTGTAACCAGGATTCCGAGACTGATCGGGTCTTCCTGGGAGAAGGATTATCCTTCGTTGGTCATGAGAGCTTATAATGGGCTAAGTTGGGACACCCCTGCAGGGTTTAAACTTTCGAAAGCCATGCCCGCGGTTATGTGGCAGATGAGAATTTGTTAATGTCCGGTTGTAGAGAACTTGACACTAGATTCGAATTAAAATACCCAACCGTGTATGTAACTGTGGTGGTCTCTTTTCGAGTGGGTCGAGAAGTGAACACGGTTTGTGTTATGTTTGAACGCAAGTAGTTTCAGGATCACCCCTTGATCTCTTCTAGCTTCTCGACGCTTTGTTGCTTCTCTTCTCGCTCTTATTTGCATATGTTAGCCACCATATATGCTTAGTTGCTGCTGCAACCTCACCACTTATCCATTCCTTTACCCATTAAGCTTTGCTAGTCTTGATACCCATGGTAATGGGATTGCTGAGTCCTCGTGGCTCACAGATTACTACAACAACAGTTGCCGGTATAGTTTTTTGCGATGATCATGAAGCGAGAGCGATGCTTGTTTGTTTTGAGTTCTTCTTCTGCTTCGTCGTTCAGGAGATAGGTTCCTGGTCGGCAGCCTGGGCTAGCAGGGTGGATGTCGTTTGAGTTTATGTTTGTGTTTCATCCGTAGTCGGACGATGCTCTTGTGTATGATGTTGTTGTATTCGTGTGGCATTGTATGCCTCTTGTATGTATCCCCAACTATTATGTAATGGTACGATGTAATGATATCCACCTTGCAAAAGCGTCTCCAATATGCGCTTCTATCCTTAGTGGGACCTTTGAGTTCCTTTAGGATAGGGTTGCATATTGGGTGTGACAGGCTCCCAGGGGCCTCAAAGGTCACTATGTCTCCGGTCAGCTTGTTGAATTCCAACCTCACATTAATGCCAATAACACTAAAAACAAAATAGTTGTTACAAGTTTCATATATTTTGTTACCGCCGCTGGAAGAAAACTCGGCTGGAAGTAGATGCCGAACAACGTGCCAGTTGCAAGGCTGCTGGTGCATCTTGACTTGCACAATCGACATGGTGGTTTTGGTGGTGGTGGTGTCGCCATTTTCCTATATCAATATTAGAAAAGGATTAACGATCCACTTTAGAGGAAAAATCCAGCATGACCTTTGCTAAAAAAGGACATATCGAGCGCCTGAAATTTGCCGAAACGGAAATTAATCAACACTCCGGTAAAACATAGGCCACTCGGAGCTGCTACCTGCAAACATGGTGACTTGGGCAAGCACATATCCTATTTGAGCAACACTAGATATACATGTTTATATCTACATCATATGAGCAATTCTTGAGAAACACTAAATAAACTAGTTGTACTAAAAAAAATCTAGATCATCATCTATTCACAATGTTCTATACCTAAAACATCTACATCATTATCCACTATTACTATTTCTTTTACTAAACCCTAAAATATGCCCTAAGTTCACATTAAAACAAGTACAGAACATTTTTTCAAATTCTACCAAGTAAAAATTTCCATTACTAAAATTTCTAATCAAAAGACATAAAATTTCCTATTCTATTCAAAACACATAAAATAGGCTAAAAATTACTACTGTAAGGAACATAAAAACCCTAGAAACTATCCTATATCAAAGTCTTATATATGACCAGAGGCTTATGTCAACTAAAAACTATCAACTATGTCTAAATTTTTACTAATCAGTTAATCATATCAACTAAAACTATCAACTATCATATCTCTCTCTCTAAATGTTGCATATAAACTAGCCTACTAAATCAAAATATTCTAAATCAGCTAAATCAACTACCCTACTAAATCAAATAAATGTTTTAAATGTAGTAGGGAGGAGGGGTTGTGGATGGAGGAGGGAGGAGTTAGAAGGACGGAGGAGGAAGGCGGAGCAAGGAGGGGCCGGCCGGCGGCGAACGGAGGAGTGGAGGGAGGATGGATCTAGGAGGAGGGAGCGGGGAGGAGGGCGGACGACGAAGGATTACCGAGTCCAGGGAGGAGGAGGAGGTGACGGCGTTCCAAAGGGAGGAGGGATAGGCGACGACGGCCGGCAGGGGTGAGGGCGGGCGTGGGGTAATTGAGGGGGGAGATCAAGTGAGTGGAGAGAGGAGAGTGAGGGGCGGCCGTTTGGTGAAGATAGAATGGCTTAGCAGTAGCGAGCTGTAGAGAAACGTGATACTGCTGAATGACCTAATACTTCCGCGTTTAGGCCAAAAAGTGCTACTGCTATGTGTAAACATGTAAAACTATACATCAAAAATACATTGATCATTAATGATCTTTTTGTGTAGAATCTGAATTGTCAATATGAGTCCTCACCGGTTCCTCACCGGTTTAGAAACCGGAGAAGACTCATATTGCAGCCACAAATTCTACACATAGAGTTCGATGAAGACCAAGTGGATGTGATAGTTTGAGAAGTAACATATTTAAGGTGGTAAAAACCCTATTCATAGAGCATGATGGGACTAAATTTTTGTAGTAAACTAAGCAGCAACGGGTATTGAGAGAAGGCGCTACTGCTATGATCTGTATCAGTATGCTCTTTGTATAAACGCACTACTGCTATAACTAGCTTGGTGGCAGGGTCGTGGCAATTATAGCAGTAGCACGTCTTATTGGGGCAGAGCTACTGCTAAATTTGTTTCAGCAACGCGTCTTGTTGGAGCGCGCTACTGCTAAGTAGCAGCGGCGCCTGTTTTTATAGTGCGCTGCTGGTAAGTTTCTGTGTATAGGCTTTTCCCTATTAGTGTGAATTGAGTTAATATCATCTATAATCGATTGTAATAATATGGAGTGTTAAGTTGTGATTTTTCTCCTTAGACCATGAGAGTATCGCGGTCACTTCTTATTGTGTGGCTTCTCGGTTGCTCAAACGTCACCACTAACACGGTGATCATAACGACAACTTACAGGCTCATCAGAAAGTTTGACAAGGGACTAGATAGATCTAGAGTAAGATTTGCTACTCCGGTGATGGATAGATATTCTTAGGGCCCTCTCGGTGTGACGGCATCCACCGTTGTCTGGCCAGAAATAGGTGACTACATCACGGGAATGCCAGAACACGATAACGAGAAAGAAGAACAAAACCGGTAACGAGGATAACGGTATAGTGAGCATGTCATGACTCAGGAGGATAACAAAGCATCCCGGGTTTTGTGAAGTATCGTGAAGCAAAGAGAACATCACATGATAACCAAAGGTTCAGTCAAATACCATTCATGTGCTCATAGGGATCGATCTAGACATCCACGGTTCTGTTGTCGATCGCTGAACGAAGGGGTTTCGTTCATGTCTGTGAGTTACCAAACCTATGGGGTCACAAGCTTAAGACAATCACAATCTATTGAGTGTTAGTAGGATAGGAGTGATGGGAATATATTTTTAGAATTGTTTCAAGAATATTCAGAATAGTTCGGAGTGGTTTTGGAAGCGTTTCAGGGTCATCGAAAGAGTTTCGAAGAGTACCAGGTAATACTAGTTATTAATGATAAATATATATAGGTGGAAAATGTTTTCGGGGATGCTAAATTATATATAAAAGGGTCTGATAAATATTAAGAACAATTTTATATTTAATTTAAATCGAACGGGCCTTAAAATGCCAAACCGAAGAAGGAAAGTTGGGCCAACTTGGCCCAAGTAGAGGAGGCACCCCCCCTATGGAAGGGGGAGGCCGAACTGTTGGAAATATGCCCTAGAGGCAATAATATTGTATTATTATACTTCCATATTCACAGTTAAGTGTTCATATTTTTTAATCTATAATTGCTATGATCCTGGAATATGTGCTTCAGTGGAAAGCTCATATGCACGTGTGAAATGATAAACAGAGAAATTAAAGGATTCATAGTCTCGGCTCTAGACATTCTCAAGTGTTGTTGGTGATCATGTTTTCTGGATCTTAGGATATCGTTAGGTGTAATGATAGTCCTAAAACAACATCGAAATTATGACATTGGAAGAACGATCATATTGAATCGACCCAAACTTGTTTGTTATGACTTGAGTAATATCGTTTGTAATCAATTCTAATAACATGAAGTGTTAACATTTGATTTTACTCCTTAGACCATGAGAGTATCCTAGTCACTTCTTACCATACGGTGGGCTTTGGGGTTGCTCAAACATCATGTGTAACACGGTGATCATAACGACAACTTACAAGTTCAATGGAAAGTTTGACAAGGGACTAGATAGCTCAGAGTGGGATTTGCACCTCCGATGATGGAGAGATATTCTTAGGCCCCTCGGTGTGACGACATCAATCATCATCTGGCCAGACACAGGTGACTACGTCACGGGGATGCCAGTTCACAATAATGAGAAAGAAGAACAAAACCGGTAACTAGGATTTTTGGTATAGTGAGCATGGTGATGACTCAGGAGGATACCGATGAATCCCAGGTTTTGTGAAGTATCGTGAAGCAAAGAGAACATCACATGATAACCATAGGTTCACTCGAATATCATTCATGTGCTCATAGGGATCAATATGGACGTCCATGGTCCCGCTGTCGGTCATTGAACGAACGGTTTCGTTCATTTCTATGAGTTGCCGAACCTACAGGTCACAAGCTTAAGGCAATCACGATCTGCTAAGTCACTACAGGAATCAAGCGAAGGGGTTTCGTTCATTTCTATGAGTTACCGAACCTACGAGGTGACAAGCTTAAGGCAATCATGATTTGCTAAGTCACTACAAGAATCAAGCACTTTGCTACCTGCCATGGCTAACGGCAAAGGCATGCATGGTGGACAGCAAAGGCCTTTGCCGTCCGTCAGCAGACGGCAATAGGTCCGGCTGAATAGGCTACGATGAAGTGCTTTTTGCCGCCTGCTGAAGGACGGCAAAGATGAAATAGTCTAGAAGTATATTTGTGGAATTGCCGTTAGTATGATGGGAGTGATGATAATATATTTTAGGAATTGTTTCATTAATATTCGGAATAGTTCTGAGAGGATCCGGAAGCGTTTTGGGGTCACTTGAAGGGTTTTGGTGAATAACGGGTATTACCGATAAAATGTATATACCCTTCAAGTGACCCCAAAACGCTTCGGGATCCTCTCAGAACTATTTTGAATATTAATGAAACAATTCCAAAAATATATTATCATCATTCCCATCATACTAACGGCAATTCCACAAATATACTTCTAGACTATTTCATCTTTATTGTCCGTCAGCAGACGACAAAGAGCCCTTTGTCGTAGCCTATTCAGCCGAGCCTGTTGCCGTCTGCTGACGGACGGCAAAGGCCTTTGCCATCCGCCAGGCATGCCTTTTGCCGTCAGCCATGGCAGATGGCAAAGTGCTTGATTCTTGTAGTGACTTAGTAGATCTAAATTGCCTTAAGCTTGTGACCTTGTAGGTTCGGTTACTCATAGAAATGAACGAAACTGTTCACTTGATTCCTATAGTGACTTAGCAGATCGTGATTGCCTTAATCTTGTGACCCCGTAGGTTCGGTAGATGTTTATATAATGGTCTAGAAGTATTAATGACATTTTATATTTAATTTATATATCAACAGGCCTAAAAAGGCCAAGAGGTGGAAGGCATCTTCTGCCAAAAATGCCCAAGTGGGAAAGTGTCTCCTTCCCTAAGAAAGGAGGCCGAGTGGGGAGTAGGCTTTCCCTCCTTGGTGGAAGCCCTCCTCTTCCCCTCCAACCTATATATACTTCAGGTATTGGCTGATACATCCCAAACGTATCTACTTTTCCAAACACTTTTGCTCTTGTTTTCAACTCTAATTTGCATGATTTGAATAGAACTAACTCGGACTAATGTTGTTTTCAGCAGAATTGCCACGGTGTTATTTTTGTGCAGAAATAAAAGTTCTCAGATTGGACTGAAAATCTAAGGAGAATATTTCCAGAATATAAAAAAATGGCAAAGAGAACTACCGGAGGGGGACCACCCAGGAGCTCAGGGGCGCGTCCACCCCCAGGGCCCGCCTCGCGAGCTTGTGGGCCCCTTGAGCCTCCGAGAACCCTAATATCAACTCCATAAATACTTATTCATGGAGAAAAAAATAAAAGAGAAAGAATCATAACATTTTATGGTATGGAGCCACCGCCACCTCCTGTTCTTCATCAGGAAGGCTAATCCGGAGGGTTCAGGGCTCCGGAGAGGGGGATTCGACGTTGTCATCATCATAAACCATCCTCCATCAACAATTTCATGATGCTCACCACCAGGAGTGAGTAATTCCTTCATAGGCATGTTGGATGGTGATGGGCTGGAAGAGATTTGTCATGTAATCGAGTCAATTAGTGAGGGCTTGATCCCTAGTATCCACTATGCTGCGAGAGTGATGTTGCTATGACTTTGCTATGCTTAATGCTTGTCACTAGGGCCTGAGTGCCATGATTTCAGGTCTTAACCATTTATGTTTTCATGAATATATTTGTGTGCTTGATCCTATCTTGCAAGTTTTATGCACCTATTCACTACTGGGAAAGGGCTTATAGGTGAACCCTAATGAGTGGCGGGCGATGTAGGAAACCCGCCACTGCTAATTTAGAAAGCAAGCAGTGGTGAGCACTAAAAACTGCTCACCAGCGCTACGCAAGTAACTGTGGTGGGCGACGAACATTGCCCGCCACAACTGTGTGTTTCCTAATTGGTGTGGCTGACAAGCTACTGTGGCGGGCGATGATTGTTGCCCGCCATAGTTCACTTCCACAACTGTGGCGGGCGGCACTTTAGACCCGCCAATGCAATATTTTGTCACCCACGAGCCAAACATTTTCAAATTTTTCAGATAGCGGGTGGTGGATGTCAGTGTCAAAACCGGTGGATCTTGGGTAGTGGGTCCTGAGCTGTGGATCTTGGATAAATGGGGAACAGGAGACGAAGGACACAGTGTTTACCCAGGTTCGGGCCCTCTCTACGAGGTAAAACCCTACGTCTTGCTTGATTATATTGAAGGGTGTGTATAGGATGGTTAAAGAGTCGATCTACCACGAGATCAGATGAACTAAACCCTAGACTAGTAGGATGATGGTGTTCGTGTAGCCTTTACAAACTAAACCCTCTGGTTTATATAGGCGCCAGGGGTACTAGGGTTACACATGGTCGGTTACAATAAGGGAAATATACAATGTCGAATCTTCTATCTTGACTTGGAGGACACACCAAGGTACGCAAAGCCTCCTACCCGGATACGAAGCTTCCTCATAATCCGGCCTTCCAGCAGCTGCAATGTGGCCCACCTACCCGGCCCATGAAAGAGGAGGCAGTGGCCCGAGGACCCCCTAGTCCACGTCTCCCTCAGTAGCCCCTGAACTAGCCTCCAACGCCGGGGTTTGTAATTGCCAGCCGACTTATGCGTCCTAAAGTCTTCGGCTTGCGAAGCGAGTTCTTCATCCCTTCCTTGTTTGGCAGTTTTGGTAGTTCGGCCGCCGATGACCTCCCAATCCATCCAATCATAGTGGGACCCTCTATATTAATTTTCATCAAGGGCTAAAGACAACCCTCAACTTTCGTGTGCCCATCAGGAGATGACCTGTCCAACATTCTTTTATAGAAACACCCCTCTAGGACCAGAAGGCGTACCTATTTAATAGGCCAGGATCGCCACGGGTGGTTAATCCATCCCCAAGCAAGGAACCAAGACCAATCCAAAGAAATCTTAGGTCCAATGGCCAGCGCACCATGTTCATCCTCACGCCCTCATGGCCATCTCCCAGGTGACTGGGCTAGCTGCTCAGTTTCACGCTTCCAATTGGGCAATCTCCAAACACAAGGACACCTTCCTGCAGCAGATCTCGTATCTTTCCATGCTAGATTGATTTCTGTGAACGGCTAGGCCTTCGCAGGGAACTACCCTGCTCCAAGAAGGGAAGAGAGGGTATGTTTTGTGCCTCACCCCTTCTTGTGAGGTTTGCCGGAATTTTACTGGATCCAACTTCACCACCTCACCCCTGGATCCACATTGCACATCTTCGGCTTCGTCGCCCTCTATGATATGTTCTTGGCTACGAGGACCACTTCGATTTGTGGAGTAAATATTTCTGTCTCGCCTCCCATACCCATGGGGCAAATTTTTGAAGTAGGCGGAGCCGAGGTATGGCTTATAGCTGGAACGGGGTATCCGATCGGGACCCAAAAGAAGGATTCCGAAGAATGGACCTCAGAATGGTTTTATATCGAAGATGCCCCCTTTCCGACCTGGTTCGAAGGGGGCTGCCCAAATACTCAATTTCTTCCCTAAAGAAGCAGTTCAATTTGCAGCCAAAGAGCCCCTCCCAAGAATAAAGCACCAAGGTGCTACGTCTGGCCACCAAGGTTCGGTTGCTGACACACAGCAAGTTGACCATGATCGACATGATGGCCGCCGCCATAGCTCGGTGCATATAGCTTCTTCAACAAAGGATGCACCCTATATGGTGTTATAACGAGACAAGCGACGCGACACATTACAAACGACAGCGGACGGATAACCAAGCGGCTATGGCTGCAATACTAGCCGATCTCTTCAAAGGAGAAGAAGAAGAGTTTGCCCGTTTGCAGAACAGGGACGGTTATGCGAGCTATAACCTCATAGAATTGGTAAGTTCAACTTTAAATTTCATAATACGAAAGTCTCATCCGTATTCTTACCGGATCTACTATTTTTTGAACAGAATTGGAGACGTCGGGTTGAGTCCATTAACTGCCCTTCTCCTCAACCAGAGAGTCATTCTCGTGACGATGACCTAGGATTTCATGACAATCTAGAGACGTCCATTGCTTTTGAGGACGGGATCTTTTTCCAGGGAAGCCTTGACGATACCAAGGTAGCCCTCATAGCTGATCACCCTGGGGCCCTCCCTTCTTCCCCTGTAACTAGCAAGAAGGCCTCTTCCCGAACAGAGCGTTTTCCTCGCGCTACTCTGAGTGTGCTGACTTCTACTACCAAGGGTCGTTGCACTACATGCCAAATATCAACTAGAGCAGTGCCGAATGCACCGGCATCGGTCAACAACGGAGTTTCCAATCGTAAGGCAACTATGGGAGATGCATCGATCGCACCCTTGTCTCAAGGGTAGTATATCCGAAGCCATTGCTAATTTTGCTACCACAGGCTCCCTTTAACATTACTAAGACCTGCAGAAGAAGAGCATCACCACCCCTGTCCGAAGATGTCAAGGAGGTGTCAGGGCGTAATCCCGGACCTGGGTCCTCCGCATGGGCTGGGGTCAATGTGGAAGATGCTGCCACAAACCCGCCTCTGGAGGATCCAGAGGATGTCTTCATTACCCGAAAGTGTGATGAATCACTGATGGTGGAGGGAATCCTTGCACGACGCATCGCCTTTTCCAATCAAGAGTTCAATGTGTTTAGTTCGGTGGACACATACCTCGAAGCAGCCCGAACAGGGCTTGAGGGCATTTCCAAAGTCCTGTCCGCCAACATGCAGGCACAAGATTTGTTTTAAATCCGAACATAAATCCTAACCTAGTAGCCCCCGAGCCTTCATTCGGGTGGGACGACCGAGTTAACACTACAAAAAAAGACACATCCATGACATTTTGGGCCGAACAATTTTTTTTCTGTCATACATATGACACTTCTATGACGATAATTGTGACCAAACCCGGTATCAACATAGATGTCGTGGGCTCCTACTTCTATGACAAAAAATCATGATAGAAGATGGGCTTTTCGTCCTGGGCGGGCCGGAGACGCAACTGCATGACATTCTTTGGGCCGTCCATGACGGAAAAAACCATGGTAGAAGCGAGGGGGAGGAAAATTTCGGGGAGTTGCCGGTTACGGTGGGAGGTTGGGTGACGAGCGATGCGCGTTTCTCTCGTACAGGTATGCGCGTGTGTGCGAGGCGTTGGCTCTAACTGAACCCGAGCGAGGCGTTGGGCTCTAACAGAACCCGAGCGATCGATCGATGGTTGTTAACTAAACCCGATGGAGCGATTCCTTCTCTACTGGTGCTAACTAAAGCCGATCGATTGGATGAACAGTGAGCGTTGCGGGGGGGGGGGGGGTTGGATGAAAAGCGAGCGGTGGCGTTGCCTCTGGGTGAACAAGACCCCGTGGTGTGGAGGGCTGGATGAACAGTAGATGATGGAGGGTGACCGTGGAGGGGTGGTTGAACAGGACCCCGTGGTGTGGAGGGCTTAATGAACAGTAGACGGTGGAGGGGTGAGCGTGGAGGGTTGGTTGAACAGTAGCCGGTGGAGTAGCGCACGGTGGAGGCGGGATGAACAGGAGCCCGTGGAGGCTAGAGGAGGTCGACAGTAGCCCGGGGAGGCTAGAGGAGGTCGACGGTGGAGATGAACAGTATCCCGTGGAGTCCCGTTTTGCGGTACACCACACCCCTCCCGATGAACATGACCCCCGTTTCGACCGTAGGATGTCCGTTTTGTCCGTTTTGCGGTACGCCACACCCCTCCCGATCAACAGGACCCCCGTTTCGACCGTACCGCTCCAACACAAGTCCGTTTCGTCTGTTTTGCGGTACGCCACACCCCTCCCGATCAACAGGACCCCCGTCTCGACCGTAGGAGGTCCGTTTCGTCTGTTTTGCGGTACACCACACACCTCCCGATCAACAGGACCCCCGTTTCGACCATTTCGATCAACAGGACCCCCGTTTCGATCTGAATGACAATGCTACGTATGCTTCGACCAGGTGGGTCCCGACTGTCAGGCACTTCCTTGCCTGCGAAGATGTAGCTGGTGGGTCCCAGCAGTCAGGGAGGCAAATCATTTTGTTTCTTTGCCCGGACGCACTTCCTTGCGTGCGAAGATGAAGCTGGTCGGTCCCAGCAGTCAGGGGCGAATCATTTTTTTTTGTGCGGACGCACTTAATTGCGTGCAAAGGTGTAGCTGGTGGGTCCCAGCAGTCAGGGGAAAATGTTTTTTTGCAAAATACGGTGGCCAGTCCGGTGGGTGCCTGCTGTCAGGTTGAGGAATAATTATTTTGCATGTAATAAGGAGGCACTTCCTTGCTGCAGCCGTGGACCCAGCTGTCAGCGTCTCCACGCACAGTACTCTTCCAATGGAATTCGGTCGTTGACCACATTGACCACGCCGCGCCGAGAGCACCACGACGGTGGAGGACGGCGAGGCCTAGGAAGGGGACGACACGGAGGCAGGGAAGAATAGGCAGTTGTTTCCCACGCGGAGGGGAGTACGATTGTACGAGCGTTTACTGGTTCGTCTCCCGTCGCCGGAGAATAACAACAGGTGTGGGTGAGTAGAGGGATGGCTAGGCCAGAGATGGGAGTACGGTGGGGCGGTGAGGCCTGCGCGGAAGCACAGCCGGCCATGGGGAGGAGGGAGCAGGCAGTCCCACCAGCACATGTTTGAGCGGCTGGAGCAGGAAGAGCAGAGATTGAAGAAGCACGACGGCCGTTGGATGGACATCCAACAGTTACTGCTTGTGCGTCAACCATTTTTTTAGGAAAGCCTCAAATCTGGAAAACAGCATAAAGCCCATCTGCCATTATTTCTAATAATTTACAACCCATTTGCTAATTATTAAGGTTTTTTTGGAGCCCATATTCTTTTTGTTAGCATTACAACCCATATTGTGGCCACAGTTAAAAAAATATAAGAAATTTTGCATACTTCGGTGTGGTCCAAACTTTTTTTAATCCCGAAATTTCGACTCACATTCAAACTGATTTTAAAAATAAATGTATATCAATATAAAATCCAACAAATTCTCCACGCATAAAAATTAATGTAATTTAAAATCTTGAAATCAAAAAAAAGATATTTGAAACTAATTACCGGTTTGATGTGTTTTAAAAATGTACAGCCCATTTCTCATTACTGATGGGCCATTTTCTCGGCCAGCCGAATGAAAGCTCTCCTCGTCTTGAATATTTGCAGCCCAATAGGCGTGACAAAGCGACTTACTTGGCAAATCACAAAAAAAGTGGGTTGTGGCCATGGACCCAGCTGTCAGCCTCTCCACGTACAGTACTCTTTCGATGGAAGTCGTTCCTTGACCACGTTGACCACGCCACGCGGAGAGCACCACGGTGGTGGACGACGGCGAGGCCTAGGAAGGGGACGATGCAGAGCCGGGGAAGCCGCGGCAGTGGAAGCCCGCGCGGAGAGGAATACGAGGGTTCACCGGTTCGGCTGCGGTGTGAGGCTGCCGTCGCCGCAGGGCCTGGCCAGCGGTGGGAATAGTAGGGGGCGGTGATGCCTCCGCGGCAGCACAGCCGGCCACGGGAGGCAGGAGCGTGCGACACAAGCGGCGCTGCTTTGGGCGGCTGGAGCAAGAAGACCAGAGGTTGAAGAAGCACTACGGTCATTGAATGAACATCGTACGGTCACTGGAGCTAGAATCGTTCATATTGACTAAGTTGACAAAGCCCTTCGTCCCCGTCAACTTAGTAGGCCCACAAGACAGCCTCCCATCAAGGTGGGTCCCAGCTAGCCGGGGGAGTATTCATTTTTTGTGCGTAATAAGGAGGCACTTCCGGTGGGTCCGAGCTGACAGCGGGGTGAACGTTTTTTTCCCGAAATACGATGGCCTGTCCGGCAGGTCCCAACAGTCAGGGGGAAACGATTTTTTTCGCAAAATACTGGTGGCCCGTCCGGTGGGTCCCCGCTGTCAGGTGGAGGAGTAATTATTTTCCGCGTAATAAGGAGGCACTTCCTTGTGGCTGCTATGGACCCAGCTGTCAGCCTCTCCACGTACAGTACTCTTCCGATGGAAGTTGGTCATTGACCACATTGACCACGCCTCGCCGAGAGCACCACGGTGGTGGACGACGGCGAGGCCTAGGAAGGGGACGACGTGGAGCCGGGCCATGGGAGGCAGAAGCAGGCGGTAGCACATCCGGCCACGAGAGGCACGAGCAGGCGGCATGACTGGTGCTGCTTTGGGAGGCTGGAGCAAGAAGACCAGAGGTTGAAGAAGCACTATGGCCGTTGGATGGACATCATACGGTCACTGGAGTATTGACTAAGTTGACAAAGCCCTCCGTACCCGTCAACTTAGTAGGCCCACAAGTCAGCCAAACAATATGGTGGGTCCCAACTAGTAGGGGGTATTCATTTTTTTGTGCGTAATCAGGAGGCACTTCCTTGCGTGCGAAGATATAGCTGGTGGGTCCAACCTGTCAGCGGGGGGAACGTTTTTTTCACGAAATACAGAGGCCCTTCCCATTGGTCCTAGCTGTCAAGTGGAGGAATAATTATTTTGCACGTAATAAGGAGGCATTTACTTGCGGGCGGCCGTGGACCCAGCTGTCAGCCTCTCCACATACACTCCACTTCCGATGGATGTCGTTCATTGACAATGTTGACCAGGCCGCGCCGAGAGAACCAGGGCGGTAGACGACAGCGAGGCCTAGGAAGGGAACGACACGGAGCCAAGGAATACTCGGTAGTTGTTTCCCACGCGGAGGAGTACGAGGGTTTACTAGTTCGTCTGTCGTCGCCGGAGAATAACAGCATGTGTGGGTGAGTAGAAGGATGGCTAGGCCAGCGATGGGAGTACGGTGGGGCCGTGAGGTCTGCGCGGCAGCATAGCCGGCCGCGGGAGGAGGGAGCAGGCAGTCTTGCCGACGCTTGTTTGAGCGGTTGGAGCATGAAGAGGAGAGATTGAAGAAGCACGACAGCCATTGGATGGACATCCAATAGTCACTGCTCTCGTGTGTTGACTAAGTTGACAGGGCGTTGCATGTGCGTCAACCTTTTTTTATGAAAGCATACGCGTCAACCTGTAGTAGGCGCACAAGTCAACCTCAAATCTGTGGAAGACAACATACAACCCATCTACCATTATTTCTAATAATGTATAGCCCATTTGCTAATTCTTAAGATTTTTTTGGAGCCCATCTTCTTTCTGTTAGCATTACACCCCATATTGTGGCCACGGTTAAAAAGTATACGAAATTTTACATTTTTCGGTGCGGTCAACTGTTTTTAATCCAGAAATATCGATTCACATTCAAACCATTTTGAAAAATAATTTATATAAATATAAAATCCAAATAATTGTCCACGCATAAAAATCAATGGAATTTAAGATCTTGTAATGAAAAAAATTAAAACTAATTCCCGGTTTGATGTGTTTTAAAAATGTACAGGCCATTTCTGGGCAAAACGAATGAAACTCTCCTCGTCTTGAAAGATTTGCAGCCCAGCAGGGCCGATAAAGCAAGTAGGCCTTGTTTGGCTATTTCTTTTAAAAAATAGAACTGGGCTAGCCATTTTTAGCAAGAAAAAAACACAACTGGGTGCATGATGTGGTAATCATAAATAAAACCCTGGCTAGACAGGCCACAGCGCCCGCACAGCCCCGTTGTTACCCTGATCCATCGCTAAAACTAGTATAAATAATAACTGCTTGTTCCTCAAAAAAAAAACTACGCGACTTGCTGGGTCCCTGGTGTCAGCCGCTCGTAGTGTAATTCTCTCGTTTATTGACTACATTGACAATGGCGTGAGCCCCAGATGTCGAACCATTAGGAGGAACCATATTTTTGGGCTTGTACTATAGAGGCACTTGCTTGCGTACTTCCATGACGCTGGTGGGTCCCTACTGTCATCCTCTCCACGTACAGTCATCTCCTTGTTCCTCTCGGTTGTTGACGACGTTGACAATGCAAGAGGGCAGCGCACCGCACACGATGAGCGAACCAAGGCCGCAAGGCGGAGGACGAAGGCGAGGCCTCGGACGGAACGAACAGGGGCCGTTGAAGATGCGCCTGTCGAGTCGCAGGCGGAGGGGAGTACGAGGGTTGACTGGTTCGGGCGCGGGTGCGTGTTGGGGCTGACGTCGCCCGAGAATAACAGGACGTGTGGGGGAATAGAGGGAGGTACTGGCCAACGTTGGAGGGTATGTACGGTAGGGTGGCGGAGGCGCAGCCAACCATGGGAGGCGGGAGCAGGCGGAGCCGACAGGGTGGTTTGGTTTGGGCGGCTGGAGGAAGAAGAAGACAAGAGATAGAAGATACACGACAGATGTTGGATGTCAATCCAACGGCTGGTAGGCAGAATCGTTTGTTGACTGGCTAGTAAGTCGACACCACCTTGGATAGGTTATTTCCTCGCGTGTCCCAAATGTCGGAATCCAAATCTTTCACGGTCATGCAGCCTTTCCTATGAAAATTTACAGCCCATTTGATGTGCTAGTTCGAAATAAGTTTGTGGGTGCTGGTGGGGGCTAATCACTTGGCTTCTGTAATGCACAGTGAGCTCAAGCAGCCGGCAAGAGTGATGTGATTTCCCTTGGTTGGGATTTGTTACAATATTTCACTCTAAATTAAACGAATGGCAAGCCATTTGGCTTGTTTCAAAGAAAATATGACAGTCACAGCCGAGTTGAAAAGGGCAGGAACATCTAACTCCAGCTTACAAACTGTACAAAAGCACGAGGGTTAATTGTTCATCAAGTTTACAAAAAACCCCAGATTGAAAAGGGCAACAACATCTAACTCCAACACTGTTTTCGGCAGTCACAATCAAATGGATTGGTCAGGTCCATAGAATGAACATCCTGGGTCGTAAAATTTACTGGATTATGACGACAATATGTTGTAAATAGAATCCCGGCACGTTCAGAAGCTCTTTTGCCCACCTGAAACTCCTTTTTGCTCTTCGACATACCCATCCGTCAAAACCATGCTGCTGATAAACTTAAGCCTGATGGACAATAGTAACCTCGCATTCAACGGGAAGAATGTGACAAATCTTGTGTTTGCACGGTTGGCTACATATCGTTCTAGCGTTATTGTCTTCAATCGAATCTCATGAGAAGTGAGAAAATCCTGATGCTTACGAATCCACCGATTGGTTATAACTTTCTTACCCCGTCCTGTTGCCTAAATAGCATGTAGATTGAAAACAGTTAAGGTCTAAAAGAAGAGGGTCTAAAGAGCAACAACTGAACGGTAAATTCTAGTACACTATATGCGGGATTCAATGTGCATGAAATTATCACCTTTATATACAACTTCTCCAGACATGGAAAGCATTGCAGCAAGCCAATAATCTTGTTCAGATCAAAACTATTCATTTGGATATATAAGATCTTGACAGAATCCAACACCATTGATAGGCCATCCATGGAGAAACTCTTCATTGAGCATGGAACATAATATTAGTACAAAATATGTACTCCAAGATGATATATAAATTATGCGCAAAAATTTAAAATGCAGCTTATGGTTACAAGTGTAGATGATAATATAAAGTACCTGAAGACATGTGGAGCCAAACACCATATTGAAATGAGCACAGAGATCATGTATTACACCCAAGGTCTCTAGTTTAGGCGCAGAGAGGACGGTTATTTGCAACGGTGAATAACTAGAATCAAGGAATAACCTTTGAAGTGAAGGGGCATCTTGGATGATGAGCTGCCTTCCGTCAAAAGAAATTCCAATTCTTACAAGGTTAGGTGACTTTATTTGGAGACAACCGATTCTAATTGTGGAAACAAGCACCAAGCACTCCAGCGCAGGGCAACTGGAGTGGATGATGCTGTGCAATGAGGCCTCCGATATACGAAACCGCACAAGTGAAAGTTTCTTGAGAAATGGGAGTCGAAGGTTAAGTACCAGATTGTCTGGTAGGTAGCACAGCGCAAAGGTGGCGGTGTGGAGAGAGGAGGAAAACCGCGAGATGGACATCGGTGCTGAGGGAATGTGGTATGTGATTTCTAGGGGAATAGTAGAACTCAAGCAGCTGTAGTTCTGTGAATTTAGGGGATTTTAGCCAGGAGTCCACCGTGTAGGGCATGGTATGCTTGCTCAGGTAGCATGACGGGATGCAGAGGCTTTGAATGGAGACCTGGTGGGAGGAGATGATGGCTCTGGGTATTTCAAAATCATTAAAGAGAGATAGCTGACGACAGTCGAGATTAAGGGGCACGGCGCGCCATAGAGGGCGCCACCGAATTGAGAGGGCTTGGGTGTGGCAGCAATCCTAGGTGGGGAGAAGCGAGATGATCTCCCCAAGGACGGCATCCGGGAGATCGCTGATGCGGTCCACCCGAGATTCTATGGGTTCCTGGTATCCGGTGGGGGCGGGGTCGCCGCTTCTCCCCGCGCTGCCGGGTGCGGGATCTACAACAGGCGTCGCCGCTGGCGGGAGCCTCATCTTCTTGGCGCTGGGGTCAACCGACTCCATTTTCCTCGAGGGCGTCACGTTGAGCTCACGGATTTGAGCAGAGTAACGAATGATGAGCCTAGTTGTAGTGCGAGCGAAGAAGAAGGGGAGCTGGGGGTTTTCTGTAGGAGTGAGGAAGAAGGGGAGCTGGGGTTTTCTGTAGGAGTGAGGTGAGGAATTTGGGGGTACAAGTGGAGCAAGCTGACGTGAGGTGGGTGGGAGCGAGGAGGAAGAAGAGCACCCAGGTTTTTTTTGGGGGGGGGGCGGTGTGCTGGTTGTGGGTAGCACCTTTTCAATTGATTTTACTATTTACTAGTGTAGTTTGGCTGTTTTGTCTTGGGCCCAGAGAAACAATTACTACTAGTACAGTGGAGACACTCTACAACTACCCAGAAAAACAATTACTACTAATACAATGGAGATACTCTACCGCTTCTGGCTCCTCCTAGGTCATTGAAACGTCTCCCTCTACTGAATGTCGTTATACTTTTGTTCACCGACATGCAGGCCATGCAGCGCGCGGGCCCAAATGCCATCCACCAAATTAGAAGGCAGTATGCAGGCGGAGAGTCACCCCGGTCATAGCGCGGCAGTAATGAGCCGCCGTATCACAAAGCCCCACCTCCCCGCAGTCTAAGTTTGACAGACGAAGCAACCATCATTTCACTCTTCGCTGAATCCCCTTCTCCCTCACCGTCTTCAAGAAAGGCAACACTCGCATCTGCCACTGTTCTTCTCTCCCAACAAATGGAAGGTAAGCGGATCCGTGATGTTGGTATATTTTCATTCAGAGAAAAAAAAAGAACTTTTGCAAAGCAGTAACCGATCCTCACTCTCTTTTTTGTTTCATTGTCATTGCGATTGTGTTTTCCTATCAGTGGTCTCCTAGTATTCGCCAATTTCATGATGGACCAAGGAGAACCAGGAAAAGATCTGCCGATATTGGAGCAGACGCGAGAGGCTGATCCCCATGAGACAGAGAGCTCCAAGAAGATGGAGGCAACCACCGAGCCAACCCCAGATATGCTCACGGCCACTACTGAGATGGTCAATGCCCCGTTTGAGGTTACAGCCCCCGTGGCACCACTGAGCTGCCCAAGGTGATTTCCTTCTTTGCCGATCTCGATTGTGGTTTTTCATCTAAGTATGTGGTGATTTTTTTATAAAAGGAAGTATGTGGTGATTAATAATGCAAATTTTATTAGCTTCGATGCCATGCTATACATAGTGGTTTAAATAACTTGAGTTTCTATACTGAAAAGTAATTCAGAATTTGTTTCTGTTTCAATTAGAGCCCTGATGTAGACAAGGATTGTGTGGTTGTGCATGTCACTCGCTATGAGGCGGACGACCTGAATATACGGACTGGGAAAACAGAGTTCTTAGGCCGTTGGATCCTGGAATCCATTTGCGGTTATAACAATGAAGAGTTGTATTCTAGCCTCACTATTGTCAGGCGTGTTGTCCAGGGTGTACTGAAGCACAATAAGTTCAAAGCTACTCCTCGTTTGTGAGGCATAATGTTCTTGTCAAGCTTATGCAGAAAGATGACGTGGCATGCCTCCACAAACAAGTTTATAAGTGGCAAGGCCACAAGGTTGTCTTCATGAAGGTTCACAGGATTGAGCTGTTGCGGGACGTCCTCGATGATGTTCATGGCAAGGTCCGTCTGGTGTCCATCCCAAATTAGATCGAGGCATGAAATAGTTGCTCCAGCTAGTGTTTAATAGTAGTTTGGAATGTGTCTAATTATCCAAACCTTGCCTGTTGTCGACCCCTCTAGGGCTAGTACTCTGTTTGAATCCATCTATGGGAACTGCTGCTACTTTTGTGTGCCCATGAATCATGTGAGAACCATCATAATTGTTGCCGAAACAGATGCGTCCTCACTAGTTTTTTCATGAATATGGCATGGTAAGACATAAGTTGTCACGGTTTATCATACGAGCAGTGTATGTTTTGATGAAATAGAGCACACGTTCGAGAATCGTGCACCGACGTATACATAAGTACTTGTAAACACTGTTGGTGCTACCCCACTTGTAAGCAGTTATGCAAAACACGGCACATTGGCTCAGCTCGCTTCAAGACTAGGCTATCGACCAGCTAACAATGAACAATCTGCTGTCTGACATATAAGCAACTATGTATCTTGTTACAGTGGTTCATGCAGTTAATTGAGACCACAATGTAATGAATTCCAAACGTTCACACGCTAGTCCAGCGCTCATGTGGAACAGTCACATTAAACTCGTCTTCATAAAAATCTTGAAAAGCATAAGTTAAGAAATTTTATACATCTCAATGATTCATGGAACATAACAAACATATACTAGTTCACATCAAAAGACAAAGTTGTGAGAAGGTTTACAAATCAGGAAAAAACAAGAAAGGCTTCTCTGAGCAAAGGGCCTCTCGGCAGGCTTAAATTTCCTGGAGTTCACTCTGGTTTTTTCTTGTTGCCACCATCCAGGGTTAGGTTCTCTCATTCCAGAATAACCAATTATAAGTGTGGTCTCAGCTAGAATGCTGAACTGAACCGTGCAGTGTATTGACCAGCTGAAATGCTTGTGCATTCCACTAAATTTAAGCACCGCTATTTGCAGAAATAAGCAGACCACAATGCCTCTTGTCCGCGCACCTGTCCAAAAAACCGCCGTGCAGCCATGCCAGCTAGTCCTTGGTCCATGGATGAGCTGGTAGAAAGTGCATTCCAGACTAGGATGCAGTTGTTTTCGCTCGTCCCTGCACTGCAATCAGGAAGTAAAACGTACGAATCAGCTTCTTTTAGATTGCGTTGGTCATTCTACCTTAGTTACTACCAATGTAGGGATACCTTGAAGACGGGAGGTTAGACGACGGCAACGAGGGATAGCCATCTCATTTTGCGCAGTTGTACTAAAACTGAGGTGTGTGCTTTTGATTGCGCGGATAGAAACGATATGGAGATAGACATCCCGAAATGATATGGAGACAGACATCCCTGTTTGCGCAAATATGACATACGGTTATTTAAACAGTGACACATATTACTACTTTCCCCCGTTTCCTCTTAGAACCAAGTCCTAGAAGGGGTCGAAGGCCCTTGTCGGTGTCAAAACCGGCGGATCTCGGGTAGGGGGTCCCGATCTGTGCGTCAAGGCTGATGGTAACAAGAAGTAAGGGACACAGATGTTTACCCAGGTTCGGGCCCTCTCGATGGAGGTAAAACCCTACTTCCTGCTTGATTAATATTGATGATATGGGTAGTACAAGAGTAGATCTACCACCAGATCATAGAGGCTAAACCCTAAGAGCTAGCCTATGATGCTATGATTGTAATTATGATCGGCCTTCTAAGGACCAACCTCTCCGGTTTATATAGATACCGGAGAGGGCTAGGGTTTACATGGAGTCGGTTACAAGGAAGGAAATATAATATCCGGATCGCCAAGCTTGCCTTCCACGCCAAGGAAAGTCCCATCCGGACACGGGCCAAAGTCTTGAGTCTTGTATCTTCACGCTTAAATAGTCCGGACGTTGTACATAGCCCGGCTGTGCGGATACCCCCTTATCCAGGACTCCCTCAATAGCCCCTGAACCAGGCATCAATGACAAAGAGTCCGGCACGTAGTATTGTCTTCAGCATTGCAAGGCGGGTTCCTCCTCCGAATTCTCCAAAGTGGATTATCGAACACGTAGACCGTGTCCGGATCTGTAAGATGATCTTTATCTGTGTCAAAACCAGCGGATCTCTGGTAGGGGGTCCCGAACTGTGCGTTTAGGCGGATGGTAATAAGAGACAAGGGACACGATGTTTTTACCCAGGTTCAGGCCCTCTCGATCGAGGTAAAACCCTACTCCTGCTTGATTAATATTGATGATATGGGTAGTACAAGAGTAGATCTACCATGGGATAAGAGAGGCTAAACCCTAGAAGCTAGCCTATGGTATGATTGTTGTTCGTCCTACGGACTAAAACCCTCCGGTTTATATAGACACCAGAGAGGGCTAGGGTTACACAGAGTCGGTTACAACGGGAGGAGATCTACATATCCGTATCGCCAAGCTTGCCTTCCACGCCAAGGAAAGTCCCATCCGGACACGGGACGAAGTCTTTAATCTTGTATCTTCATAGTCCAGGAGTCCGGCTAAAGGTTATAGTCCGGCCATTCGGACACCCCCTAATCCGGGACTCCCTCAGTAGCCCCTGAACCAGGCTTCAATGACGACGAGTCCGGCACGCAGATTGTCTTCGGCATTGCAAGGCGGGTTCCTCCTCTGAATACTTCATAGAAGATTTTGAACACAAGGATAGTGTCCGGCTCTGCAAAACAAGTTCCACATACCACCATAGAGAGAATAATATTTGTACAAATCTAATCTGCTGACATATTCCGCAGCATGACATCACGCCACGGCCAAGCCTTTATTCGAACCGTTTTACTGTCCCACCTCAGCGCGTTTAGCGAGGCGGTTTCCTTGGCACGTCTTGTCGAAGCAGAGATCGTGTCCCCTTATTCCAGGATTCTCATCAATAGGGGCATTGGTAACCCAACTGCGCCATTAATTATGGCGCTTGGGAGATAAGCGAGTTTTACCAGGCTGGTGGGGGCACATAGTTTCGTCCGCCCATATAAGGGGATAAGGATCCACCTTTTCACCTATGCCTTTTTCCTCCTTTGCTTATCCATTTCCGCGCACTCGAGCTCCAGCGCCCAAGTCCGCACTTCCCACCTCAACCCTCTCCAGCCATGTCCGGAGCAGGAGGCAGGTGGATGGTCTCCTCCGTCACGGAGGGACACAAGAAAAAGCTGAGGGAGGCCGGATACTTGTCCAAAGACATCATGCACCGGCTCCCAGAAGGGGGGCAGCTCATCCCCACCCCTAGGCCCCATGAGATGGTGGTGTTCCTCACCCATTTCCTCCACGGACTAGGTTTCCCACTTCACCCATTTGTCCGGGGGCTCATGTTCTACTACGGTCTGGATTTCCACGATCTGGCCCCGAACTTCATCCTCAACATCTCGGCGTTCATCGTCGTGTGCGAGGCCTTCCTTTGCATCCAGCCCCACTTCGGCTTATGGCTGAAGACTTTCAATGTCAAGCCGAAGGTAGTGGGAGGCCGGCAAGCGGAGTGCGGAGGGGCCATGGTGGGCAAGATGCCCAACGTCATATGGCTTGAGGGCTCCTTCGTAGATACCATAAAGGGGTGGCAATTGCGGTGGTTCTACATCACCGAGCCGCGTGACCTTGAATGGGCAGCGGTCCCCGAATTCCGATCTGGCATCCCCACACGGCTCACCTCCTGGAAAGAGAAGGGCCTGTCGTGGGGCAAAAAAGAGAAGCTGACCGGACTCCAAACATGCGTCCAACGCCTGGTGAGCAAGAAGCTCAAACTCGTCAACGTAGTCCAGGTCATGCTCATCCGCCGGATCCTCCCGTGCCAACAACGGGCTTTCAGCTTGTGGGAGTTTAATCCGGCACAACACCGAACCCTGAGCAGGCTCTTCGACACTATGTACGAAGATGTCTGGAAGGTGCTGTTCAAGGGCGCCGAGGTTCCCGCATCCACTACCGAGGATCGCGGATTCAGCGCGCAGCGTCAAGCCAGCGCGGTAAGCTATTTTTACCTCTTACAGGATATTTGTTTTTCATAGTTTGACTCTATGTGGGATCTAAGCCCCCATGCCTTTGACAGGACTGGCAAAGGACGGCCGAACAGGTCAACTGTTCGGCTCCTTTGCCAGAAGATCCAGCCGACGCCCGCTTGGCGAAGCTGCTGGTTCCGGCACCTTACGTGGTGCCGGAGAAGAAGGCCAAAAAGAAGGCCACGGGAACTCGAAAGAGTTGCCGGCGCCCGGTGGTGTCGAATTCATCGTACGATGGCTCCGAGACGCGCTCCTCTCACGAAGACGAGGAGGAGAACCCTTCCCCCGGACTATTCTACCAACGTCGCCGACAGCGAGGAGGAGCTGCCGCCCAGGGCCAAGCCCCTGGCGAAGTCTTAAGTGTTCTCACACTAGAGTGATTCATAGTGTTCTTTTGTTGCACAGCTCTCCCTGATGCCGGATATAATCATGCAGTCCGCCCCGAGCCCAGATCTACGTGTCGTCGAGCAGCTCCTTAGGCTCGTCGGATGTGAATAGAACTTCACTTCTGGCCGCCTCCTCCCCTCTCCCTACGGACGATGCCGAGGTGTTGTCCCAAGAGGTTCCAAATCAAGGGGAGGCAGTCCTGGGGGCGCCTCAAGGCGACGTCCTGGACTCCAGGCGCAAGGCGGGCAAGACCCCCAGGGGCTCCAAGTTCGGCCTTCGGTCGGACACCGCGCTAGAACCTTCAGTTGTTCCGGACTCTGAATGGCAACCTCCTTCCAAGAGGAGCAAGCCTACCGAGCCAGTGACCTCCGTCCAACCGGAGGCACCGGATAATTTGCTGGAGGTGCTTAATGGCGCCTCCATCGACGAGGAGCACCGTACCGTAATGAGTACGGTGATCCAGAAGGTTCAGTCTGCCAAAAGCGGACTGACTAAAGCATGTGCCAGCCTTCTAACAGGCTTTGAGGTATGTGAAAAATATGTGAAAATATTACCGCATAGACAGTAGCCCCTAACGCTCTATTTGGCTTTCGGAAAGAAAAGCCGAATAGAGGATCTAATCACATTCGCATGAGTCTAACATAAGTATGTCAATATGGGAATGCAGGCTGCGCTGCTGACCTCTGCCGCACTGACTACAGAGGTCGATGCATTGAAGCAGAGCCTCGAGCGGTCCGAGAACGAGCTCGGTCTTGCCAAGAAGCAGCTCGAGGACAAGGAAGGTAAGTAATACCTTATGTAAGTATATAAAAAAGATGTGGTTTGCAAAAAATGACAGGACCATCGTGAGTATCGCAGGGGCCACAACCGAGGTGGCGACCCTGAAGGAGGCGCTGTCCAAGGCCGAAGACAATACGGCCATGGAACGCACCGAGCGAGAAAAGCAGGAGGTGCGGGTGGCAGAGGTGCGGCAAGAGCTCCACGCTCTCGTGAAAAAACACGAGAGTTTGGAGCTTGACTCAAAGACTCGAGAGTCCGAGCTCTCCTCGGCTCTTGAGAGCGCCAAATCTGCTAAGGCCGAAGCCCAAAAAACCCTCCAGGAAATTGAGGCGATGAAGAAGATAGCGGCGGGTAAGGCATTCTTTATGCAAAGCAAGCACGTTAAAGTGAATTACTTGTTACTTACCCGATTCCGGACCTCTCCAGGAGCATTCGCAGATCTGCCCCGCAGTGTGTCCGACGCTGCCGCATTCTACCGGGCCGAGGAAGGGAGCTCGACAGAGAAGGTGTTCTTGTCCCAATATGTTGAGGCTGGACACCCGGTGCCCTTGAGCGACCAGCTGAAGGAGCTGGTCGAGCTCCATAAGGTAGCCGAACAGGCCATGGAGGGCCTTATAGTCTGGCTATGGCCTAGGGAGGTCATGCCTGGGAGCTACTTTGGGCTGGTGAGGAGGCTAGCAGATGCCTGTCCACGACTTGAAGTCATCGAGCGCTCTGTATGCATTGAAGGCGCCCGTAGGGCCCTTGCCCGTGTTAAAGTACACTGGGGCAAGATGGATGCTGAAAAGCTGGTGACAGATGGGCCACCGAAGGGCAAAGAGCATTGCAAGCCCGAGATGTATTATGAGGGCGTCCTGAAGGGTGCCCGCCTTGTGGCGGATGAATGCTCCAAGGATGTAATTTTTGAGTAAACTCGCTCGTGTTATCCTGTGCGCTGAAAACTTGTTCATATGCGCTAAGCAACGCTTTTTGAATTTAAAATATTACCTTCTGTGCGGCCGTTTATTAAATCTAAGAGATGGCGAGTCGTCGGCTTCTACCCCCGTGAGGCGCTCAGCAAAACGAACGAGGCAATCCGACTATAATGGTTTAGCACTCTCAGTTAGCCATAGAATTCTATAATTTTAAATTTCGGCGAAGCCCCTAGTATTCGGAAGACTGAGTTCGGGGCGCTATCCACGCCTAGGCCGGACAAAGCCAGCTCCTCGCTCTAAGCGACATAAGTCTTTAGGGACTCGAAACCTCTCCAACAGCGACCGGCTCTCGCCCTATCATGACGGTCAGTTTTAGCTTTCTCTACTAAGGTGCTTAACCTAGCTCAACCGGGGCACAATCGCAGTAGTTCTCTCAGTGCTACCTTAGCCGATATAACGGAACGTAAGGTACCAAAACATGGGAGCCGGGAAAACCCAACTATTGACCCAAGACATGATTCGGAGCCGATGCATATAATGCTATAAGTTCGGGGTGTCGCACTCGTGAGAGTGTTCGGACTTCTCACACCATCTTCTGGGGTACTTAAGCCCCTGGTGTATTGGTCGTACCAAAGTGTACGGTTGCATAATGTCATAACTGAACATATTTACGTAAAAAGTGAATGCAATAATAGACAAGAGCTATATATTGTTTATAAAAAGGCTGCTGTGAAAGCAGAACGATACAAATAGTGCGATAAGCAAAAGATGGAATTATTTGACATGTCCCCCTCCAGGGGCAAGCTGCGAGATTTTATGTAAGACAGATATTTAGCTCGTTATAGAGACCACCTGGGCATTCGAGGTAGCTTGCTGCCTCCCTGGCTGTTGCATCGTGTGTTCGGCGATTGTACTGCCGGACAGGCCTTCCGGAGAGTGGAGTCCTGAAAGTAAGAAAAAAGAATGACAAAATCGGGAGCCCCTAGTGCGGTTGAGCCGCATTTTGGGCGTGCCGTGGTTGTGGACCTCCCCTTATGCCCATGGTATTTCGAGAGCGTAATTATGTACGCGTAGTACTGGTTTCGCAAGTTCGCGAGGGCTGGGGTTGGGGCTGCACTGCTACGCTTGCTCAGAACGTGCCAGGTGGTCCTGTTGTAGGTTACTTCGGGCGCGCTTGATGGTGTCCGGACGTTTAATAGCCGGACTAGAGAATTGCCTTGAGAGGCTACCTTGTACTTCCGCTATAAGGGCTGCCGTATGCTCCTCCATTCGGAGAGAGCATTCGGTGTTTCCATTGACCATAATGACTCCTCGAGGGCCTGGCATCTTGAGCTTGAGGAATGCATAGTGGGGCACCGCATTGAACTTTGCAAAAGCGGTTCGTCCGAGCAGCACATCATAGCCACTTCGGAATGGGACTATGTCGAAGATTAACTCCTCGCTTCGGAAATTATCCATGGATCCGAAGACCACTTCGAGTGTAACTAAGCCTGTACAGTTGGCCTCTACACCTGGTATGACGCCTTTAAAGGTCGTCTTTGTGGGTTTAATCCTTGAGGGATCTATGCCCATATTTCGCACTGTATCCTGATAAAGCAGGTTCAGGCTGCTGCCGCCGTCCATAAGGACTCTAGTGAGGTAAAATCCGTCAATGATTGGTTCTAGAACCAATGCGGCGAATCCTCCGTGGCGGATGCCTGTGGGGTGGTCCCTTCGATCAAAAGTGATCGGGCAGGAGGACCACGGGTTGAACTTTGGGGCGACTGGCTCCAACGCATATACGTCCCTGAGTGCACGCTTCCGCTCCCTTTTGGGGATGTGGGTTGCATATATCATGTTCACCGTCCGCACTTGTGGGGGAAAGCCCTTCTGTCCCCTATTGTTCGGCGGCCGGGGCTCCTCCTCATCATTGCTATGCAGCCCCTTGTCTCTGTGTTCGACACTTAACTTGCCTGCCTGCTTGAACACCCAACAATCCCTGTTGGTGTGATTGGCTGGTTTTTCGGGGGTGCCGTGTATCTGGCACGAGTGATCGAGTATTCGGTCCAAACTGGATGGGCCCGGAGTATTTCTTTTGAATGGCTTTTTCCGCTGACCGGGTTTAGAGCCTCTGAATCCGGCATTGACTGTCGTATCCTCAGTATTGTCGCTTGTAAATGTGGCGCTTGTGCTTATTGCAACGCGACCTGCCATTGCTGTCCTTGGTATCCGAATTACCAGGGCTCTTGGTCATGTTATTACTATGAGCTAGCCAGCTGTCTTCTCCCGTGCAAAAGCGGGTCATGAGTGTTGTGAGGGCTGCCATGGATTTCGGCTTTTCCTGTCCTAGGTGCCAGGCAAGCCACTCGTCACGGATGTTATGTTTGAAGGCTGCGAGAGCCTCTGTGTCCGGACAGTCAACTATTTGATTTTTCTTGGTTAGGAACCGTGTCCAGAATTGTCTAGCCAATTCCTCTGGCTGCTTAATTATGTGGCTTAGGTCATCGGCGTCTGGTGGTCGCACATAGGTGCCCTGTAAATTGTCGAGGCATGCGGCTTCCAGGCCCTCCCAGCAACCAATTGACTCTGCTGGCAAGCTGTTAAGCCAATACCGAACTGGTCCTTTAAGCTTGAGTGGGAGGTATTTGATGGCATGTAGATCATCACCACGTGCCATGTGGATATGAAGGAGATAATCCTCGATCTATCCCGCGGGATTTGTTGTGCCATCATATGATTCGATGTTTACAGGTTTAAAACCCTCGGGGATTTGATGATCCATTACTTCATCTGTGAAGCATAGTGGGTGTGCGGCGCCTCTGTACTGGGCTATGTCACGACATAGCTCAAATGAGTTTTGTCTATTGTGTTCAGCCCAGCTGGATTTGCCATATCCGGCATGACGGTTATCGTCACGTTTCGTGGGGCGCCCACGCGATCTGTAGATCGATCTTGTTTGCCTTGCCTTGTCCTCCAATATATCTCGCAGGTCTGGCGCATTTCCCCGTGCCATGGTATTCTTTGAGCGACTTCGGGGCTCGGCTTGAGTGGATGGCCGAGAGGCCTCTCTGTCGCAGCCATGAGGTGGCCGGTCGGCCGCATCGTGTGTTGGTGATGTAGGTTTAGGTGCTTCCCCCTCTAATCGGGGTAACAGCCTGCGCTTTGGGTAGCTCTTGGAGGGGCGTTCGAGTTCGTACTCTTCGGCCGCAAGGACTTCAGTCCATCTGTTGGCTAGCAAGTCTTCGTCTGCTCTAAGTTGTTGCTGTTTTTTCTTGAGGCTACTTGCCATGGCCATAAGCCTGCGTTTGAAACGCTCTTGTTCGACGGGATCCTCAGGCACGACAAATTCGTCGTCGTCGAGGCTTGCCTCGTCTTCGGAGGGAGGCATGTAATTATCATCCTCTTCCTCTCTGTCTGCCGCTCTCTTATGAGGGCTGGCTTCTCCATCCTCCTGTGCTGAATCCTGCTGGAGGGGGCTGTCTTCGGCACTGTACGGGGTGTTATTATCTCCCGTGCCGGAATTGCCGATTTTGCTTTGGCGGGATTTAGAGCGGCGCCGCTGACGCCGGTTCTTAGGCTGCTTCTTGGAGGGGTCATCCTCCGTTGTTTCATCGCCATTCCCTTCTTTTGGGGTGTCCACCATGTATATGTTGTATGACGAGGTGGCCTTCCAGTGCCCTGTAGGCGCTGGTTCTTGGTCGTCTCCTGCATCGGCGTCCATACCGTCGATGTCTTCGGGGTCGAAGTCGATCATGTCGGTTAAATCATCGACAGTGTCTACGAAGTGGGTGGTGGGTGGGCTTTGAATTTCTTCGTTGTACGCATCCCAACCTTGCTGACCATAGTCCGGCCAGGGCTCTCCTGATAAAGAGAGAGACTTTAGTGAATTCAGAATGTCGCTGAAGGGTGAGTGCAGAAAGATGTCCGCGGCGGCGAACTCCATGATCGGTGCCCAATCGGGTTCGATCGGTAGGGGCGCGGGAGGTTCGAAGTCCGGAGAGGAGTCCGGCACCTTGGAGTCATGAGCTTCGCAAATGACAAGGCTTTCATTGAGAGTTCTGCATCATGACCGTCAGTTTTTGGCTTTCTCTACTGAGGTGCTCGCCTGGCTGAACCGAGGCACAATCGCAGTAGTTCTCCTGGTTCCGCCTTAGCCGATAGAGCAGAACGTAAGGTAGCAAAACACAGGAGCCGGGCAAACCTAACATTTGACAAAAGACATGATTCAGAGCTGATGCATATAAGGCCAAACTCGCGGCGCCGAACACTCCCTAAGGTATTCGGTCTTTATGAAAACGGGCTGGACAATGCCCTTGGTAAGAAGCCCCTGGTGTCCAGGTACGTGCAAAATTCTGACGTGGCCACATGCCAAGACGCCAGCCTCCTCCTCGGTTATACCGAGAAACTCGGGGATGTGTATCAACAAGAGACAGTGAAAAAGGTTTACGCAGGGTCTTAATCTGAAAAGAATCCTTGGAACGGGTCCCTACTGCACATCTGCGCCTGTGTCTCCGTTGTGCCGTATCTTGGACGGGTGTAGCACGGTGTTCATCTGTAAAAGAGAGGAACTTAGTTGAAAAATATCGTGCGAAAATCAATGTTATATTAAATAAACAAAGTATAATTCAAAAAATGGGTAAAAGTGAGCTTTATTGTCTCTTGTTGTACACACGCGGAGCCCCTTGTACGGGGGTATGCGGCTTGTAAGCCCTTGTATGTTTACGCCAGACTCGTCTACCCATGTCCGGGGTCTGAACGACCTGTTTAGGTGCTTTGATTAGTGAAGGCAGTTTAGTGTGTGGCTGTCAAGGCAGCCACACAGTCTTCCGCGGTCGAGGAAAACTCCATATTTCCCTTTAATGAGATGATGCCTCGCGGACCGGGCATTTTAAGCGTAAGGGATGCATAATGCGGTATTGTGTTAAAGCGGGCGAAAGCTTCGAGTCCCAGTAGCGCTTGATAGCTACTTGTAAATGGGGCGATGTGGAAGGTTAGCTTTTCGCGGCGGAAGTTGTCGGGGGAGCCAAACATAACTTCTAGCTAGAGAGAACCCGTACAATGGGCATCTGGGCCTGGCGTTACCCCTTGAAAGGCGGTGTTTCTATGGCAAATTTTTGTTGGGTTTATCCCCATTTTGCGGATTGTGTCCTGATATAGCAGGTTTAGACCACTGCCGCCGTCCATTAGGACTTGTGTAAAGTGGAGTCCGTCAATTATCGGATCTAATATCAAGGCAGTCCAGCCTGCATTCTGGATACTTCTGGAGTAATCCTGATGGTCGAAGGTGATTGGTTTTGACAACCAGTGGCGAGACTCCTCTGGGATAGGCCGTATGGCGCTTATCTCTATAGGCGCCACACTGTTTTTCTATTTTGTCACGTGAAGTGAGTTTACTGTTTTGACTTCTTGTGGGAAATTCTTTTGCTCTCCAGTGCTCTGCTTGTGGGGTTCGTCATCGTCTTCGCTTGGTATGTCGAGCCCCTTGTGTTCGGCGTTGAGTTTGCCAGATTGCTTGAAGACCCAACAATCTCGATGGCTATGGTTTGCAGTCTTCCCAGGAGTACTGTGGATTTGGCATATCTTGTCCAAGATTTTGTTTAGGTTAGATAGCTCATCCCTGTTATCCTTGAGGGGTAGCATTTTCTGATTCTGCTGAGAGCTTTGGAATCCGGCGTTGACTGTCGTGCTCTTCGGACTGTTTCCCTTAGTCCGGCGCTGGTCCTTGCTGCGTCGCGGTTTCCCGTTTCCATTCCTAACTTCGGATGTACTTGGGTCGCTAGTACTATTTCTTGCCAACCAGCTATCCTCTCCTGCGCAAAAGCGGGTCATGAGGCTTGTTAATGCAGCCATTGTTCTTGCCTTTTCTTGGCCGAGGTGTCTGGCGAGCCATTCGTCTCGAACGCTATGTTTGAAAGCTGCTAAGGCTTCGGCGTCCGGACGGTCGACTATCTGGTTCTTTTTAATTAGAAATCTATTCTAGAGTTTCCAGGCTGACTCTCCAGGTTGTTGAGTTATATGACTTAGATCGTCTGCATCCGGAGGTCGGACATAGGTCCCTTGAAAATTTGCCCGAAAAGCATCCTCGAGCTCTTCCCAACTTCCAATGGTGTTTCCGGGAAGGCTTTTAAGCCAATGCCGGGCTGGCCCGTTGAGTTTGAGGGGTAAGTATTTTATGGCATGGAGGCCATCTCCTCTAGCCATGTGTATGTGGAGGATATAATCCTCAATCCAGACTCCAGGGTCTGTTGTTCCGTCGTATGCCTCTATGTTTACGGGCTTGAATCCCGCTAGAAATTCATGGTCTAGCACCTCATCGGTGAAACATAGGGGGTGTGCGGCACCCCTATATTTGGGTGTGCCGTGATGTTGGGATACTTGTTGCCTTGCATTTCTTACTAGATCTTGCTTTCTTGGCCCGTAGATAGATCTGGCTGGGCCGTCTTTTTGATGTGAATCCTTGTGCGGATCGCATGCCGGCTTGTGTGCGGCGCCGTTCGCTGCTCTATGTTGGCCATGGAGATGTTTATCCGACCGGGTGGCTTCCTTATTTTTCGATTGCGGGGGCTCTAAGGCCTCTTCATCAAATTCCGGCAGTAATTTTGGCTTCGGATAGCTCTTTGTGTGGCGACTGTCGCCGTATTTGTCTGAGGTGTTGAGTACTTTGCTCCATCTAATTCTGAGTGCATCTTCCACTGTTTTGAGCTTCCGCTTCTGCTTTTTCAGGCTACGCGCAGTGGCGACGAGCCTTTTGTGGAGGTTCTTCCGTTCCAGCAGCTTGTCCGGCGTGATGTCGGTGTCAAAACCGGCGGATCTCGGGTAGGGGGTCCCGAACTGTGCGTCTAGGCGGATGGTAACAGGAGACAAGGGACACGATGTTTTTACCCAGGTTCGGGCCCTCTCGATGGAGGTAAAACCCTACTCCTGCTGGATTAATATTGATGATATGGGTAGTACAAGAGTAGATCTACCACGAGATCAGAGAGGCTAAACCCTAGAAGCTAGCCTATGGTATGATTTTTGTTCATCCTACGGACTAAAACCCTCTGGTTTATATAGACACCGGAGAGGGCTAGGGTTACATAGAGTCGGTTACAACGGGAGGAGATCTACATATCTGTATCGCCAAGCTTGCCTTCCACGCCAAGGAAAGTCCCGTCCGGACACGGGACGAAGTCTTCAATCTTGTACCTTCATAGTCCAGGAGTCCGGCCAAAGGTTATAGTCCGGCCATTCAGACACCCCCTAATCCGGGACTCCCTCAGTAGCCCCTGAACCATGCTTCAATGACGACGAGTCCGGCGTGCAGATTGTCTTCTGCATTGCAAGGCGGGTTCCTCCTTTGAATACTTCATGGAAGATTTTGAACACAAGGATAGTGTCCGGCTCAGCAAAACAAGTTCCACCTACCAACATAGAGAGAATAATATTTGCACAAATCTAATCTGCTGATGTATTCTCTAGCGTGACATCACGCCACGACCAAGCCTTTATTCGAACCGTTTTACTGTCCCACCTCAGCGCGTTTAGCGAGGCGGTTTCCTTGGCACGTCTTGTCGAAGCAGAGATCGTATCCCCTTATTTTAGGATTCTCATCAATACGGGCGTGGGTAACCCAACCGCGCCATTAATTACGGCGCTTGGGAGATAAGCGAGTTTTACCAGGCTGGTGGGGGCACATTGTTTCGTCCGCCCATATAAGGGGATAAGGATCCACCTTTCTCACTTACGCCTTCTTCCTCCTTTGCTTATCCATTTCCGCGCACTCGAGCTCCAGCGCCCAAGTCCGCACTTCCCACCTCAACCTTCTCCAGCCATGTCCGGAGCGGGAGGCAGGTGGATGGTCTCCTCTGTCACGGAGGGACACATGAAAAAGCTGAGGGAGGCCGGATACTTGTCCAAAGACATCGCGCACCGGCTCTCGGAAGGGGGGCAGCTCATCCCCACACCCAGGCCCCATGAGAGGGTGGTGTTCCTCACCCATTTCCTCCATGGACTAGGTTTCCCACTTCACCCATTTGTCCGGGGGCTCATGTTCTACTACGGCCTGGATTTCCATGATCTGGCCCCGAACTTCATCCTCAACATCTCAACGTTCATCGTTGTGTGTGAGGCCTTCCTCTGCATCCAGACCCACTTCGGCTTATGGGTGAAGACTTTCAATGTCAAGCCGAAGGTAGTGGGTGGCCGCGAAGTGGAGTGCAGAGGTGCCATGGTGGGCAAGAAGCCCAACGTCATATGGCTCGAGGGCTCCTTCGTAGAGACCATAAAGGGTTGGCAATCGGGGTGGTTCTACATCACCGAGCCGCGTGACCCTGAATGGGCAGCGGCCCCCGAATTCCGATCTGGCATCCCCACACGGCTCACCTACTGGAAAGAGAAGGGCCTGCCGTGGGGCAAAAAAGAGGAGCTGACCGGACTCCAAACATGCATCCAACGCCTGGTGAGCAAGAAGCTCAAACTCATCAACGTAGTCCAGGTCATGCTCATCCACCAGATCCTCCCGTGCGAACAACGGGCTTTCAGCTTGTGGGAGTTTATTCCGGCATAACACCGAACCCTGAGCAGGCTCTTCGACACAATGTACGAACATGCCTAGAAGGTGTTGTTCAAGGGCGCCGAGGATCCCGCATCCGCTATCGAGGATCGCGGATTCAGCGTGCAACGTCAAGCCAGCGCGGTAAGCTATTTTTACCTCTTACAGGATATTTGTTTTTCATAGTTTGACTCTATGCGGGATATAAGCCCCCATGCCTTTGATAGGACTGGCACAGGACGGCCGAACAGGTCAACTGTCTGGCTCCTTTGCCCGAAGATCCAGCCGACGCCCGCTTGGCGAATCTGTTGGTTCCGGCACCTTACGTGGTGCTGGAGAAGAAGTCCAAAAAGAAGGCCACGGGAACTCGAAAGAGTTCCCATCGCCCGGTGGTGTCGGATTCATCGTCCGATGGCTCCAAGACGCGCTCCTCTCACGAAGACGAGGAGGAGGAAAGAGAGGTTTCTTCTCCAGTAGGAGAAGAAAAGAAAAGGAAGGTCGCCCCAACAGGGGAGGCCGGAGGGTCCAAGAAGCGAAGAACCCTTCCCCTGGACTATTGTACCAACATCGCCGACAGCGAGGAGGAGTTGCCGCCCAGGGCCAAGCCCCTGGCGAAGTCGTAAGTGTTCGGACACTAGAGTGATTCGTAGTGTTCTTTTGTTGCACAGCTCTCCCTGATGCCCGATATAATCATGCAGTCCGCCCCGAGCCCAGATCGACGTGTCGTCGAGCGGCTCCTTAGGCTCGTCGGATGTGAATAGCACTTCACTTCCGGCTGCCTCCTCCCCTCGCCCTGCGGACGATGCCGAGGTGTTGTCCCAAGAGGTTCCAAATCAAGGGGAGGTAGTCCTAGGGGCGCCTCAAGGCAACGTCCCAGACTCCTAGCGCAAGGGGGGCAAGACCCCCAGGGGCTCCAAGTCCGGCCTTGGGCCGGACACCGCGCTAGAACCTTCAGTTGTTCCGGACTCCGAATGGCAACATCCTTCCAAGAGGAGCAAGCCTACCGAGCCGGTGACCTCCGTCCAACCGGAGGCACCGGATAATTTGCTGGAGGTGCTTAACGGCGCCACATCGACGAGGAGCACCGTACTATAATGAGCGCGGTGATCTAGAAGGTTCAGTCCGCCAAAAGCGGACTGGCTGAAGCCTGTGCCAGCCTTCTAACAGGCTTTGAGGTATGTGAAAAATATGTGAAAATATTACCGCATAGACAGTAGCCCCTGATGCTCTGTTTGGCATTCGGAAAGAAAAGACGAATAGAGGATCTAATAACATTTGCAGGAGTCTAACATAAGTATGTCAATATGGGAGTGCAGGCTGCGCTGCTGACGTCTGCCGCACTGACTGCGGAGGTCGATGCATTGAAGCAGAGCCTCGAGCGGTTCGAGAACGAGCTTGGTCTTGCCAAGAAGCAGCTCGAGGACAAGGAAGGTAAGTAATACCTTATGTAAGTATATAAAAAAGATGTGGTTGCAAAAAATGACAGTACCATCGTGAGTATTGCAGGGGCCACAACCGAGGTGGCGACCCTGAAGGAGGCGTTGTCCAAGGCCGAAGACAATGCGGCCGTGGACCGCACCGAGCGAGAAAAGCAGGAGGCGCGGGTGGCGGAGGTGCGGCAAGAGCTCCACGCTCTCGTGAAAAAACACGAGAGTTTGGAGCTTGACTCAAAGACTTGAGATTCCGAGCTCGCCCCGGCTCTTGAGAGCGCCAAATCTGCCAAGGCCGAAGCCCAAAAAGCCCTCCAGGAAATTGAGGTGATGAAGAAGATAGCAGCGGGTAAGGCATTCTTTGTGCAAAGCAAGCACGTTAAAGTGAATTACTTGTTACTTACGCGAGTCGGAAGCTCTCCAGGAGCATTCGCAGATCTGCACTGCAGTGTGTCCGACGCTGCCGCATTCTACCGAGCCGAGGAAGGGAGCTCGACAGAGAAGGTATTCTGGTCCCAATATGTTGAGGCCGGACACCCGGTGCCCTTGAGCGACTAGCTGAAGCAGCTGGTCGAGCTCCATAAGGTAGCCGAACAGGCCATGGAGGGCCTTATAGTCCGGCTATGGCCTAGGGAGGTCATGCCTGGGAGCTACTTTGGGCTGGTGAGGAGGCTAGCAGATGCCTGTCCACGACTTGAAGTCATCGAGCGCTCCGTATGCATTGAAGGCGCCTGTAGGGCCCTTGCCCGTGTTAAAGTACACTGGGGCAAGATGGATGCTGAGAAGCTGGTGACTGATGGGCCCCCGGAGGGCAAGGAGCATCACAGGCCCGAGATGTATTATGAGGGCATCCTGAAGGGTGCCCGCCTTGTGGCGGATGAATGCTCCAAGGATGTAATTTTTGAGTAAACTCGCTCGTGTTATCCTGTGCGCTGAAAACTTGTTCATATGCGCTAAGCAACACTTTTTGAATTTAAAATATTACCTTCTGTGCGGCCGTTTATTAAATCTGAGAGATGGCGAGTCGTCGGCTTCTACCCCCATGCCACGAGTGCTGGGGTGTTCGGGATAAACCTGAGTGCTCTTGTTCCCATTCTCGGGTCGTTCGAGGGAGGCGCTCAGCACAACGAACGAGGCAATCAAATTATAATGCTTTATCACTCTCACTTAGCCATAGAATTCTATAATTTTCAATTTCGGTGAAGCCCCTAGTATTCGGAAGACCGAGTTCGGGGCGCGATCCACGCCTAGGCCGGACAAAGCCAGCTCCTCGATCTAAGCGGCATAAGTCTTTAGGGACTCGAAACCTCTCGAACAGCGACCGGCTCTCACCCTATCATGACGGTTAGTTTTAGCTTTCTCTACTGAGGTGCTTAACCTAGCTCAACCGGGGCACAATTGCAGTAGTTCTCCCAGCGCTACCTTAGCCGATATAACGGAACGTAAGGTACCTAAACATGGGAGCCGGGCAAACCCAACTATTGACCCAAGACATGATTCGGAGCCGATGCATATAATGCTATAAGTTCGGGGTGCCGCACTTGTGATAGTGTTTGGACTTCTCACACCATATTCTGGGGTACTTAAGCCCATGGTGTATTGGCCGTACCAGAGTGTACGGTTGCATAATGTCATAACTGAACATATTTACGTAAAAGATGAATGCAATAATAGACAAGAGCTATATATTGTTTATAAAAAGGCTGCTGTGAAAGCAAAACGATACAAATAGTGTGATAAGCAAAAGATGGGATTATTTGACATGTCCCCCTCTAGGGGCAAGGTACGAGATTTTATGTAAGATAGGTATTTAGCTCGTTATAGAGACCACCTAGGCATTCGACGTAGCTTGCTGCCACCCTGGCTGTTGCATCGTATGTTCGGCGACTGTACTGCCGGACAGGCCTTCCGGAGAGCAGAGTCCTAAAAGTAAGAAAAAAGAATGACAAAATCGGGAGGCCCTAGTGCGGTTGAGCCGCATTTTGGGTGTGCCGTGGTTGTGTCCCTCCCCTTATGCCCATGGTATTTCCATAGCGTAATTATGTACGCGTAGTACTGGTTTCGCAAATTCGCGAGGGCTGGGGTTGGGGCCGCACTACTACGCTTGCTCGGAACGTGCCAGGCTGTCCTGTTGTAGGTTATTCCGGCCGCGCTTGACGGTGTCCGGATGTTTAATAGCCGGACTGGAGAATTGCCTTGAGAGGCTACCTTGTACATCCGCTGCAAGGGATGCCGTATGCTCCTCCGTTCGGAGAGAGCGTTTGGTGTTTCCATTGACCGTAATGACTCCTTGAGGGCCTGGCATCTTGAGCTTGAGGTATGCGTAGTGCGGCACCGCATTGAACTTTGCAAATGCGGTTTATCCGAGCAGCGCGTGATATCCACTGCGTAACGGGACTATGTCGAAGATTAACTCCTTGCTTCGGAAATTATCCGGGGATCCGAAGACCACTTCAAGTGTAACTGAGCCTGTACAGTTGGCCTCTACACCTGGTATGACGCCTTTAAAGGTCGTCTTTGTGGGTTTAATCCTTGAGGGATCTATGCCCATTTTTCGCACTGTATCCTGATAAAGCAGGTTCAGGCTACTGCTACCGTCCATAAGGACTCTAGTGAGGTAAAATCCGTCAATGATTGGGTCTAGAACCAATGCGGCGAACCCGCCGTGGCGGATGCTTGTGGGGTGGTCCCTTCAATCAAAAGTGATCGGGCAGGAGGACCACGGGTTGAACTTTGGGGCGACTGGCTCCAACGCATATAAGTCCCTGAGTGCACGCTTCCGCTCCCTTTTGGGGATGTGGGTTGCATATATCATGTTCACCGTCCGCACTTGTGGGGGAAAGCCCTTCTGTCCCCTATTGTTCGGCGGCCGGGCTCCTCCTCGTCATCACTTTGCAGCCCCTTGTCTCTGTGTTTGGCACTTAACTTGCCTGCCTGCTTGAACACCCAACAATCCCTGTTGGTGTGATTGGATGGTTTTTCGGGGGTGTTGTGTATTTGGAACGAGCGATCGAGTATTCGGTCCAAATTGGACAGGCCCGGAGTATTTCTTTTGGATGGCTTTTTCCGCTGACCAGGTTTAGAGCCTCTTAATCCGGCATTGACTACCGTATCCTCAGTATTGGCGCCGTTAATGTGGTGCTTGTGCTTATTGCGACGCGACCTGCCATTGCTGTCCTTGGTATCCGAATTACCAGGGCTCTTGGTCATTTTATTACAACGAGCTAGCCAGCTGTCTTCTCCCGCACAAAAGCGGGTCATGTGTGTTGTGAGGGCTGCCATGGATTTCGGATTTTCCTGTCCTAGGTGCCGGGAAAGCCACTCGTCACGGATGTTATGTTTGAAGGCTGCGAGAGCCTCTGCGTTCGGACTGTCAACTATTTTATTTTTCTTGGTTAGGAACCGTGTCCAGAATTGTCTGGCCGATTCCTCTGGCTGCTGAATTATGTGGCTTAGGTCATCGGCGTCTGGTGGTCGCACATAAGTTCCCTGGAAATTGTTGAGCAATGCGGCTTCCAGGTCCTCCCAGCAACCAATTGACTCTGCTGGCAAGCTGTTAAGCCAATGCCGAGCTGGTCCTTTAAGCTTGAGTGGGAGGTATTTCATGGCGTGTAGATCATCACCACGTGCCATATGGATATGAAGGAGATAATCCTCGATCCATACTGCAGGATCTGTTGTGCCATCGTATGATTCGACGTTTACGGGTTTAAAACCCTCGGGGATTTGATGATCCATTACTTCATCTGTGAAGCATAGTGGGTGTGCGGCGCCTCTGTACTGGGATATGTCATGACGTAGCTCAAATGAGTTTTGTCTACTGTGTTTGGCCCAGCCGGATTTTCCATATCCGGCATGACGGTTATCGTCACGTGTCGTGGGGCGCCCACGTGATCCGTAGATCGATCTTGTTTGCCTTGCCTTGTCCTCCAATATATCTCGCAGGTCTGGCGCATTTCCCCATGCCTTGGAATTCTTTGAGCGACGCCGGGGTGCGGCTTGAGTGGATGGCCGAGAGGCCTCTCTGTCACGGCCACGAGGTGGCCGGTCGGCCGCCTCGTGTGCTGGTGATGTAGGTTTAGGTGCTTCCTCCTCTAATCGAGGTAGCAGCCTGCACTTTGGGTAGCTCTTGGAGGGGCGTTCGAGTTTGTAATCTTCGGCTGCAAGGACTTCAGTCCATCTGTCGTCTAGCAAGTCTTGGTCTGCTCTAAGCTGTTGCTAATTTTTCTTGAGGCTGCTTGCCATGTCCATAAGCCTGCGTTTGAAATGCTGTTGTTCGACGGGATCCTCAGGCACGACAAGTTCATCGTCGTCGAGGCTTGCCTCGTCTTCGGAGGGAGGCATGTAATTATCGTCCTCTTCCTCACTGTCTACCGCTCTCTTATGAGGGATGGCTTCTCCATCCTCCTGTGCTGAATCCTGCTGGAGGGGGTTGTCTTCGGCACTGTCCGGGGTGTTATTATCTCCCGTGCCGGAATCGCTGTTTTTGCTTTGGCGGGATTTAGAGCGGCGCCGCTGACGCTGGCGCTTAGGCTGCTTCTTGGAGGGGTCATCCTCCGTTGTTTCATCGCCATTCCCTTCTTTTGGGGTGTCCACCATGTATATGTCGTCTGACGAGGTGGCCTTCCAGTGCCCTATAGGCACTGGTTCTTGGTCGTCTCCTGCATCAGCGTCCATACCGTCGATGTCTTCAGAGTCGAAGTCGAGCATGTCGGTTAAATCATCGACAGTGGCTATGAAGTGGGTGGTGGGTGCGCTTTGAATTTCTTCGTCGTCCGCATCTCAACCTTGCTGACCATAGTCCGGCCAGGGCTCCCATGGTAAAGAGAGAGACTTTAGTGAATTCCGAATGTCACCGAAGGGCGAGCGCTGAAAGATGTCCGCGGCGGCGAACTCCATGATCGGCGCCCAATCGGGTTCGATCGGCAGGGGCGCGGAAGGTTTGGAGTCCGGAGAGGAGTCTGGCACCTTGGAGTCCCGAGCTTCGCAAAGGACAAGGCTGGTGTTCGGCTCGATCGCCGTAGAGATTGCAGCCCCCGAGGCGGTGTTTAGCCACCCGTCCTTGATTGGCGCAGTCGGCTCCGAGCTAAAGGTCGGAGCGGACACTAGTGCAGCCTCCAGGGCACTGTTCGGCGGCAGAGATCATGCCCATCGTGATAGTGCAGCGCGCTCTGCTGTGGCTCGAACCCATTGAAGATCAAGTCTCCGGACGTCAGCCATGTAGTTTAAACTTCAAATCTGACCTGATGACCAGGGGCGTAGCTTTCGAAATGCTCCAGATGGCCAAGCTAATTGGCCCGCTGTGCAAAGCCGCCGAATACGAAGATTTGTCCGGGGAGAAAAGTCTCACCCTGGACCGCATCGTTGTTGATGATCGGAGGAGCCATCGGGCCTAAAGATGACGACACAGAGGAACTCTCAGTGAAAGCACCAATGTCGGTGTCAAAACCGGCGGATCTCGGGTAGGGGGTCCCGAACTGTGCGTCTAGGCGGATGGTAACAGGAGGCAACGGACACGATGTTTTTACCCAGGTTCGGGCCCTCTCGATGGAGGTAAAACCCTACTCCTGCTTGATTTATATTGATGATATGGGTAGTACATGAGTAGATCTACCACGAGATCAGAGAGGCTAAACCCTAGAAGCTAACCTATGGGATGATTGTTGTTCGTCCTACGGACTAAAACCCTCCGGGTTATATAGACACCGGAGAGGGCTAGGGTTACATAGAGTAGGTTACAATGGGAGGAGATCTACATATCTATATCGCCAAGCTTGCCCTCCACGCCAAGGAAAGTCCCATCCGGACATGGGATGAAGTCTTCAATCTTGTATCTTCATGGTCCAGGAGTCCGGCCATCCGGACACCCCCTAATCCGGGACTCCCTCAATCTTCATCTGGTATAGATCTGATTTGCTGGCAATCTTCGTGCGACGTGCCCTTGCATCGTGGCTCGGTCCAACGCGAACCGATGTTTCCTTCCCCACAACAACTCGTGTTACGAGGCGGTTTTATTGGCACGTCCCGTCGAGGCAGAGATCGTGTCCCTTTTATTACGGGATTTTCCATCAATATGAGCGTGTGTGACCCCACGACGGCTGTTGGTATTACCCCGTGTGTTTTTAGATAAGTCTCAAACGGTCACACCGGGGACTCTTGATATTCACCCTCTTTATAAAGGAGTCGAGACCTACGCCTCCTTTTTCACCTTCATCGCGCCCTCTCGCACCTCGAGTTCTAACACCCAAAACCTAAGCTCCACCCCTCCGGAATCCTCCAATATGTCCGGATATGACCCTCAAGGCCGGTGGGTGGCCTCCTCAATTGAAGAGAAGGACATTGCAAAGCTTAGGGAGGTCGGATACCTGACCGCTGATTTCCAGCATAGGCTTCCTGTTCTGGGGTAGGTCATCCCTACGCTGGAGCCCAATGAGTGTGTCGTTTTTGTCCCACACTTCCTCTGTGGTTTGGGTTTCACCCTCCATCCCTTTGTGAGGGGGCTCATGTTCTATTATGGGTCGGATTTTCATGATCTGGCTCCTGATGCTATCCTCCGTATCTCATCGTTCATTATCGTGTGCGAGGCTTATCTCCATGTCACGCCACACTTCGGCTTATGGCTCAAGACCTTCAATGTGAAAACGATGATGATCGAGGGGCGACACGTGGAGTGCGGAGGTTACGCAATAAGCAGAAACACCGATGCCCCATGGCCGGATGGTTCTTTCCCAGAAGTATCTGACGTATGGCAGCGGAGGTGGTTTTATGCTATGGCCCCAAGGGGCACAAAGTGGGTAGCCGCCCCGAGTTCCGCTCGGGCCCTCTGTCGCAGTTGGTGTCCCGGACAGACGTAAGACATAATTGGGGGCTCGCAGGCGATCTACCAATACTGCAGAACTGCATCCGGGAGCTTCTCGAGAGGGATATCAACCTTGTTAGCGTAATGCAAGTGATGTAAATCCGGCGGATGTTGCCGTGCCAACGCCGGCTTCTTCGGATGTGGGAGTTCAATCCAGAGGGTCCACGGACTGTGAAACACTTCTTCGGCTTGAAGCTCGAAGAGATGTGCAAATTATTCTTTGGACGGAAAGTAGTGTGTCCGGATACCACCGAGGATGCGCACCTAAGCTGCAATCGCAAAGATACTCAAGTAAGTAGCCTTGATACCGGACACCCCGTTTTGTATTTGTCATGATTGTTTATTCTGAAAATCATCCGCGTCCAGGAATGGCTCAACAAGGCGGAGAGAATCAGGTGTCCGGCGCCACTTATTGAAGGCTCGCCTGCCCCTACCATGGCCAAGATGCTCGACCGGGTACTCAGCAGAATGCCCTCGGGGAAAGACAAGGGGAGGAACGAAGAAACCGAACCCCACATGCTATGCATCCGAACCGGGGGAATTGTTACTTCCCTCGAGGAGGATAGTCGGGGAGGGGAGGCTGAAGCCTCCACCCCGCGCGGGAAGAAGAGGGCCACCTCCGAAGATTTGGAGGCGGAGATGCCCAAATTAAGGAAAAAGACATCCCCAGGGGGCCTTGCCCTTACGGGCACTCTTACCGCACCATGCCCTCCAACGGGCCAGCCCTCCACCGAGCTGTAAGTCAATCGACAATCCGAAGGTACTGTGTTTCTCCTAGATCAATAACCAGGATTCAACTTTTTGCAGTCGGGCCAGCAGCTCCTGTCAACAGGGTTCGTCTTTGGGGGACCTTCCTCCGGAGATGATGGAGAGCGAGACCCCACCCCGTTCTCCGACTCATGAAGCGGGCGACACCTAGATGTCCTCACGGAGGAGTCCGGATCTTCCGAAGCCGGAAGTCAATCCATCAGCCGCCCTACACCCGGAGCATTTGTCTACAACGGGGGGCGATGGGAAGAGTCCGGTGTAGTTCGATGTCCGGCAGGACGTACTGACGGGCTTGCTGGAGCGAGCTGCGCTTTCGGAGGAGCACCGCTCATTAACGAGCGCGGTGCTCAAGAAGATTTCATCCGCTACAAGCGGTTTGAATGAAGCATTCACAAGCCTTCTCAGAGGCTTTGAGGTATGTAATGAGGAATACACCATGTAGATAGTAGCCCCTGAGACTCTGGTTTCCTGCCCTAGGTGGCAAACGAGGGATCATAAACCAATGATTTTTGTGAAAATGTGTGCAGGTACCTGTGGGTCCGGCCGCCGGCCTGTCCGTTGAAGTTGCCGAACTATCGAGGCAAATTGGGTCGATTGATGCCGATATTACTCTGATGAATGAGCGGCTGGATACATCACAAGGTATGTGCCCTGTTTCCCGTTGCATAGGAAAATATTAAGGTGGCACATATTAATATAATTTGTTCGGACTGCAGATAGTGTTGCTGCCATGGAGGCCCTGAGGACGGAACTTGCTCTAGCCAAGGAACAAGCTCGTGTGAGCAATGCGGCTGCCCTAAAGGCGGCCGAGGAATTGAGAGCCGAACAGGTTGCTCATCGCCGAAGCGAGGAGAAGATAGCCGAAATAGCTATCGAGTTAAAAAATGCCACTGACCAGTATGAGCTCCTGAAGAAGGAGCATGAAGATAAATCGGCTGACTTGAGCAAGGCACTGAATGCCACCAAGGAAATACGGACCAAGCTTAGGGGTGCGCGGGAGGAGCTTCAACAGGCCGGTAAATCGCAGCTGGAGGCTCCTATTTGCTGTGGATGAAGTTCTTCGATACGAAGTACGCTCCCCTTGATGGACGCTGGAGCTCGCCGAACGCATACGCGGACCTGGCGAAGAGTACGGCTGATGCTGTGGAGTTCTTCAAAGATCAGGGTGAAAAGGAGGTGGAGAAGCTTTTTTGGTCGCAGTTCCATGCTCCCACTCGCCCGCTGCCGTTAATTGATAAGATGGCTGCTGTGGCGGAGCTTCACAGGCTGTCCGGGCTTGCGATGCGGTCTGTAATAGATTGTCTTTGGCCGAAGGACTTATGCCGGACAACTACTTTGGTTTAGTGCAACAGTTCCTTGGGGTCGTGCCCCGGATCGACGCCATGAGGAGGTCAGCATGCATAGAGGGTGCGGGGATGGCACTTGCACGCGTTAAAGCGTATTGGACAGATATGGATGCCACTATGGTAGCGTCTCAGGATCCGGTTGGGGGTCAATATCCGGCCGGGCACTACTTGGCGCAGGTCACAGAGGGTGCCCGTCTGATAGAGGCGTAGTGCCCAAAGAATCTCCTCTTCGAGTGATGATTCAAATCATTGTAAAAACATTTTGATTAGAAGGTTATATTTATAATTTGTGTCTGAAAATATGATCATGTCCCTTGTGCGGCCGTTTATATATATATATATATATATATATATATATATATATATATATATATATATATATATATATATATATATATATATCCGAAAGATAGCAGTCGTTGGCTTCAGCCCCCACGCATACAATGCGGGGGTGTTCGCGAAAAAATGTGCTTAATCACTCTTTATCCAACGTCTTGGTCCGGCAAGGAGGTGATCGGACGTCGAACTAGGCAACCGGACTATATAGCTGTTACACTTTCGCTTAGCCGCGGGATTCTGGCGTTGGGGCTACTATGTAGCCCCTGGTACCTTCGCGTGCATCCGAATACGGGCGCGTCTGTACCTGGCCGGGAAATGGCCGTTCGTTAATGTGGAGGAATCGTAGAGATTCCGGTGAGTCGTCGAGTGGTTGACCAGTCTCTCGCTATATCGTCACGATCAGTTTTCGGCTTTCTCTACTGAGTTGCTCATCCGGAATAACCAGGGCACAATCGCAGTAGTTCTCCTTTGGCCACCTTAGCCGATTATAAGGGAACATAAGGCGGCAAACCCAGGAGCTGGGCAAAGCCAACATTTGACCAAAGACATGATTCGGAGCTGATGCATATAAGGCCAAACTCATGACGCTGAACACTCCCGAAGGTATTCGGACTTTATAACAGATGATGAGCTCAATAATTCCCATTCATTATAAACCCTGTATTTCCAGGTACGTGCATTAATCTATCATGGCGAAATGCCAAAAATGGCAGTATCCTCTGTGGGTATGGAACCCATGGGCCCTACTGCACGTCTGCGCCTTTGTCTCCGTTGTGTCGTATCCTAGAAGGGTATCACGCGAACATTATCTCCAGAGAATGGGATCTCATAGAGGAGTGCAACGTAATTGTGCGATGAATAGTAGAAAGTGTAAGGTGCTGGCCTGCCAATAAGGTTGAGCCGAGGGTGTGGGGCTTTATTATTAGCCCCTGGTGTCCACTATAGGATTACACATACAACGCCCTGGTTTAATATGGGCTGCCAGACTCGTCTAATTTGTGTCCGTGGTCTTAACGACCCGGTATATTTTTGTTAGAGGCCACTTATAATCCGGCCGCTAGGGCCGTCGCGTATTCCTCTATGCGCGAAAGGCGCTCTGTTATTCTGCTAACGGTGATGACGCCGCATGGACCGGGCATCTTAAGTGTAAGGTAGCCATAGTGCTGCAATGCGTTGAAGCAGGCGAAGGCCGTTCTTCCAAGCAATGCTTGATAGCTGCTTTGATAGGGTGCGATGATGAAGACTAGTTCTTCGCTTTTGGAGTTGCCTGGAGAGCCGAATGTTACCTCCAGTATGATGGAGCCCCTCCTGTAGGCTTCAATGCCTGGTATCACCCCTTCAAAGGTGGTGTTTATCTTGCTGATTCTGGATAAGTCTATCCCCATCCTGCGGACAGTGCCATCATATATTAAATTGAGACTCCTGTCGCCGTCCATGAGGACATGAGTGAGATGGTATCTGTTGATTATTGGGTCAACTACCAAGGCATTTGATCCCTCGCGCCGAATACTAGTTCGGCCGTCTAGGCGATCGAAAGTGATCGAACAAGACATCCAGTAGTTATGTGTGGGTATGATAGGATATATTCCGCGCGCGTCTTTATGGGCGCGTTTGTGCCTCCCCAAGGATGTGCGAGTCGTGTGGATCATGTTCACTGTTTTAACCTCTGGCGGGAAATTTTTCTGTCCCCCAGTGTTCGACTGGCGGGGTTCATCCTCGTCTTCACTTGGTGTTTCCCTTTCCTTGTGTTCAGCATTTAGTTTGCCAGCCTGCTTGAAGACCCAGCACTTTCTGTGCGTGTGGTTCGCCGGTTTGTCGGAGGTGCCATGAATTTGGCATAGTCTGTCCAGAAATTTGTTCAGACCGGACAGTCCTTCTTTACTGCCTTTAGATTGCTTATTTTGCTGGTTAGGTCGAGAGCCCCTGAATCCCGCATTAACCATTGTGTTGCCTGGGCTATCTTCCTTGTTTTGGCATTTATTTTTATTACGCCATGGCTTCCCGTTGCCATCCCTTATTTCGGATGTGCTGGGGTCGCTGGTGCCTTTACGGGCTAGCCAGCTATCTTCTCCCGCGCAAAAGCGGGCCATCAGGCTTGTTAAGGCTGCCATATTGTCCTTGGCTTTTCTTGGCCGAGGTGTCTGGCGAGCCACTCATCACAGATGTTGTGTTTGAATGCCGCTAAGGCTTCGGCATCCGGACAGTCAACGATTTGATTCTTCTTAGTGAGGAATCTGTTCCAAAGCTTGCGGGCGGACTCTCTGAGTTGTTGGATTTTGTGACTTAAATCGTCAGCATCCGGAGGTCGGACATAAGTCCCTTGAAAATTGGCCCTGAAAGCGTCCTCTAGTTCCTCCCAGCTCCCGATTGAATTTTCGGGGAGGCTTTTCAACCAGTGTCGAGCTGGTCCCTTCAATTTGAGTGGAAGGTATTTGATGACATGCAGGTCGTCCCCACGGGCCATGTGTATATGGAGGATAAAGTCCTCGATCCAAATAGCTGGGTCTGTCGTTTCGTCGTATGACTCTATGTTTATAGGTTTAAAGCCTTGTGGGAATTCATGGTCCAGTACTTCATCAGTAAAGAACAGGGGGTGAGCAGCCCATCTGTATCTGGATGCGCTGTGGCATGTCATCGGTTGTTGCTGTGTTCAGTGTTTATTCTGAACTTGTGTTTGGTTGTCATAATTGTTCTAACGACCACAGTCCCCCGACGGGGTGTGTCCTTTGGATCCGTAGACGGACCTAGCTGCGCCAGCTTTCTTCTCCAGGTGCTCACATAGATCGTGGGCGTCTTCGGTAGTTGATTTATTGCGGTTATGGAGTGGTACTCCTGGTCTTCTGGTCGTGTTATTCTTCGGTGGGACGGCCTCGTCGTCGAATTCTGGCAGTAGCTTGCGTTTTGGGTAGCTCTTTGTATGGCAATCTTCGCCATATCTTTCTTCAGTGCTAGCACTTTGTTCCATCTGTGATTGAGCGTTTCCTGCACGGCTTTCAGCCGTTGCTTCTGCTTCTATAGACTTCTTGCTATGGCCATAAGCTTTCTGTGGAGGTTCTCTCATTCCATGCGTTCTTCCGGAACGATGAATGCATCGCCGTCCGAACTGTCTTCTTGTCCTGGGGCGGTTTGATGAACTCGTCCCTCTGGGTCGTTTTCTTTGGGCGTATGTTCTGGACTATGTTCGGCATGACCTGGTTCGTCCTGCTCCATCGCTGGTTCTGTTTGGTCGTTATTGCCCTCAGGGTTGAGTGGCGTATCCATTCTTCTGGCGCTCTTGCTGATATTGTTACTGTTGCCGGATTTGGAATGGCGTTTGCGTCGTCGCTTTGGTTTTTGCCCAGGGGTGTTATCTTCCGGATTATCACCGCCGCCTTCCTTGGGCGTATCCACCATGTATATGTCATGTGGCGAGGCATGAATCCGGCACCCCATAGATTCTGAGTCTTCTCCTGCATCGTCGTCCATACCGTCGATGCCTTCGGAGTCAAAGTCTAGCACGTCGGTTAAATCATCAACCATGGCTATTAAGAGGGTGGTGGGTGGGCAAAGAATGTCTTCGTCACCTGCTTCCCACTCGAGCCGGACATAATTCGGCCCGAGATTCTCTGTCAAACACAGGGTTTTGAATGAGTTTAGTATGTCGCCGAAGGGCGAGTGGTGAAAGATGTCCGCCGCGGTAAACTCCATCACTGGACCCCAACCGGGATCGGCCGGATTGGGGACGCGCGGACTGGAGCCTACAATTGGACACGAGTCTAGGGGCCCGGAGTCACAGGCTTCCTCAAAAGTGAAAGGCATGTGTTCGGCTCCATCACCGATGAGGGTACGGTCTGTGGGGCGGGGTCCAGCCCTCCGTCCTTAGGCAACGCAACCTGTCCCGGATTTAGGTCCGAGGCTTCTGCCAGGATGATATCCCAATCAACGTCTGACAGCAGGTTTAAGCCGTGCTCATCATGACTGTTCGGCGCTTCTGGCGCTGACCCGAATCCGTCGAAGATCAAGTCTCCGCGGATATCCGCCGTATAGTTCAGGTTTCCAAACCTGATTTGATGGTCAGGGATATAGCTATCAATCTGCTCCAGGTGGCCAAGTGAATTGGCACGCAGCGCGAAGCCGTCGAACATGAAGATCTGTCCGGGGAGGAAAGTCTCACCCTAGACAACGTCGTTAATGACGATTGAAGGAGCCATCGAGCCTGACAGCGATGACACAGAGGAACTCTCAATGAATGCACCAATGTCGGTGTCAAAACCGGCGGATCTCGGGTAGGGGGTTCCGATCTATGCATCAAGGCTGATGGTAACAAGAAGTAAGGGACACAGATGTTTACCTAGGTTCGGGACCTCTCGATGGAGGTAAAACCCTAATTCCTGCTTGATTAATATTGATGATATGGTAGTACAAGAGTAGATCTACCACGAGATCGTAGAGGCTAAACCCTAAGAGCTAGCCTATGATGGTATGATTGTAATTTTGATCGGCCTTCTAAGGACCAACCTCTCCGGTTTATATAGACACCAGAGAGGGCTAGGGTTTACATGGAGTCGTTTACAAGGAAGGAAATATAATATCCGGATCGCCAAGCTTGCCTTCCACGCCAAGGAAAGTCCCATCCAGACACGGGCCGAAATCTTGAGTCTTGTATCTTCACGCTTCAATAGTCTGGACGTTGTACACAGTCCGGCTGTCCGGATACCCCGTTATCCAGGACTCCCTCAGACCTCCCGAGCCGGCGCTCTCTCGGAGAGAACAACATGGCCGCCAATTAGGACATGCGGGTAGCCGTTGGTCTCCTCCCTCGCTGCTGACGACAGCGTGAACAATAAACCTACACCCCTGCCTGGTCGAGGTTGTCCGACCAGATTTGTGACCAGCCGTGAGCTGAGAGAGAGAGTGTGGCCACCTATGTCTTGCTTAGATCTGGAGAGCATGAGAGAGTGAACGAGAGGAACCCTAGTAACGCAAGCGCTAAGGCTCCTGCTTTTATATATAGTGGAGTGATTTTGTTGTACCAGCTTCAAAAAAATGCGCTCCTACGTGTACTCGCGAGTGGGTGTGAGAGAACTAGTGCGTGCGTGCACCGCTTCTCTTCGTGAGAGTACAATATACTATGCCCAAAGAACGTTCACCGCAAGAGTAATAGTATAAGTGTGTGACGTGTCACCTAAAATAAAATGTGCGCGCCGTCTTTTGTTGTTTAGAAGTTCTGAGGGTAGGGTGTGAAGAGCACATATGTGTGTGACTTCTACCTGCAGATAGACGGTGGGTGCGACGTGCAAGTCTGCAAGAGGACTCGGGAGAGTCGTGACTCGTGAGGGTGCATATGCATGAGAGAGAGGGGGGCACGCATCAGTGCAATGCATGTGTCCGTAAATCATTATCCGACAAACGTTCGCCACAAGCCTTTTCCTGACGAATGCCGTAAGAACCATTAGATCGGCATCCGACAGTGTCAGTTTTTCCATGTCATTTAACAAAATAGCCACTCCTCCTACACACAAATCTTCCATGTGAGTGTTAGCAACTGCCGTATGCTCCCTCCATTCCGAAATGTAGTGCATATAGCTTTATTGAAAATTCGAACCTCGCAAACTTTTACCAAGTTTTTGTGTACCAAATTGCACATGTAGAATACCCTGTATATATCATTTCATTCATCTTCGAGAGGTAACTATGAAGATGGGTGAGGAGTCTACATAGAAAGACCATCGTATCACCCGCAGAAATTTCAACCATCCTTTAGTGTCGAGGAATATCATAGGAACTCTATATGATATGATTTTTATAGGATTTTTTCCTTTAGAGCCAACTGGTTCATAGGAATAGATTCATATACTCTACATTTCAAAGGAAATAAACATGATATCATTTCTATAGCTTTAGAGCAACTTGGTTCATATGAATGGATTCCTATACTCCCTTAATTTCAAAGGAGAATAAACATTAGCGTATATTCAATAGAAAAGTTCCTATGATATGAACCAAATTACATCCCTTTACTAATCCCTCATAGGAATTGAGATACATGTCATCTCTAGATTCAATACAAAAGTTCCTATAATGTGAACCAAATGACATCTCTTTTCCAATCCCTACCCATAGGAATTGAGATGCTCCATGTCATCTCTTTCCCTACAACTTCCATGTATACATCTTCTGTTCCTGAATAGATAGTACAACCCACTAGTAGCTTTTTTCCAAAACATGCAACTATGGCACAAGAACTACATAGTGTGCCAATAACTTTGAAAGATGGTCGCTGGATGAAGCTAACCCGACAGTGCAGAGATGGGAAAATCCAAGCACTATTGGCCGTTGGATATCATCAACATTCCACCAGATCTGCTACATGTACAATTTAGAAGACTCCATGGTTGAACTTAAGCATAATGCACAAACCTCAAAACACAAGCACTTCTCCTTTGTTCTAGAATCTTCTGTATCATAATTGATTATTTTTTTCTAAATGAATTGCCATTATTTATTTTTTACTTTATGATTTACAATGCACAACCCCATGAATCTTAACATTTTTATAAAACTAATTGATTTTGAATGAGATGAACTATAAGAACTAAACGAACATCTACATCATGCATATATGACTCAAAGCTTTACATGCTATAGTGTGTATTTATTCATAATTTGGTTTCGAAATCTCATGCGTTCAATACATGTGTACCTTACTAGTTTTGAGTAGAGTAGCAAATTTCACGCGGCCCCGGGTATCTCAAAATGCAGGGCCCTTGCATCATTGCCTTTCGGTCGAACCTATGTCCACAATTTTTTGTACGTACAATATCTCCATTGGTCCCCGAACCCAAAATGCTACCTTGTTCCCGTAAAACCAAGCGGCCCACACATATTTAAGGTGTCGACTTGAACCCGTTTACTACGATGTGGCCCCGCACGCTGTAGTACTCCTACAAACCCTACCGCCGCACTCATCATCGGTTTTCTTCAAGAGGACGATGGAGAAGCCGATTTGTAGTGGAGGTGCTTTCAGAAAAAAAAAGGATCTGTAGTGGAGACCCCTACCCTAGGGTGCCCTAGGTAGCTGCCGCACGCATCATTGTTTTCTCTTTTTTCTTTATGCTCTTACGCGCTAGAGTGAAATGATGGTTGCTTCAACCGTCCAGATTAATGCGGGAAAGGTGGGGCTTTGCGATTTGACCCCTCATAGCTCATTTTCTACTACTGCGGCGCTATGACCGGGGTGCCTCCAATTCCAAGCTCTACTCCGAACTGTAATTTGGTGCATCGCACGTGGAACAAGACGGTGGATGAGCCACATGTCTGCCAAATGGGTCCTGTTAAGTGTGTCGCCATTTCGTGTGCGGACTGACCCTACTTGAGTTGCTACGCCAACACGACAGGAGCAGCCTACTACTTGGTTTTTCTCCTTGGTGAATCCCGACTATATTGATCTAAAATGATCCTGTTAAGTATGTCTCGGTTTTTTATTTGTAGGTGTCTCGATTTATAGGGCCTGCACGTAGTTCTAGGTCATCCATTTGACTAACTAAATATGAGTTACTATGTCACAAAAAGTATATCACTGGATTCTTATTATTTGATATGTGAAGAAACAAGAAAGGAGGTAGAAGTTAATGCACCGCGCCTTAGTATTTTGGGATTATTTGTTTTTCGTAAGATGACTTACTCACCTAGACGGAGGGAGTAGTTGTATTTAAAAGTCGAGGGCGGGGCTTTTCTTGTGTGGTAGGCGGCGGGGCAGTTCCGCCTAGTCGGTTCGACAGAGACGCGAGAAGACGAGGGAGTAGGCTACTGCAAGCATAGGGCTGTGTGATTTGACAACGAGTTACTGCTGGACAGGTGGGGCCCCGTGATTTGACTTGCCATTATCATTTTAACTGTGGTGCTACGACCGTCGTGAGTCTCCCGATTCCTGACCACCTCCATACAGGTGCCTCTCCCAATGCTCCACCTTGTAGTAGAGGCTGGCTCTTGCATGAGAGCCCACTTCTCCACTTTTTCCTTGCCTCTCTTTCCTCCACATATGCAAAAATGCAATGTAAAGCGCACTATTGTACTTACTTGCTCCTACAGGTGCTTAAGCTTGCCACATAGGCATAAAGTATGATGTGGCAAGTTAATCAATAAGAGAGAGACTAGTTTGGTGACCCAAGGAAGAAACGGTGCTAAGCACGTGTACCTAGGTGAAAAGACAATTTTGAGTCTATAGCTAATTAAATGAAGCAAACTTAACAACACCATTTCATTGGAAGAGGTACTAGTACTCCCTGTGTCCCATTATATAAGAACGTTTTTGACACTACACTAGTGTCAAAAACGTTCTTATATTATGGGATGGAGGGAGTACGAAGAAAGAGATAGAGAGGAGTAAAAAAATACACTTATAGCAAACCTTATAGCTAACCTTGTTGTAGTATGAGTGACTAAGTGATGACATGCCAACATCAGATAGCTTAACACACTGTGTTAAATCTCCAAGGGCGCGACCGCGTGAGCGACGCGACGGTCGTGGTAGGCGCGACCATGATACGGACTGCTGGCAGCCCCTGGATCTGAGATCAAACGGTCACATGCTAAGTTGCTGAAAATTTGCAGAATAACCCTCAAGGATAGGATATTCACCCATAGGTCTAGAATCACGCCATGCAACCGTTCGATCTCAGATTCCAGGGCTCTCGGAAGCATGTATCATGGGAGAATGGAAAGCCACTACCCTGCCGTTCGCACGCTGGCAGTTCGCTCCTACTCGTCCCCGCACGTCCTTTAATACTACGGCGGTTCACTCATAGTCATCCCATCCATTCACATTACGGCAGTTCCACTAATCCTAACCCTCCTCCCAAATCCATGGCGTCAAAAATCTCCCGGATCAGCGGTGAGTACAAGGTTAGAACCATCACCGGCGATGAGTTCGACGTCATCTACACCCGTACTTTCGCGACGGCGAAAGGATGCCTTTCTCGCTTCAGACGCATGTTCGAAAACTCATATGATGAGTGGGTCATTGTGCTAGATGTTGAGTACACCACAGTCGTGGGACGAGAGAAGGATCTAAAGGACGAAGAGAGGAAGAAGCCCGCCGTGATCCAGTTTTGCGTACATAACGTTTGCTTGGTCTACCACATATGCCATGGCGACGTTGAGTGCTAGGATTTTAAGAACTTCCTCGAGGACAAAACAGTGAAATTCGTTACTGTAGACTTTAAGAACGACAAAGAAGTCCTGGGTCGGATAGGCCTCGTTGTAGGCAACCCCTTCGACCTCCAGAAGAATCGGCTGGTGCCCTCTCGTCAGCCCTCAATGTTGACCCTGGCAGGAGTCATGGTTCATCCTTTGTACCGTAAACTGGAGAAAACCTCATTACACGTTTCATCGTCATGCATGGCAGCGGAATGTACTAGATATAGTCCACATGTACTATGCTGCAATGGATGGCTACCTTTGTTTCAATATCTACAAGGGTTGAATGAAGAGCAATAGCCAAGTTAGCGGTTCAAGCAAAGAAGTATCGGCCAAGAGGAAGAGGGACAAGGACGAAGTCGAGGACGTGGATGAGCACTCCGAGTAAGGTGGCAGTGTCATTGCTCATGGTGGTTCTAAACTTCTAATGCAGTGTCTACCGGATTAGTTGCATAATTTAATTTCAGGTGTGCTTAGTTTAATTTGAGTGGGGTGTTGTGCTGAGCCCCCAGCAGGACTATGTTATGTTTCTTCTCGTTACTTTAACTCTTCAGTATGTACATACTACTAGTATTTCTTTAATAGAATTTAGCACCCCAATTAAGCACGTAGTAGCTTTTTTAATAGTACTATATGCATAATTTGGCGACGAGCGCTCTCTATATGTACCACCTTTTTTTTAATTTCAATTTTGCTCGATGGCGCAATTCATCGATAGTACTATTGTACAAAAGTATACATTTTTTAAAAGGCTAGCATATTTGACGTCTCATTGCTCATTACTACCATTGGGCCGGTACGAGTGGGGTGCGTCCCCCTGCTGTTCTGCACTGTTTTTGGTGCTTGACACGTCGACCCGGTTGCTATATGTCCCACATGTCAGCGACAGGAAGTACAGAAAATTCATGAAAGGGAGCATCGACGGAGGAGTATACTACAGAATTCATGAAAGGTAGCGACTTAGTTTTGGAAAAATCTGTTTTTACGGAGTACGTACCCACTAGGGTTTATAGGGCTCATCTAAAAAACATTCGCTTTTCCATTTGATAAGTCTCAATTCTACTATACTACTAGTAGTAGTACCATTACATGTTGGATTTCGAGGTGCGTTAGATCATCCGACGCAAGCAGTGTCAAGAGGAAACTAACCAATACATGTAGAAGTTCATGGAAATTTAGTGGTCATTCATGCATTCGTTCTAATTAATGCCTCGGTAAACATAACTTCTTGAGAAAAACAAGCGTACTGTGCAAACTACGAAATTAATTCGACCACTCACCGTCTACCTTTGTTGGAGAGATTTTGAAATTGAGCCATAAACTGGAAAGGAGGGAGTAGTAACTTTTGTATCTATTACTATTTGTGGCCTTGTATAGATGCAAAATGTATTTTTTTTATAGTGGCCTTGTATAAGTAAATGGAGGGAGTACTAACCAAAGTACGTACGTAGTAGGGACGAGCCACCACGCGCGTGGGCGAGGGAGCGGGCGTAAAGGCATACAGTAGTAGTAAGCTTCACCTCATCGTGCGAGCCACCGCGCCCGTGGGCGGGGGAGACGGCGTACTAAGAAAGCTTCTCCTCGTTCTACGAGTTGACGGGACACATAAAAAGTACTCCAGTGTATAGAGCCTTGCCTCTAAGGTAGGCCCCACATGGTTTGCCTCTTTTTTTTAATTTAACATAACGCGTCAAGTCACAATTTGTTTGCTCACCCGTGGTAGACGATCCTCCCTCCACCAAGTGGAAAACCAGTACACGTGCCAAATTACCACGTGGGCTGCATTTTTCGTATAGAAATGAGCTCCACCGTGTACCCGCGCGGGTGTGGTTGGGAAAGAGACGGGAGGATGTGCGCCGTGCGTGCACCTCTTCTCTTCGTGCATGTCCCCCATCTACGTGGGTGTGTGTGAGAGAGATACAAACCTAGACATAATGCGCCATCCATCCCCATGCCTCCGCCCAGTCCGACCACCAGTCACCACCACGGCACCACGGCCCACTCCTCCTCACCTTATCTCACATATTTCCCGCTCCATTTTATATACAAGGGGCCACTATCAAAATTACAATTTGCAGATATACAAGGCCACTAACACTAATCGATGCAATATTAATGGTGTCTGCCTCGTGGTACTAGCAAAGGAGGACATTAATTATCCCTTGCATACATGCGGGAGTTTGTAAAAAAATGCATCTTGATGTTCCATGCAATGCACGGGCATCTTGCTAGTCCATGAAAACAAGACATGGCAAAACTCCACGGCGAACGAGGGATTTGAATCTGTTCAGAGGGGCTGTTTGGATCTTGCCCGGGGTAGCCATAATATTGGCGACCCTTTTGTACACCGGTGCCTTTGTCACTGCTGAACGAGGAATGGCTGGGTGCTCATGCTGTCATGCATCCTCCAGTGCGCATGTTGGAGACGAGCTCGCATGAGCTGTGTTTTTTTGTCCCACAGCGCCGCCCGAGCCGCCCGCAGACCGACCGGCGACCCGCAAATTATGCCATCCAACCGTAGCCGCACACATTATGACAACAACCCAACCAACTAGACGAAATTCATGCAAACACGTAGACAAACTGATATTTCATATAAACAATGACGGAAATCATATAAAATACTGGATTTTCACACAAACATGACGGATTTCATTACATTCAAATGAACTATGCGGTGCTAGTTCTGGACAGCACATGTATATAATACCTGGCCTAAATGGTCGCCTGCCGATCGATTTGTGTTCCTCATGTCCGGCAGCACGATCACCGGACTGCCGGGAGCCCCGGAGGTATATGCTTCAGCGCAAAGGACGGCTCGCTTCCCCACTGCCCAACTGATATCATTGGCTGGTGTCGAAGATGATGGTGGCCGGCACCGGTTCGAGGTCATCACCGGCCACTACTTCGCCATGGCCGGCACCGGCTCGAGTTCATCCTAACATTCCCCTCTTCCGTGGAGCCCATGCGGGTCGACGAAGGTCCTCGCAACAAAAGGATCCGGCAAGACACCTACTGTGTACGCCGGCGTCGCCTCCGCGGTGGCCTTCATGGGACCCAAGCGGTAGCGGCCTCCCGTGTTCTACTTCTCCTCGATGATGGTGGCGAACATGGAGGCGCTGGCCACCGACTCGTCGCTCTCTGCGCACCCGGCTTCTGTCGCTGCTTGCATGGCGCGGCCGCCGGCATGGGAGTCTCGGCCACAGAAACGGGAGACGCGGTATGAGGCGGTGGCATGGACGGCAGCAACGACGCCTGTGCGCCACTCTTCGTCGAGCTGGCCTGGAGCGGCGAGTTGCTAAACCGCACGCCGGCTTGGGGCGGCACCTGGCTCCGTTGGGCGACGGAAGGGAGGTGGATCAGCGAGCTGCATAGCTCGTATCCGGCGGGCTATCCAGCCGGCTTGGATGCGGAATAACTACTCTTTGTAAGCCATTGTAAGAGTGGATAGAATGGTGGAGGACATAGGGGAGCGGCGGAGGTGTGCGATTCTTGGCCGGCATTTGGCCTCGTTTAAATAAGAGATTAAATAGATGGCGGACGGGAGGAGCTCTGCCGACGTTGCATTTAACGCCGGCCCGGTCATGAACGGTCGTGTGTCCAGAGTGGGTTTCTCGGCTTCCACACGGGCGGGTTTCATGGAGGCGTTTGAATGCGGCACAGAGGCATGTTCAGCTGGGCATGCCGCGAGTGTCGCCCTCGACTCTGACCTAGGACACCGCGCAGTTCTTCCACTGACGTGTGGGCTCTTTGGGTGCATGGCCTGCATGTCAGTGACCCAACGCAGGCAGCGCACAGCAGAGGAACCTTTGGTGGGCCAAGGTGGTCAGAAGTGGGCATTTCATAAACTGATGATTGTTCATTGAGTGTGACGTCATCTTTTTCATGTAGTTAAGCCTACTATGTTGATAGTCCGTTCGATACGTTGTGATTCATAAAGACCGCTCCAAACATCAATGTTCTGCTTATCATAGATAAGATTGATTAATACCCGTAACAATCCATGTCCTTAACAAAGGGTGCATGCACGTATAGGTTGAGCGTGTGTCTTGCATCGTGTGCCGTGCGAGTGTTGTGTGCGTGCATGGGTGCATACATGCGTGTGTTTGTGAGTGCATGTGTATGTGTCAGTGTTGCACGCTAGCATGCGTGCGTGTGTACGTTATGTGTATGTGTCAGTGTTGCACGCCTACATGTGTGCGTGTCTTGCGTGCATGCATGTGTATGTGCGGGGCGACACTACACGTCACTCGACTGACTTTTTCATCTCTGGTCATTAGATTTTCCAGTCGTTGGATACGAAATCAAGGGCCTCCAGTTTATCATCAAACTCCACCCCCCTGAGCCTCCAGACACCACCGGCCGAACCGCCCGCCCCCGCCGCCCGCGGCCGTCCCGCCCTTCCCGAAACCACTCCCCATTGCCGGTCCGCCGCTGCACCGACCATCCCTCTAGCCCCCCCCCCCCCCCGCGCGCTGAGCTTTTTCTCCCGGGATCCCCACCCCACTGCCCAACGAACACCCACCCTCAACCGCCGGTGACTGCCAACCAAAGGTCTCATGACTTCAAATACCCACCGACCACTAGTTTATTACCATTTCTGTCCTTCATATACACGCTGACGGGTGAGCCCTATGGTAACGTGCACTACTGAATGTGGACTGTTTGACTAGTCAATTGATCGTGTTATCAACAAATTACGGAGCTGTATGGTGAGCCAGTGACCGTATGATCACCCTAAAATGTACTCCTATTTTGTTAACACAGTACAGACTCAAACTACCATTTCTTTCTTTCATATACGAGCTGACAGGTGGGCCCCATGGTTACGCTCCTCGATGGTGCAACACTAGTTGTGCCGTTTGACTGGTCAATTGATTTTGTCATCAACAAAATACGGAGTTGTACGGGTGAGCCAGTGACCATATAATCATGACATGTATTTGTTTAACATGGTACAGATGCAAGGGCTCATATATATGCGCAAGCACTCACTGCTATAAGCGCACACACGCGAACCCTACCCCTATGAGCACCTTCGAAAGAGTGGGCCAGCATATATGATCTTGAGATTTTACGAAGTCACCATAGGTGCCTTGTAGTCGAGTGGAACGTCTCCTCCCACTGAACGTACATCGCCGGAAAATACTAAAATGAACACAAGATAAATGCGAGCACCGGGACTTTAACCTTGGTGGGCTCGAGAAACCACTATCCTCTAACCATCCAACCACATGTTGGTTAGCACGACAAAATGTATGTGGTGACCGTGATGAGCTTATTCTGAAGTCCAGCGACCATATCGTTCTTTTGCTTCAAATACAATGACCGTAAGTGTCGTCAACAAAATACGGAGCACACATCAAATGCAAAGTCCGTCAGTGTCATCAACAAAATATGGAGACGTATCGTGAGCTAGATACCGTTGTACTATTGTATATGCTTATTTTCTTAGTGGACGATTGCGTGTGTGGTGTGGTGGGCACATCATTTCTAGTTGTGGTGGGTCAACATGACGACTCGGTTCCATCCTGCGCCACATATAGGTTGGACTGAGACGTGTTATACGAAGACCCATGTGGAGGACTTGGCATACAACATGAAGCTACCAGAGTCGCGGAGGACTCTATCCCCACTGGTGATAAGCCGACTATATATGATTTGTAACCCTAGGCCCTTAGTATGTTATACAAGCTTGGGGGCTAGTTCGTCGATAGTATACACACACACACACAATGCCTGGTATTCACGTGTACTTTGTACACACCTGTATCACTAATATACAGTACCAGGAGTAGGCTCTTTCTTCAACTACAAAGGGTCCGATCTGAACTAGGGTAAAACTTTTGCCTCATATTACCATCCAGCCTAACAGCCAGGGATATCCTACCGAATGATATGATGAAATCATATCTGCCAACTACTATTAGAGAGGTGTGTCGGGGCGGGGGCAATGTGTGCGGGAGAGGCCTAAAGATAATGTGCGTGTGGGAGACACGTAGGCACATATATGTGCGTAAAGAGGGCTAGTAGAGACCGTGCATGTGTATATATGCATGTGAGAGAAATAGTGTTTTCCAACTGAGATTATTGAAAAGAGTGGTACATACTAGTCAGAAAGAGAGAGAGAGAAACAGATAGTGCATGTGCGTGAGACACCCCGACACCCTGAGAGAGATTGTGAGCATGTGTGAAAGAGAAATGCCGATGCATATAAAGTGTGTGCACTTATGCATTAGATAGAGAGATATATAACGCGTTTGTGAGAACGAGGCGAGGCATTGTGCATCTACGTGTAAAAGGAGGTTCTATGCATTAAACTAAAATATAAATGGCATTATTATTTTTGGATGAGATCATGAATTTTGCAAAATTGCGTATGGACGAAAATCGGTCTATTAGAAACCCATACTCTATTGAATTCTAGCATGTGCATGTGTTTATTTCATATTATCGATCCATAGAGTGAGAGCGGTTTGAAATACAGTCAATGGATGCTTTTGCAATTCATATATAAACATTAATTAGTGCAAGTGTGAAGCACTTTATACATTTGTCACTTGCATGGATACATTCCAAATTGCTAGCTACCAAATAAAATACATGTCAAATTCAACATAAAGGGGGTTCCAAAGATTTGAATTCATAGGAAGTGCATTCATCTATTTGAACCCGAGATAATGGCATTTGTAAATCAGATGTAAAAGGGGGCATCAATCTTTGTTGTGAGTTTGAACATGCTATATATATTCATACGCATATCTAACGTTTTTTTTGCAACTAAGGAGATTATATCTGGAACCATGCATGAACTAAGGTAAGTTGCATATTTTTTAATATATACTCGTGTACAATGTATATTAAAATGTATCCCCTCCATTCCAAAATAATCGTAGCTTTAGGATTTTCAAGAGTAATGATTTGTGAAGTTTGACAAATCTTGAAACTTCAATTCAAGAGAACCGAAAACGTTAATGCTTCTGCTCCCAAATATTGAATGAAATCGTGCCAAATAGGCCTCTGGTCACCCAAAACCGTGCGAGACTAATGTTTTGGTGGTAGGAAATTCCTGTCCTGACTCTGGCCCATGTAGCCTATTGACCCGATGTCCAAAGGTCTAAACCGGGGTAGGTTTGTAACTTCACCAAGACGCCAGTCTCAACTGCCTCAGAGAAGCATTCATACACCGTGGGCGCCTAAACACCCATGCGCTCGGCCGAAATCTATCCCGCCCACATTTGGGACACCTGACATGACTGTCCTACCCCCAACCCGCAATATGTCTGAAATTTTAGATGGCAGCAAAGTTTAACTTTCCCCAAATTTCAAACAAGCGCGTCTCAAACCAAAACATTGTTCCCCCTTAGTTCCCCGTCTCCCTCCGTTTCCCCATTCATACTCCATGTGCGCGAAAACACCCTCTCCACCAGCCGCGAGACCCCAGCCTCCTCCGTCCTCCACCCCATAGCGGCCAATCCACCGCCGCCCTCCTCCATCACGCCGGAGCCGGTACCCCGATGTCATCGTCCAATGCAACCGGAACCGCAACGCCCTCAAGGACTTAGCAGATGAAGCCGAGGCAGAGCTGCCTCCACGACACCGACGCCGACATGCGCCGTACCAGAACCACTCTGACCACGCCGTCCTGCGCCTCACTGCTGCGGCTCCACTGTCGCAACCGTCCACCGCACCGGAGCTGTTCCCGCTACGCCGTCGTTCGCCGCCTTGGATCTGCTTCCCCGCCGCCGACAGACGGCCACCGCACCACACTCAACAACTTGGCAATGGGTTCGTCCAAGGCTGCACCGTCCTCCACAACTTTTGGTTTCCAGTGAACAACAAGATCGTCGGAAAAACAGACGGAGGACACAACACTGCCAGCAGAAAGAGGTACTCCTCTTCCCTTATTCGTGCAAATCTTACGTCTCCACTCACACCGTATTCATCACACAAAAGAAACTAGTTGAGGTTCTTACTGCATCTTCTTCGTGATACTAAGTGCACAAGGTTTCCTCCCTTTTACAATTTCACCTTTGATAGAGGTCAGTAGCCCGCCTGGATTTCAATTCAGGGTCAGTCGAACCGCAATTAAAAGAAGCAGCACCCGCTTAGGCGCGCGGAGCACCTAGTCCGCCTGTTCCCCGGGGAACCGGTGCAGGAGCTGCTTGCGCCCGATCTGGAGGTCGGCGGGGCTTGAATGGATGGCCGGGGGGTGGTGCCAAGCATGACGATGTGGTGAGGTTGAGGGGAGGGCGCAGGCAGGGGAGGAATACTGGGCCGGTGGTCGCTAGTGTTTCGAGGAAGATCGTCAACACTGACTGACTGGAGGTAGATGAAGGTGATCTGCCCGTTCTTTGTACATTGGATGGTGCAGAAAAAATGGACTGACCTATTTGCTTTTAGTCGACTGTTATTTTCATAGAATCCTGTAGTAATTGAGTGTGCCATGCATGTTGTAGAGCTATCATATGTCTCCCTCATTTATTTCTCGCCGACCTGCTATCTGCTACCTCTACACTGTACTAATTGTGCACACACTTCATCCATACTCACACTATTGTTTTTTTATGCATGGGTATTTCAGACTCTGACACAGTGTTGATGAATGCAGAAAAGAAAAGACAGAAGTCGCTCAGTGTAATTTGAAGATAAGCACTCAGCGTTTCAGCGCTCTAATGGGTGCAGTGTCAGCAGTTGGAGACAGTAAATGTAGCTCTGCAGTTGATGATCTCAATTGCCACACACAACCATCCCAGGTGCTTGCTTTAACTTCGCGCTGTCAAATGTGGTTGCATGTTGCATATGGTGTCTAGCTTGTATTGCTTCCAATTTGGTTAAATTGCATCTGCTTACTTTACACATTATACCTTTGATAATGACATGCCTTCCTGTTTTTGATACATACTACATATGTCTATTAACCATGTTCGTACATCAAACTAATGCTCTTTTGTATCCCTCGTCAATCACTTATGATGAGACAGTCACCCGGGTGGGTTACTGTGAGATGCCCTACTCGTTTAAAGAGTGTAGTGTCATCCTCCCCACATGATTCTCAAGAAACAGCAAGGCTAAATAAAGATAGTCAACGTAGCTCTCTAGTTGATCACCGCAATTCCCCCACACCACCATCGCAGGTGCTTGCTCTTACTTGGCAGTGTGATATGTGGTTGCATGTTGCATATGGTGTCTACCTTGTAATGCTTCTAATTAGGGTAAATTGCATCTGCCTAGTTAAAACATTATACCTATGAATATGACATGCCTTCCTATTTTTGGTACATACTATGTCTTTCTATTAACCATGTTCTTACATCAAACTACTTTTCTTGTGTATCCCTCATCAATGCTCCTAATTTGTTAAATTGCATCTCCTTAGCTTACACATTATACATGTGAATATGACACGCCTTCCTGTTTTTGGTACATACTACATCTGCCTATCACACCATGTTCTTACATCAAACTACTATTCTTGTGTATCCTGCGTCTATTGCTTATGATGAGACAGTCATGCGCGTGGGTTAATATGAGATGCAATACTCTTATAAAGAATGCAATTTCATCCTCTCCACATGATTCTCAAGAAACAGCAAGCCTAAATGAAGATATTGAACGTTGCTCTATACCTGAAGACCGCACTTTCCCTACACCACCATCACAGGTGCTTGCTCCAACTTCGCAGTGTGATATGTGGTTGCATGTTGGATACGGTGTCTAGCTTGTAATGCTTCTAATTAGGGTAAATTGCATCTTCTTAGTCTACACACTATACCTGTGAATATGACATGCCTTCCTATTTTTGGTACACACTACATCTATGTGTTAACCTTGTTCTTACATGAAACTACCTCTCTTCTGTATCCTGCATCAATCACATACGATGAGTCACCTTTATTCGTTGCACATTGCATATTATTTCTAGCCTGTTGCCATGTATTGCTTCGAATTTTGTCAAATACATTTGTTAGGCCACCCTTTTAATTTGGTAGAGTGATATTGGTTTCATCTTTCATATGGTTTCTAGCCTGCATCGATTCTAACAAGTTCAAGCACCTTGTGCTTAGTTTACACTTTATACATCATACATGTCAATACGTCACGCCGTCCTGTTTTTCATACATATTCGGTCCTCCTATCATGCGGCTGCCTTACATTAAAGTAGTGTTCGTCGGTATCATGCATCAATAAGTTCTGAAGAGCAAATTTTATTCCTTTTTCTTGTGGGTTTGACATCAAGAAAGAGGAAGGAAAAGAGTAAGGAAGGCGATGATGGTGGTCCTCTGCAGCAACGTAAACGGAGCATCTGTACCGATTCTCCCTGTACTGATAGTGCATTACAAGGTCCAAGTCTCCGCTCCCCTACTCCACCATCCAAGGTGCTTGCTCTAACTTGGCAGTGTGGTATCTGGTTGCATGTTGCATATGGTGTCTAGCTCGTATTGCTCCTAATTAGTGTAAACTGCATCTGCTTAGCTTACACATGATAGATGTGAATATGACACGCTTTCCTGTTTTTGGTACATACTATATCTGTCTATCACACCATGTTCTTACATGAAACTACTCTTCTTGCGTATCCTGCATCAGTCACTTATGATGGAACACCTTTAAGTTGGTAGTGTGATATTGGTTTGCGTCTTGAATATAATTTCTAGCATGTATTGCTTCTAGTTTGATGAACGCCACCTATGACGAGACAGTTTTAACTCGGCAGAGTGATATTGATTGCACCTTCCATATGGTGTCGTGTAGTGTTTCTAATTTGTTGAAGTGCCTTCTGCTTAGTTACCACATCATAGGTGTGAAGTCAAGCCGTCCATTTTTTCGTACATATTCCATCCTTGTATCATGACTTTGCCTTTTCATCAAAGTAGTGTTCGTCAGTATCATGCATGAATGAGTGCTGCAGAGTGAATGATATTCCTTTTTCTTGTCGGTATGACCTCACAATGCAAAATCAATAAAGCTAAAGGAAATTAGCAAGGCATTGGATGATGGTGGTCCTTCCGAGCACCTAAAATGGAGGTTCTCTAAAGATTCTACTCCGCCATCCTCCCAACAAGATTCGCAAGACAATGCAAGGCTAGATAGTCAACGTAGCTGTGTAGATGATGGGCACATCTGCCCTACTCCACCATCACAGGTGCTTGCTCTAACTTGGCACTATTATATGTGGTTGCATGTTGCGTATGATGTCTACCTTGTATTGCTTCTAACTTTGTTGAATTGCATCTGCTTACTGTACACATAATGCATGTGATTATGACATGTGTTCCCATTTCTACATCAGACTACTGTTCTTGCATATCCAGCATCAGTCACTTATTATAAGGCACCTTTCAGTCGCCACTGTGATATTGGTTGTGTCTTGCATATGATTTCTAGCATGTACTGCTTCTAATTTGTTGAAACGCCATACAATTTGAACTTGGTATAGTGATATTGGTTGCATCCTTCATATGGTGTCTAGCTTGCAGTGCTTCTAATTTGTTGAAATGCCTTCTGCTTAGTTACCACATCATAGGTGTCAATATGTCACACCATCCTGTTTTTCATACATATTCCATCCTCGCATCATGTGTTTGCCTTTCATCCGAGTAGTGTTCGTCATTATCATGCATGAATGAGTTTTGAAGAGCGAATTTTATTCCTTTTTATTATCGGTTTAACTTCACAATGCAAAATCATTACAGCTGAAGGAAATTAGTCCGGTAGTGGATGATGGTGGTCCTTCGGAGCAACTCAAACAGGGGTTCTCTACAGATTCTACTCTGCCATCCTCCCAACAAGATTCGCAGGACAACACAAGGTTGGACAGTCAACGTAGCTGTGTAGATGATGAGCACATCTCCCCTACTCCACCATCACAGGTGCTTGCTCTAACTTGACACTATTATATGTGGTTGCATGTTGCGTATGATGTCTAGCTTGTATTGCTTCTAACTTGAATTACATCTGCTTACTTTACACATAATGCTTGTGAATATGACATGTGTTCCTGTTTCTAGAACATACGTGTACATGATGAGCACATCTCCCCTACTCCACCATCACAGGTGCTTGCTCTTACTTGGAACTATTATACGTGGTTGCGTTTTCCGTATGATGTCTAGTTTGTATTGCTTCTGATTATGTAGAATTGCATCTGCGTAGCTTACAACTTATACCTGCAACAATCACTTACCCATTAGACACATTTAACTTGGGACTGTGATGTAGGTTGCATCTTGCATTGTCTTCTAGCTTGTACTACTTCTAATTTCTTGAAATGGCACTTACGACGAGACACTTTTTACCTGATAGAGTGATATTGGTTGCATGTTCATATGGTGCCTAGCTTTCATTTCTTCTAATTTTGTTGAAATGCCTTCCGCTTATTGTTTTTTCATACATATTCCATCCTCCTATCGTACATGTGAATATGAAACGCTGTCTTTTTTTGTATATATTCCATCCTCCTATCCTGCGTTTGCCTTACATCAAAGTAGTGTTCGTCTGTATCATGCATCCACCAGTTATGCAGAGCTAATTTTATTCATCTTCTTGTGGTTTTGACTGCATAAGGTAATATCAGAAAATAGAAAGGAAAAGAGTAAGTTAGGGGATATTGGTGGTACTCCGCACCGACGCAAACAGAGACTCTCTAGGTTTGCCACTGCTACTGCTAATGAAGTTGAAGTCCCAAGTCTACATGATGAGTTCATCTCCCGTACTCCACCATCGCAGGTGCTTGCTCTAAGTTGACAGTGTGATAATTGGTTTCATGTTGCATATGTTTTCTAGCCTGTATTTCTTCTATTTTTATTAAATTGCAGCTGCTGAGTTTATACGTTATACATGTGCATATGACATGGCTTTCTGTGTCTAGAATACACTGCATCTATCTATCATACCATGTTCTTACATAAAAGTACTGCTGTTGTGTATCCCGCATCAGTAACTCATGATTGGACACTTTTGACATGGCAGTTTGATAGTGGTTGCATCTTGCATTGATTTGTACGTTGTACTGCTTCTAATTTTTCTAATTGCCACTTATGACAAGACACTTTTAACTTGGCAGAGTAATATTGGTTGCATCTTTCATATGGTGTCTAGCTTGCATTACTTCTATTTTCTCGAAAATCCTTTAGCTTAGTTTGCACATCGTAGCTGTGAATATGTCATGTCGTCCTGTTTTTCTTACATATTCCATCCTCATATGGTTGTCTTACATCAAAATATTGCTTGTCTGTATCATGCATCAATGAGTTCTGAAGAGTGATTTTATTCTTTTGTTTGTGGGTACAGCTTGACATGGCAAAGTCAAAAAAGAGCAAGGAAAATAATATAATAGGGAGTGCTGTTACTCATCGGGTGAAACGGAAAAGGTTCTGCCGTCGAGAATCTTCTGGTACTTATAGTGTAGTAGAAGGTCCAAGTCCACCGTCTAAATCTACAAACATGTAAGTGCATCTAGTGCCCCTTAGTGATTTTGGTGTATTGAATACTTATAGGTTAAGGGACTGATGCATTTGTGATTGTACACAGGTCTATAAGTCTATGAGGAGTTTGATATTTACAGAGAAAGTTGACCCCTAAAAATGAAGTTCTTCAACTGAAGACTTTGGATCTCTGAAGACTTTCTAAAGACTTTGTAAGTGAAGAAATGGGTGTGACCTTGAAGACTAGGCAATCATTCGAGGAACATGAAGCGTGAAGACTTTTGTTTTCGTAGTTTCATTTTCTATTTCTTGAGTCATAGGAATCACCGTATTGTTAAAGGGGTCAAGGAAATACTAAGGAAAAATTTCCATGTGATGCTCAACCCAAAATCCTACACCTACCAATCCCTTCGAGTGAAGCCACTGGAAATCTCATACAGTTCAGTCATATTCTTCAGTGACAGAGACAAAGTTCTTCTAGTCTCTGAGAAATTTGTTCTGACTGAGGAGTTAGGAATTCACCAGTGTGAATTGCCCACACAGTGAGGAACATGATATCCCTGAGGATTTTGACAGTCAAAATTCCGACCGTTGCTGTGCTATGCGCCAGTGGTTCCAAAATATCTACCCACCTAACGGTCATATCAGCCAAGGGCATTTATGTCTTATCATGTCTTAACATGATATCCCCTTCAACCACTAGCTGGTTGGCTGCTCCGAGAGAAACTAACACTTGTCAATTGAGAGCATCCCATCCTCCGTGCACTTTGAGCGAAAATCATCATGTGAGGAAAACCCAAACCCAACACCTACAAACCCAAAGTGATTGAGCATCACTGAAGAGATTGATCCTGCATGGATCCGACACTTGTTTCCTTTGAAGACTGTGCTTCTTCCAAACGGTTAGGCTTCAAGGTCTAGAGCATCCAAGAGGAATTGTGGATCGCCCAGTGACCGAGTTTGTGAAGGTTCAGAAGTCACCTGAAGACTTACCACGAGTGATTGGGTGAGGTCTGTGTGACCTTAGCTCAAGGAGAATACGGTGAGGACTGTGTGTCCTCGATTTTAAATACTCAACCGCTCCAACCAGATGTACAACTGAGACAACAGTTGGAACTGGTCTACCAAATCATTGTCTTCACCGAGCTAACTGGTTCTATCTCCTCAACCCTTTCATTTCCTCAGGTATGGTGTTGTGTGCCTGTTCATATCTCTCTGAATACATTGACTGAAGACTTTCTCAATTTCCTCAGGTCTATTTCTTCAGTCTGTCTGTCTTCTTCCGTGTGTTATCCTGTGTTTACGCTTTCTGTACTCTATGCTTGTCTTCATTTCATCATGATGACTATGCTTGTGTTCTGTTATGTTCCTTTCTGAGTACTTATTCCGCTGCAAGTAGTTCTTCATTTAGGAATTTCCTCACCAACAAATTCCTCAGTGAAGAATTCATAAAAAACGCCTATTCACCCCCCTCTACTTGATATAATGCACTTTCAATTGGTATCAGAGCGAGGTACTCCCTTGTTCTGTGTGATTTTGGTTTAACCATCTGGAGTTTTAGTTATGTCGACCGCAGGTATGATAAAGGTCTTTGCTGGGTGTCCTACCTTCGATGGAACGGACTACCCCTACTGGAAAAACAAGATGCGAATGCATCTTGAGGCAATTGACAATGATCTCTGGTATGTTGTGGTAAATGGTGTTCCCTCAGTCACACCTTCTCTGAACGCTACTGATGTGAAGAGATTCAAGCAACTCGATTCTCAAGCGAAGAATATCATATGTGGTCATATGAGCAAAGGACAGTATGGAAGAGTGAGTGCTTTGGAAACTACCAAGCTTATCTGGGATAGGCTGTCCAAAGTAAATGAAGGAGTCTCAACTCAACATGACTCTCGTGTTGACGTTCTTTGCAATCTCTTCAACCGCTTCAAAAGATTCAACAATGAAAATGTTCAGCAAACCTTCGATCACCTCACTGACATCACCGACCATGAGATGGTGAAGAAATTGTTGAGATTGCTAGATTCTTCATTTGATACTCTGGCACTGATGATTCAAGAGCGTGCTGACTACAAGTCACTTGATCCCGCTGATATCCTCGAGAGGCTAAATACTCATGAGTTCCAGCTTGCTGAGAAGACAGATCTCTACGGTTCGAGCTATGGCAGGTCACATGCTTTGAAGGCCAAGGCAGTCTCTGAGTTTGAAGATGAAGACTCTACTAGCAGTCTTGGTGATCCTGAAGAATTGAGCCAGGAACTTGCACTGCTCGTGAAGAAATTTCAGAAGTTCTCTAGACGTGGTCGCTTTGGAAAACCCTCAAGGAGAAATGATTCCTCATCCAATGACTACAAGAAGAGGTTGTGTCACAAATGCAAGAAACCTGGTCACTACATCCAAGATTGTCCTCAGTGGGATAAGGAATCAAAGAAGAAGAAATACAAGGATTACAGTTCTGATGACGCAAAGAAGAAGAAGAAATCCTCAAAGTCTTCATCATCAAAATCCTCGAGGTCTTCATCTCACAAGAAGAGCAGCTCCAAGAAGGCTCGGGCATTTATTGGCAAGGAAATGGACTCCGAGGCTGAATCTGAGGAACACGAGGACGAGGAGTCATCTGAGGAGTCCGAGTCTGGTGTGGCGAGTCTAGGTCTCGCTATTGCATTCGTCAGCAAGTATATCTTCAACACTGAAGAAAACGACTTCACCGACAAGGCTGATGAAGGCAATGATGACTACACTCCCACATGTTACTTCATGTCAAAGGGTGCCAAGGTAACTAAATACGCCTCCTCTGACTCTAGTGAGGATGAATCTGATGAAAATCTCAAGCCCAACTACTCTAAACTTGCTAAAATTGTTGTGAAACAACAAAAGGCTTTTTAAAAGGTTCAAAACATGCTAGACAAAAGTGATGATATGTTGGGTGAAGAAATGGATCGCACTAAAACCTTGACTGAAAATCTTCAGAGACTTCAGTCCAGGTTTGACAATCTTCAAGGTCATCATAACACACTCTTATCTGATCACGAGAATCTTTCTTATGAATTTCTTCAAAGAAAGCAAGATCTTGAAAAGCTAAGAGTGGATTATGAAGATCTTCATAAGGAGCGCGATTCATTACTTGCTCAACAAATCAGCGCTACCCAGGAAGAATTTGTTCCTCCATGTCTGAAGTGCATTGAACATGAAACTGCTAATTCTTCACCTGAATGTTCAAATGCTTCCAATGCTACAAATTCTTCATATATCTCTGCTGTCACTAATTCCTTATCTCAGGACAATGCAAGTATCACTGATGATGCAGGGCTGAAGGAATTGTACATGACAGGCATGTACAAAAGCCTCAAAGGGCATCACACTCTTTGTCGTGTGCTCAAAAAGTAGATCCTCAACAGAAACCCTAGGAAAGAGGGTATTGCCTTTGAGAGGAAACTCAATGGTAATGGAACATATTGGAAGCCTGAGCAGTACCCCAAAACCTCATGGGTTGCTGCAAAGGGACCTCCAGTTGATCCATCCAACTTATGTGGCTTTACATGTGAATCTCCTCATTCTTCTGATGAGTCATTTGACTCTAACTATAAACTGTTCAAAAATCAGAATGGTGAAGTATTTGCTAGATATGTTGGGACTAACTGCATGAACGGTTCTCCTATGAAGAAAATCTGGGTTCCCAAAAGTTGCCTTCAAAGTCTTCAAGTGAATGTCCTCATGACACCACCTGTGAAGAAAAGGAACTCCAGATCAAATTCTTCACATGAACCAAATTCTTCATATGGATCCAAGTCCTCAGGTGGACCAAATTCCTCACGTGGTTCAAATTCCTCAAAAGGATCAAAGTCCTCGTATGATTATCATCGTGCTAACCCTTCTGTTTCGCAGGGTAGAGCAAAGGGCTATGAATATGTGCATTATTCTTCAAATCATTATGTTCATAAGTCCTTGAAGAATTTCTCTGCTTATTCATATGCTTACCATAACCCCTCTTATGTGAAACGAAGTGGACTGGCGTCCATGCCACCTTTCTCCTATGGTGCTCGCAGAATGATGAATTCTTTGCCACCCCTCCAGATGTGGGTGGTGAAGAAAAAGAACTAATCTCTCATGCAGGGTCAGGTTTCTAGTCGTGCTCAAAACGACTGAAGAATTTGCTGGAGACCTGAACAGTGTCTGATAGGACGCAGGCTAATCATGATGAAATGAACCTTCATTTCATACGTCCTCATATTGATTATCTGTTCTAATTGCTTGATGAAATTGACCTGATGATACTGATGTCATATTCTTCACCGATGAAGTATATGAGTTTCTAAGCTGCACTAATTCATCTGCAGGATGATTAACCCAAAGCAAATGAGTGGGTCCTCGATAGTGGATGTACAAATCACATAACTGGTGACAAGAACCTATTGATGGATGCTCCCTTATCACCATCACATCTGAAGTATATCATCTTCGCTGACAAAGGCAAAAGACAGGTATTGGGTCTAGGTAAGGTTGCTATCTCTAAGGACATACACATGGACAAAGTCATGCTTGTCATGTCCTTAGGATACAACCTCATGTCATGCTTTGTGATCTTGATATGGTTGTTGTCTTTGGAAAGTATCATTGTGTTGTGATCTTGGAAGCTGACAATTCCAAAGTCTTCGAAGGCTTTAGGGGAGGAGACTTGTACATTGTTGATTTCTCTACGGGACCACAGCCTGCCGTGTGCTTACTTGCAAAAGCTTCAGAAGGCTAGCTATGGCATCGATGACTTGGTCATGCTGGCATGAGGAATCTGCACACGCTCACGAAGAAGGAGCATGTCATTGGCATTGAGAATGTCAAATTCCTCAAGGATCACTTATGTGGAGCTTGTGAAGCTGGGAAGATGACAAAGGCCAAGCATCCAGCAAAGACTATCATGACTACCACTCGACCATTTGAATTGCTTCACATGGATCTCTTCGGTCCTAATGATTATTCTGCTGTGACAAATGATGCATCTCTACATGGATTTGTTATTGTTGATGATTATTCTCGTTACACATGTGTACACATTGTCACTTACAAACATGAAGTGCAGGAAGTCTTCAAATGATTTTCCTCAAGGGCTTCTACCAACTTTGGTGTGAAGATCAAGCACATCAGGAGTGACAATGGAACCGAGTTCAAGAATTCCGGTCTTGATGACTATCTTGATGAAGTTGGTATTACTCATGAGTTATCTGCTCCTTATACTCCTCAAAAGAATGGCGTCGTGGAGCGCAAGAACAGAACTCTTGTTGAGATGGCTCGCACTATGCTTGATGAATACAAGACGCCTCGTCATTTCTGGAGTGAGGCAATTGATACTGCTTGCCACATCATCAACATAGTATATCTTCACAAATTCTTCAAGAAGACTGCCTATGAACTCCTCACTCACAAGAAACCCAATGTAAGTTACTTCAAAGTCTTCGGTGCTAAATGTTGGATTAGAGATCCTCATCACAATTCTAAGTTTGCACCGAAAGCACATGAGGGTTTCATGCTTGGTTACGGAAAGGACTCGCACATCTACAAAGTCTTCAACAACGTTCTTCACAAGGTTGTTGAAATTGTGGATGTGCGGTTCAATGAAACTAATGGCTCGCAAAGAGAGCACCCACCTTTTGTGATAGATGAACCAACACCTAAGGATTCTATCAAGTTCAAAGCCACTAAGAATGTCATTCCTACTGAAGAATCTACTGAAAAATTCATTCCAGAACGTGATGAACGTCGAGCTGGCACACCTAAAGAAAATGGTGCTGAGGAAAATGCTCCTAGAATATCATCGATGACATTGAAGCACCAAGTCTTCTGACACGCTCAAAAGCTTCACATTTATCTAACTTTTGTGGGCACTTTGCGTTTGTCTCTTTCACAGAGCCCGCTAAGGTAGATGAAGCATTTCTGGAGCCTAAGTGGATTCAAGCTATGCAGGAAGAATTACATCAGTTCGAGCTCAACAATGTCTAGGAACTGGTCAAACGTCCAGATCCTCACAAGCACAACATTATTGGCACAAAGTGGATCTACCGCAACAATCAAGATGAAAATGGCCTTGTGGTGAGGAATAAGGCACGGCTTGTAGCTCAAGGCTACACACGGGTTGAAGGAATTGACTTCGATGAGACTTTTGCACCTGTTGCCAGACTTGAGGCTATTCTCATATTACTTGCCTATGCTAACCATCATGATATTATCTTACAACAAATGGATGTGAAAAGTGCATTCCTCAATGTAAAGCTTGAGGAAGAAGTATATGTTGCTCAACCCCTAGGTTTTGAAGATCCAAAGAGTCCCGACAAAGTCTTCAAGCTCAAGAAGGCCATGTATGGCCTAAAGCAAGCCCATCGGGCCTGGTATGATACCTTGAAGGAATTCTTCATGAAGAAAGGTTTCAAACCCGGTTCACTCGACCCAACTCTTTTCATTAAGTCTTATGATGGTGAATTTTTTGTGTGCCAAATATATGTTGATGATATCATTTCGGCTGTACTGACCAACGATATAGTGATGAATTTGCCTATATGATGAGTGAAGAATATCAAATGTCTATGATGGGTGAGTTGAAATTCTTCTTAGGTCTTCAAATTCGTCAATAGTGCAATGGAATATTCATATCTCAGGAGAAATACCTCAAGGACGTATTGAGGAAATTTGGCATGCAAGATTGCAAAGGGGTCAAAATTCCAATGCCCACAAATGGCCATCTATGCACTGATGAAAATGGTAAAGACTTCGATCAAAAGGTATACCGCTCCATGATTGACTCTTTATTGTACCTATGTGCATCTAGGCCGGATATTATGCTTAGTGTTTGCATGTGTGCCCGATTTCAAGCTACACCGAAGGAATCACACCATAAGGCTATGAAGCATATTCTTCGATACTTAGCTCACACACCAACACTTGGATTATGGTATTCCAAGGGCTCCACTTTTGATCTCATTGGATATTCAGACTCTAACTACGCTGGCGATCGCATGGACCGCAAGTCAACATCTGGCACATGTCATTTCCTCGGACAATCTTTGGTCTGTTGGTCCTCGAAGAAACAAAACTGCATATCACTCTCCACTACAGAAGCTGAGTACATTGCTGCTGGATCGTGCTGTGCTCAACTACTATGGATGAAGCAAACTCTCAAGGACTATGCCGTCAATGTGAAGAATGTGCCTCTCTACTGTGACAATGAGAGTGCCATCAAGATTGCTCATAACCCAGTTCAGCACTCGAAGACCAAGCACATCCAGATTCATCATCATTTTCTTCATGATCATGTGTTTGAAGGCGACATCTCCATTGACCACGTCAGCACTGAAGATCAATTGGCCGATATCTTCACAAAGCCCTTGGATGAGAAGAGATTTAGCAAGTTGCGATGTGAGCTAAATATCCTAGAATCTTCGAATGTTCTATGAAATGGACACACCTCCTAACACTTATGCTGACTTGATGACTTAGATGCACAACACATGAAGTAACATTTTTCTTCAATCAATGAAGACTAACCCTCTAAGCGTGAAGGAATTAATGAAGAAATTGATTCTCAGAGCCCTACGACAATTGTACGCGGTGTCTGAAATCAGCTTTCTTATACGGTGGGTTACGCCACCAACCAAAGTTGAAAATCTTCAAGTTGAATTTTTCTTCGTTTTTGAAATTCCTCAATTTTTCAAATTCTTCAACTTTGCATTGTCTTCACTCTTTCCGGTGTTGTTCTTCATTCGAATATATATATATATATATATATATATATATATATATATATATATATATATATATATATATATATATATATATATATGAGTTTTATGTCCTCAACAGCATTCACTTATTGTTATTTCTTCAAGTTGATTTCTTCTGCTAAGTGAATGTGATCGGACCCTTCCCCCTCTATGCTAAACTCAACCCAGTCTATTCACAAATTCCTCTTATGCGTTCTATTTGAAACTCGTTCAAATTCTTCACTGTGTCCTTGAAAGCTGAAGAAATTGCGAACGGAACTTTTAACTTATCTTATCTGAATTTTCGGCTTTGCCGCTCAAACTGTTCCGCTTCTCACGGCAATACTTATCTATTCACCCACGATCCTACACGATCGCCACCTCTCAGTACGTGGGTGACACATGTCAAGCGATTGAGAACAGGCCAGGGGCATGTTCATCCGATTTCCTCGGTTGAACTATTTTTCACTCCCTCTATAAATACCGCTGTCTCTTCCTCACTTCACTTTCACCTCACTCGTGCTCTCTGTCTCTCACTCGAGCTTCCCAAAACCCTAGCACCGCGGCTACTTCATCATTGCCGGTGAGGAAGAGCTTCACTACCTCGACCTCGTCATCGTCGTACTCGTGCCGGTTGCGGATTTCTTCACTCCACCGCCACCGTAGCCGTCTTCCTTTGCCAAGTTAGGGCGTGGAAGATCTGACCTGACGAACTTCACTTCTGTTCTTCCCAATTCGTCGTGTTATTCACTTCGGGTAATTAAAAGTTACTTTTAACTGCTCGCTTTGATTCTCAAGTTTTTCTGAAAATCTTCAAAAGTGTTTATTCTTCAATTCTTCACACACATAAACACCTCACATGTCATCTGCTCTTGATTCATTTCTCTAAGAAAGGATTTTCTTCAAGATTCCTCAATTGTGTGGATTGTCAATCTACACAACTCTGGAACCTAAGACAAAGAATGCTTAGTGAAATTCCTCAAGACTCATCTGGTAAAATTCCTCAAAACCTATTCTTTTTGAAAAACCTTCTGAGAACGCATATGACCTCTCCAAATTCCTCACAACTATGCTCTGTTCATAGGTACAAATGTCCGCTGCTGAATCACTAGGTTCTCATCAACTTAACTCAGTTGCAGCATTCCTAGAAGAAAAGTTGCATACCTCTTTAGAAACTTCAGTTGTTCATATCCTCAGCTGAAGAAAATGTGTGACAAAAGGCCACAGAAGGGAGGAAAGAGGCCCGAGGTCAATACCGCGTTTGAAATCCCTGAGGACATTTATGCTAGGTACTGCACACCCCCTGAGGAAGATAGAAATCAGCGCAAGGTGCGCATTCAGAAGATAGAGAGGAGATGGGCACCGGAATGGAGGGAGTACAGGTATGTAACTCCCAAGTACATGAAGAAATTCGCTCTCAACCCTCCATGCCCAAGACCTCCATTGGCACAAGGCTAGTTGGCAGATCCCACCAGCATCAAGCGCGGTGAGGATTATCCTGATGAATGGGCAAAACGCCAAGCCAAACTGGCTAAGCAAGCAAAGGAAGCAGTGAAGAAATTCGACGCAGACTCTGCTGCAGCTGCTGCCTCTGCTGAGGCCTCTGCTAGTCAGCCAAAGAAGGCAATGCACAAGAATCCTGCACATAAATCCAGTGCTTCACCTTCAATGCCCTCATGGCCAAGCTCCTCTGCTACGCCATCAAGGCAAGATTCCTTAAGGCCCTCACAGCAAATTCCTCAGACTGCTCCTTCAAAGTCCTCAGCTCCTCCGTCAAAGTCTTCAGCTTCTCCGACAAAATCCTCGGCACCCGTGCATCTCGCCACGTGCCAAAGAACTTAAGGCTTCTCAATTGCCTCAGGAGCATCTGCAAGCTCCTCAGCTGCTCGAAATTCCTCAGATGGTCCCTCTCTGCTGAAGACAAAGGCCACTGCTGGACGAGGAACTCGCCCAAGTCCTCACAAGAATCAAGTCGCCTTCCATGTACCCTCTGATTATGATGAGGCTGATGATGAAGAACTTGCCGAAATCATCAGAAACAGGCAAGCTAGGGCCGCTAGAGCCAAAGGCAACAATGTGCCGCTGATGCTGGATCCAAAGTTGATCCTCGACTACATTGACCTATGGCACAAGGATCCTAACACACCTTTGTCGGAGATGAACCTCACTCCTGGTCAAAGTCATGTTCTTACTGCCTTCATTTAAGAAGAAAAATGGAAATTTGAAGAAGGCAGAAGTTTGAAGAAAGCGCAGTACAAGAAACAGTGCTACCTCAAGGACAATGTCCTCACTCTCACTCCTGATCAGCTCCTTGCCTTGCAAGTTGAAATCAAACAGCCGAGTGATGAATTTGATCGCTACCATGCTGATTGGAATGGCGCCAAGGTGCGTTTCATCAATCTGACAAAGAAATTCACTTCAAGTGCTGCTCCACCTGTGCACGTTGAAGTTACTTAGGCTGAGGCATCTGCTCAGCCTACTAAAGAACTTGCCAGCACCGCTGATGACATTTAGGCTGCTGAAGAAAATTAGAGTGCCAGGGCTGATGACTCCATTCTAGCCGCTGAAGATATTGCCAGAGCATCCACTAGTGGCACCTGAAGAAACTGAACAATTCAGGGCAACTGCATCAGTTGCGCCTGAGGAAAATGAACCAAAGTCCTCTGCACCTCCTGCGCCTACACCAATTCCGATCCTTCCATCTGCATCAGATGTGAAGAAGACCAAGGCTGCAGAACGTGCAGCTGTGAAGAAAAGGAAGGTGTCGGTGTCAAAACCGGCAGATCTCGGGTAGGGGGTCCCGAACTGTGCGTCTAGGCGGATGGTAACAGGAGACAAGGGACACGATGTTTTTACCCAGGTTCGGGACCTCTCGATGGAGGTAAAACCCTACTCCTGCTTGATTAATATTGATGATATGGGTAGTACAAGAGTAGATCTAGCACGAGATCAGAGAGGCTAAACCCTAGAAGCTAGCCTATGGTATGATTGCTGTTCGTCCTACGGACTAAAACCCTCGGCTTTATATAGGCACCGAAGAGGGTTAGGGTTACACAGAGTCGGTTACAATGGTAGGAGATCTACATATCCGTATCGCCAAGCTTGCCTTCCACGCCAAGGAAAGTCCCATCCGAACACGGGACGAAGCCTTCAATCTTGTATCTCCATAGTCCAGGAGTCCAGCCAAAGGTGATAGTTTGGCTATCCGGACACCCCCTAATCCAGGACTCCCTCAGTAGCCCCTGAACCAGGCTTCAATGACGACGAGTCCGACGCGCATATTGTCTTCGGCATTGCAAGGCGGGTTCCTCCTCCGAATACTTCATAGAAGATTTTGAACACAAGGATAGTGTCTGGCTCTACAAAATAAGTTCCACATACCACCATAGAGAGAATAATATTGACACAAACTCAATCTGCTGACGTATTCCGTGGCGTGACATCACACGGCGGCCAAGCCTTTATTCGAATCGTTTTTACTGTCCCACCTCAGTGCGTTTTGCGAGGCGGTTTCCTTGGCACGTCTTATTGAAGCAGAGATCGTGTCCCTTTATTCCGGGATTCTCATCAATACGGGCGTGGGTAACCCAACCGTGCCATTGATTACGTCTCTTGGGAGATAAGCGAGTTTTACCAAGCTGGTGGGGATGCATAGTTTCGCCCGTCCATATAAGGGGATAAGGATCCACTTTTTCACACACGCCTTCTTCCTCCTTTGGTCATCCATTTCCGCGCACTCGAGCTCTAGCGCCCAGTCCGCACATCCCACCTCAACCTTCTCCGGCCATGTCAGGAGCGAGAGGCAAGTGGATGGCCTCCTCCGGCACGGAGGGGCACATCAAAAAGTTGAGGAAAGCCGGATACCTACACAATGACATTGCGCACCGGCTTCCAGACGAGGGGCAACTCATCCCCACCCCAGGCCTCATGAGAAGGTGGTGTTCCTCCCCCATTTCCTCCATGGACTAGGCTTCCCACTCCACCCATTTGTCCGGGGGATCATGTTCTACTACGGCCTGGATTTCCACGATCTGGCCCCGAACTTCATCCTCAACATCTCGGCGTTTATCGTCGTGTGCGAGGGCTTCCTCCGCATCAAGCCCCACTTTGGCTTATGGCTGAAGACCTTCAATGTCAAACCGAAGGTGGTGGGCGGCCAGCAGGCGGAGTGCAGAGGTGCCATGGTGGGCAAGATGCCCAACGTTATATGGCTCGAGGGCTCCTTTGTGGAAACCATCAAAGGGTGGCAATCGGGGTGGTTCTACATCACCGAGCCGCGTGACCCCGAATGGGCAGCAGCCCCCGAATTCCGATCTAGCATCCCCACACGGCTCACCTCCTTGAGAGTTCAGAAGAGGTGACCGGACTCCAAACCTGCGTCCAAAACCTTGTCAACAAGAAGGTCAAGCTTGTCAATGTAGTCCAGGTCATGCTCATCCGCAGGATCCTCCCGTGCCAACAACGAGCATTCCATTTGTGGGAGTTTGATCTGGCACAACACCAAACCTTGAGAAGGCTCTTCGACACTACGTACGAAGATGCCTGGAAGGTGATGTTCAAGGGCGCCGAGGCTCCCGCATCCGCTACCGAAGATCGCGGATTTAGATTGCAGCGTCAAGCCAGCGAGGTAAACTATTTTACCCTTTACAGGACACTTATTTTTCATAGTTTGACTCTATGCGGGATCTAAAACTCCCTTACCTTTGACAGGCCTGGCAGAAGAAGTCCGGGCAGGTTAACTTTCTGGCTCCCCTGCCAGAAGACCCAGCGGACGCCCGATTGACGGGGTTGCTGGTTCTGGCACCTCACGTGGTGCCAGAGAAGAAGGCCACGAGAACTCGAAAGAGTTCCCGGCGCCAGGTGTTATCGGACTCATCGTCCGATGACTCTAAGGAGTACTCCTCCCGCGAAGACGGGGAGGAGGAAAAAGAGGCCTCTCCCCCAGCGGGGGGGGGGGGGAGAAGAAAAGGAAGGCCGCCCCAACTGGGGAGGGCGGAGGGTCCAAGAAGGGAAGGTCCCTTCCTCCGGACTACTCCACCAACACCGACGACAGTGAAGAGGAGTGGCCGCTGAGCGATAAGCCCCCGGTGACATCGTAAGTATCCGGATACCAGAATAACTCATGGCGTTTCGTTTGTCGTATAGAGTCTCCTAACGCCGAATACAACCCTGCAACCCGCCCAAGGACGGGCTCGACACCTCGACGAGTGGCTCCCTGGCTCCATCGGACGTGAATAGCACTTCACTTCCGGCTGCCTCCTCTCCTCGCGCCGCGGATGACGCCGAGCTGGGCTCCCAAATGTGGCCCAGCTAGGAGGAGGAGGTCCCGGAGGCTCCGCAAGGCAACCTCCCGGACTCCGGGCCTAAGGGGGATCAAACCCCAAAGGGCTCTAAGTCGGGCCCTGGGCCGAACTCCACACCGGAACCTTCAGTGGTTCCGGAGTCCGGCAGGCGACCTCTTCGTAAGGAAGACGAGACTGCGACACCAGAGACCTCCATCCAACCGGAGGCACCGGATAATTTGCTGGAGGCACTTAACGACGCCTCCATTAACGAGGAGCACCGCACTGTTATGAGTGTGGTGATCCAGAAAGTTCAGTCCGCCAAGAGAGGGCTGACTGAAGCCTGTGCTAGCCTTCTAACAGGCTTTGAGGTATGTGTTTAAGATATGTAAAAATATTACCGCATAGACAGTAGCCCCTGATGCTCAGTTTGGTGTTCGGAAAAAAAAGCCGGACTGAGGATCTAAAAAGATGTAAGCAGGAGTCTAACATAAGCATGTCAATATGGGGAATGCAGGCTGCGCTACTGACCTCTACCGCACTGACTACGGAGGTCAATGTATTGAAGCATAGCCTCGAGCCGTCCGAGAACGAGGTCGGCCATGCCAAAAAGCAGCTCGAGGACAAGGAAGGCAAGTAATACCTTATCTAAGTATATAAAAGATGTGGTTGCAAAAGATAGCAGGAATAACATGAGAATTGCAGGGGCCACAAACGAGGTGGCGACCCTGAAGGAAGCGGTGTCCAAGGCCGAAAGCAATGCGGCCGCGGAGCGCACCGAGCGAGAGAAGCAGGAGGCGCGGGTGGCGGAGGTGCGACAAGAGTTCCAGGCTCTCGTGGAAAAACACGAGAGTTTGGAGCATGACTCAAAGACTCGAGAGTCCGAGCTCGCCTCGGCTCTTGAGAGCGCCAGAGCCGCTAAGGCCGAAGCCCAAAAAGCCCTCCAGGAAATTGAGGCGATGAAGAAAGTAGCGGCGGGAAGGCATTCTTCATGCAAAGCAAACACGTGAAGGTGAATTATTTGTTACTTACCCGAATCCGGAGCTCTCCAGGAGCGTTCGCAGATCTGCCCCGCAGTGTGTCTGACGCTGCCGCATTCTACCGGGCCGAGGAGGGGAGCTCGACGGAGAAGGTGTTCTGGTCTCAGTATGCTGAGGCCGGACACCCGGTGCCATTGAGCGACCAGACGAAGCAGCTGGTCGAGCTCCATAAGTTGGCCGAACAGGCCATGAAGGGCCTCATAGTTTGGCTGTGGCCCAAGGAAGCCATGCCTGGGAGCTACTTCGGGCTGGTGCGGCGACTGGTGGATGCCTGTCCATGGATTCAAGTCGTCAAGCGCTCCGTCTGTATCGAAGGTGCCCATAGGGCCCTTGCCCATGCTAAAGTGCACTGGGGCAAGATGGATGCTGAGAAGCTTGTGACGGACGCTCCACTGCCGGGCAAGGAGTATCGCACGTCCGAGATGTATTATATGGGCGTCCTGAAGGGTACCCTCTTTATAGCGGGTGAATGCTCCAAAGATGTAACTTTTGAGTAAACTCGCATTTGTTATCATGTACGCTTGAAAACTTGTTCATGTGCGCTAAGCAACGCTTGTGAATTTAAAATATTACCTTCTGTGCGGCCGTTTATTAAATTTGAGAGATGGCAAGTCGTCGACTTCTGCCCCCATGCCACGAGTGCTGGGGTGTTCGGGATAAATTTGAGCGCTCTTGTTCCCATTCTTGGGTACTTCGAGGGAGGCGCTCAATGCAACGAACAAGGCGACCGGACCATAATGCTTGAACACTCTCACTTAGCCATAGAATTCTATAATTTTAAATTTCGGCAAAGCCCCTAGTATTCGGAAGACCGAGTTCGGGGCGCTATCCACGTCTGGGCCAGACAAAGACGGCTCCTCGCTCTAAGCGGCATAAGTCTTTAGGGACTCAAAGAACCTCTTGAACAGTGACCGGCTCTCGCCCTATCATGACGGTCAGTTTTAGCTTTCTCCACTGAGGTGCTCAACCCAGCTCAACCGGGGCACAATCGCAGTGGTTCTCCCAGCGCTACCTTAGCCGATATAACGGAACATAAGGTAACAAAACATGGGAGCCGGGCAAACCCAACTATTGACCCAAGACATGATTCAGAGCCGATGCATATAATGCTATAAGTTCGGGGTGCCGCACTTGTGGAAGTGTTCAGACTTATCACACCATATTTTGGGGTACTTAAGCCCCTGGTGTATTTGGCCGTACCAAAGCATACGGATGCAACATGTCATAAATGAACATATATAGGTAAAACAAGGAATGCAATAATAGACAAAAGCTATGCATTGTTAATATAAAAAGGTTGTGGTAAAAGCAAGACGATACAAATAGTGCGATAAGCAAGGATGGGACTATTTGACATGTCCCCCTCCAGAAGCAAGCTGTGGGATAATATGTAAAACAGGTATACTGCTCGTTATGGAGACCACCTGGACACTCGATGTAGCTTTCAGCTTCCCTGGCTGTTGCATCGTGTGTTCGGCGATTCTACTGTCGGGCGGGGCTTCTTGGTAAAGGAGTCCTGAAAGTAAGAAAAAGAATTACACAATCGGGAGCCCCTGGTGCGGTTGAGCCGCATTCTGGGCCTGCCATGGTCGTGCCCCTCCCCCTATACCCATGATATTTCCAGAGCATAATTATGTACGCGTAGTACTGGTTTCGCAATGTCGTGAGGGCTGGGGTTGGGGCCGCATTGCTACGCATGCTCGGAACGTGCCGGGCGGTCATGTTGTAGGTTACTCTGGGCGCGCTTGGCAGTGTCCGGACGTTTAATGGCCAGACTCGAGAATTGCCATAAGAGGCTGCTTTGTACTTCCGCTGCGAGAGCCGCCGTGTGCTCCTCCGTTTGGAGAGAGCGTTCGGTGTTTACGTTGACCGTAATGACTCTTCAAGGGCCTGGCATCTTGAGCTTGAGATATGCATAGTGCGGCACCGCATTGAACTTTGCAAATGTGGTTCGTCCGAGCAGTGCGTGATAGCTACTGCGGAACGGGACTATGTCGAAGATTAAATCCTCGCTTCGGAAATTATCCGGAGATCCGAAGACCACTTCAAGTGTAACTGAGCCTGTACAGTTGGCCTCTACACCTAGTATGACGCCTTTAAATGTCGTCTTTGTGGGTTTAATCCTTGAGGGGTCTATGCCCATTTTGCGCACTGTGTCCTGATAAAGCAGGTTCAGGCTGCTGCCGCTGTCCATCAGGACTCTAGTGAGGTGAAATCCGTCAACGATTGGGTCTAGAACCAATGCAGCGAATCCGCCGTGGCGGATGCTAGTGGGGTGGTCCCTTCGATCAAAAGTGATCGGGCAAGAGGACCACGGGTTGAACTTTGGGGCGACTGACTCCATCACATACACGTCCCTTAGTGCATGCTTCCGCTCCCATTTGGGTATGTGGGTTGCGTATATCATGTTCACCGTCCGCACTTGTAGGGGGAAGCCCTTCTGTCCTCTATTGTTCGGCGGCCGGGGTTCCTCTTCATCATCGCTATGTAGCCCCTTGTCATTGTTTTCAGCATGTAACTTGCCTGCCTACTTGAACACCCAACAATCCCTGTTGGTGTTGTTGGCTGGTTTTTCGGGGGTGCCGTGTATTTGGCACGAGCGATCGAGTATTCGGTCCAAATTGGACAGGCCCGGAGTATTTCTTTTGAATGCCTTTTTCCGCTGACCGGTTTTAGAGCCTTTGAATCCGGCATTGACTACCGTATCCTCAGCGTTATCGCCGTTAATGCGGCGCTTATGCTTGTTGCGATGCGACCTGCCATTGCTGTCCTTGGTATCCGAATTACCAGGGCTTTTGGTCATGTTGTTACTATGAGCTAGCTAGCTGTCTTCTCCCGCGCAAAAGCGGGTCATGAGTGTTGTGAGGGCTGCCATGGATTTCGGCTTTTCCTGTCCTAGGCGCCGGGCAAGCCACTCGTCGCGGATGTTATGTTTGAAGGCTGCAAGGGCTTCTACATCCGGACAGTCGACGATTTGATTTTTATTGGTTAGGAACCGTGTCCAGAATTGTCTGGCCGATTCTTCTGGCTGCTTAATTATGTGGCTTAGGTCATCGGCGTCTGGTGGTCGCACATAGGTGCCCTGGAAATTGTCGAGGAATGCGGCTTCCAGGTCTTCCCAACTACCAATTGACTCCGCTGGCAGGCTGTTAAGCCAATGTCGACCTGGACCTTTGAGCTTGAGTGGGAGGTATTTGATGGCGTGTAGATCATCACCGCGGGCCGTGTGGATATGAAGGAGATAGTCCTCGATCCAGACCGCAGGATCTGTTGTTCCATTATAAGATTCAATGTTTACGGGTTTGAAACCCTCAGGGATTTGATGATCCATTACTTCGTCTGTGAAGCATAGTGGGTGTGCGGCGCCCCTGTACAGGGCTATATCACGATGTAGCTCAAATGATCTTTGTCTGCTCTGTTCGGCTCGGCTGGATTTGCTGTATCCGGCATGACAGTTATCGTCACGTGTAGTAAGGTGCCCACGCGATCTGTAGATCGATCTTGTTTTCCTTGCCCTGTCCTCCAATATATCTCGCAGGTCTAGCGCATTTCCCCGTGCCTTGGTACTTTTTGAGCGACGCCGGGGTGTGTCTTGAGTGGAGGGCCGAGAGGCCTCTCTGTCGCGGCCACGAGGTGGCCGGTCGGTCGCATCATGTGCTGGTTATGTAGGTTTGGGTGCTTCCTCCTCTAATCAGGGTAGCAGCCTGCATTTTGGGAAGCTCTCAGAGGGGCGTTCGAGTTCATACTCTTCGGCCGCAAGGACTTCAGTCCATCTGTCAGCTAGCAAGTCTTGATCAGCTCTAAGCTGCTGCTGCTTTTTCTTGAGGCTGCTTGCCGTGACCATAAGCCTGCGTTTGAAATGTTCCTGTTCGACGGGATCCTCAGGCACGACTAATTCGTCGTCATTGAGGCTTGCCTCATCTTCGGAGGGAGGCATATAATTATCGTCCTCTACCTCTTTGTCTACCGCCATCTCATGAGGGCTGGCTTCTTCATCCTCCTGTGCTGAATCCTGGTGGAGGGGGTTGTCTTCGGCACTTTCCGGGGTGTTATTGTCTCCCGTGCCGGAATCATCGTTTTTGCTGTGGCGGGATTTTGAGCGGCGCCGCTGACGCCGATGCTTAGGCTATTTCTTGGAGGGGTCATCCTCCGTTGTTCCATCGCCGTTCCCGTCTTTTGGTATGTCCACCACGTAGATGTCGTATGACGAGGTGGCCTTCTAGTGCCCTATAGGCACTGGTTCTTGGTCATTTCTTGCATCATCGTCCATACCGTCGATGTCTTCGGAGTCGTAGTCGAGCATGTCGGTTAAATAATCGACAGTGGCTACGAAGTGGGTGGTGGGTGGGCTTTGAATTTCTTTGTTGTCCGCATCCCAACCTTCCTAACCATAGTCTGGCCAGGGCTCTCCTGATAGAGAGAGAGGCTTTAGTGAATTCAGGATGCCGCCAAAGGGCGAGTGCTAAAAGATGTCCGCGGTGGTGAACTGCTTGACTGGTGCCCAATCGGGTTTGATTGGCAGGGGCTGGGAAGGTCCGGAGTCCGGAGAGGAGTCCGGTACCTTGGAGTTACGAGCCTAGCAAGGGACAGGGATAGTATTCGGCTCAATCGCCGTAGAGATAGCAGCCCCCGAGGCCGTGTCCAACCATCCGTCCTCGGTCAGCGAAGTTGGCTCCAAACTAAGGGTTGGAGCGGACACTTGTGCGGCCTCCAGGGCACTGTCTGGCGACAGAGCTAGATCGTGCCCATCGTGACAGTGCAGCGCGCTTGGCTGTGGCTCGAACCCAATGAAGATCAAGTCTCCGCGGACGTCGGCCGTATAGTTCAAACTTCCAAATCTGACCTGGTAGCCAGGGGCGTAGCTTTCGATCTGCTCCAGAAGGCCAAGCGAATTGCCCCGCAGTGCAAAGCCGCCGAATATGAAGATCTGTCTGGGGAGAAAAGCCTCACCCTGGACCGCATCGTTGTTGATGATCGGAGGAGCCATCGGGCCTAAAGATGACGACACAGAGGAACTCTCAATGAAAGCACCAATGTCGGTGTCAAAACCGGCGGATCTCGGGTAGGGGTCCCGAACTGTGCGTCTAGGCGGATGGTAACAGGAGACAAGGGACACGATGTTTTTACCCAGGTTCGGGACCTCTCAATGGAGGTAAAACCCTACTCCTGCTTGATTAATATTGATGATATGGGTAGTACAAGAGTAGATCTACCACGAGATCAAAGAGGCTAAACCCTAGAAGCTAGCCTATGGTATGATTGTTGTTCGTCCTACGGACTAAAACCCTCTGGTTTATATAGGCACCAAAGAGGGTTAGGGTTACACAGAGTCGGTTACAATGGTAGGAGATCTACATATCCGTATCGCCAAGCTTGCCTTCCACGCCAAGGAAAGTCCCATCCGGACACGGGACGAAGTCTTCAATCTTTTATCTCCATAGTCTAGGAGTCCGTCCAAAGGTGATAGTTCGGCTATCCGGACACCCCCTAATCCAGGACTCCCTCAGAAGGCATCAACTTCTTCAATTTCTTCAGCTTTGAAGAAGATGAAGACTCTGATCAGTTCAATTGATAATCCAATTGATGCCATTCCAGTCTTATCAATGCCATCAAAGGATGTTGTTCCATTTGGTGAAGATTATGTGATTCCTGATGAATCTGATGAAGAAACTCTTTCTGCTGCTTCGTTGCAGCAGTTGGACAAAGAAATTGAAGTGGCTAAGATCCCTTCAACCCCAGTCATTTCCTCACCTATGCCTCAGTTTACTACTGAAGAGGCAGGTGTTGAAGAAATTGAAGATGAGGATGTGGACATTGGGTGTACCACTCCTGTGCTCAATGATCAATTTTGGGACAGTCAACATCCAAACTCTCCAATGTTCACTCCACTCCAAGCTATTCCTCAGTCCCCTGTCGCCACTGAAGTGCAAATGGGATCTATAGAACCTCATGCAACCCCAAGTGTTCATGAAGAAATTCCAGCCACTAGTGCCGAAGAAATGGTCAATGAAGAATTGACGAACCGGGCTGAAGCTGCTGAAGAGCCTGCAATTCCTCAGCCTGAGGAACCTGAGATTGTGATTCCTGAAGTAGTGCTGCAATTGACTGACACTCCTCAGTCCAGGCCAAAGGATCCTTTCTCCAAGAAGCAAAAATTCAAGGCCGATAATTTCTTTGGCGAGCATGTATTCTACACGGAATTCAACCCCTATGACAATGCTCGTCTTAGAAAGAAGCGTTTCTGGACTGCCAGCCAGGCCAACTTCTATTCCTTAGTGCTCTTCAACAAGGACAAAGTCTTCGATCATGAGCATATTCCTCATGTGGACATGGAATCCATGCCTTGCTTCTCGCAAGTCCTCAGTATGATTCATGACGCTAGCTTGCTCAATTTCTGCTCTGACATAGTTGATTGGAATGAAGAACTTATTCTTCAGTTCTATGCAACTTTGCATATCATAGGCGATGTTGCTGACGTCAACTCATGGGTGTTGGACTGGATGACTGAAAACACTCATTACAAGGCACCCGCCTCTGAATTCCTTCGTGCCCTACCAATCCGTCCTCCACCCGACGGTGCTCGTTATCTGTATGATGAGCATGTACTCACTGATCACTATATGCAAGTGCTCATGAAGCCGCTGAAGCCGGGACAAGCTCCAAGAACCAAATTCCTGATGAAGGAATTGCTCTATGTGCCAAGAACAATCTACCGCATTCTGACTAAGACCATGAGTCCCATCAAAGGCCATGACTCGTCCGAGGAAGAAATTATCGGAATGATGAAGAACATGCTTTTCAACATCATGCATGGCATTACCATAAATTATCATGATTTCTTCATGAGGACTCTGGCGAATGTTGCACTTTCTCCATTTGAACTGAAGCCTTACGCGCCATGGATCATGAGATTGCTCAGAACAAGGTCTTCACTCAACTACAAGGCTGATTTTCAGAATCACCTCAGCTACTTGCCCCCTATTGAAGTCCTCAAGCGGACAATTTCCTCATCTGATGAGAAGGGCAAGTCACCAGCAGTTATGGATGAAGGCATTCGTCCATTGGATGGTCAGTTCTGCAAAGTTGCATCTTACTCCACCAATGATGACTCTGCCACGCATGATATTGCTGCCATTGCTACCAAGACAAGTCCTCAAGCTACTGCTCCTCGTCTGCTGACTGATCGTGAACTGCTGATAAGTCTTCACCAGAAGGTGGATCGCAACCACAAGTGGGTTAAGCGTCAGTTTGGTTCTATTCTTCACAACATGAGTTCCACACATAATGCAGTGAAGAAAAACCACTACTACCTCCATGAAGTGTTTGATCGCACCTGGGCTATTCTGTCACAACTATATGGTGAAGAAGATCTGATGCAAATGGGCTTCAAGGAAGACTTTGACTAGTCTGCTCCTCCACCGAAGAGATTCAAGAGGGTCAAGGTTCCTTCCGTGGTGGCCAGCTCATATTCTGCATCACGCACCACAGATGAGCATGATGACTTGGACGACACTGCAGCAGGCCCTACATCAACTCAAGATCCTAACAACGCTGGCGCTCCTCAATCTTCATGATATTCTTCAGGGGCGTTAGTCCTCAGTTTCAACCCTTTTGGTCATTCAATGACAAAGGGGGAGAAATTTGAGTTAGTCTTCAAGCGAGTCTATCTTATATGGGCATTTTTTTTGCTAAGTTACAACTGTCGTTCTTTTGATAACTTTCCCGGCTCGAGTTGTAATCTTAAACTCTATGGTGACCTAATACTTTTGATGTGTTCTTCAGCATGCTTATTCCTCATTAATGTTAATGAACGCATGCTGAATTACATCAGTCACCATATTTCATCATGCATTTCAAATTCTTCATATTATATATCAAATGCATGTATGAATTACAAGATATAGGGAGAGATCTCCATGATTATACTCTTCAAGTGTGTACTGCTTCAAAAGCAAATTCCTCACTATGCACATCTTCAGGGGGAGTTCTTCTATATCTTGCAATCAAATTCCTCAATATCAGTATTTACACTCCACATGTTTATCCCCATTGAAAACTTAACCTATATTGTCATCAATCACCAAAAAGGGGGAGATTGTAAGTGCATCTAGTGCCCCTTAGTGATTTTGGTGTATTGAAGACTTATAGGTTAAGGGACTGATGCGTTTGTGAGTATACACAGGTCTATAAGTCTATGAGGAGTTTGATATTTACAGAGAAAGTCGACCACTAAAAATGAAGTTCTTCAACTTAAGACTTTGGATCTCTGAAGACTTTCTGAAGACTTTGTAAGTGAAGAAATGGGTGTGACCTTGAAGACTAGACAATCATGTGAGGAACATGAAGCGTGAAGATTTTTGTTTTTGTAGTTTCATTTTCTCTTTCTTGAGTCATAGGAATCACCATACTGTTAAAGGGGGGCGGGGAAATACTAAGGAAAAATTTCCATGTGATGCTCAACTCAAAATCCTACACCTACCAATCCCTTCGAGTGAAGCCATTGGAAATCTCATACAGTTCAATCATATTCTTCGATGAAAGAGACAAAGTTCTTCTGGTCTCTGAGGAATGGTTCTCACTGAGGAGTTAGGAATTCACCAGTGTGAATTGCCTACACAGTGAGGAACATGATAGCCCTGAGGATTTTGATAGTCAAAATTCCGACCGTTGCTGTGTTATGCGCCAGCGGTTCCAAAATATCTACCCACCATCGGTCATATTAGACAAGGGCATTTATGTCTTATCATGTCGGGCTGCTCCCTAGGCTATGAATAGTCGCCCCCTTCAACCACTAGCTGGTTGGCTGCTCCGAGAGAAACTGACACTTGTCAATTGAGAGCATCCGATCCCCCGAGGACTTTGAGCGAAAATCATCAAGTGAGGAAAACCCAAACCCAACACCTACAAACCCAAAGTGATTGAGCATCACTGAAGAGATTGGTCCTGCGTGGATCCAACGCTTGTTTCCTTTGAAGACTGTGCTTCTTCCAGACGGTTAGGCGTCCAGGTCTAGAGCATCCAAGAGGAATTGTGGAACGCCGAGTGACCGAGTTTGTGAAGGTTCGGAAGTCACCTGAAGACTTACCACGAGTGATTGGGCAATGTCTGTGTGACCTTAGCTCAAGGAGAATACAGTGAGGACTGTGTGTCCGGGACTGGGTGTCCTCGAGTTTAAATACTCAGCCGCTCCAACCAGATGTACAACTGAGACAGCAGTTGGAACTGTTCTACCAAATCATTGTCTTCATCGAGCTAACTGGTTCTATCTCCTCAACCCTTTCATTTCCTCATGTATGTTGTTGTGTGCCTATTTATATCTGTCTGAAGACATTGACTGAAGACTTTCTCAATTTCCTCAGTTCTATTTCTTCAGTATGTCCGTCTTCTTTTGTGTGTTATCCTGTGTTTACGCTTTCTGTACCCTGTGCTTGTCTTCATTTCATCATGATGACTATGCTTGTGTTATGTTATGTTCCTTTTTGAGTACTTATTCCGCTGCAAGTAGTTCTTCATTTAGGAATTTCCTCACCAGCAAATTCCTCAGTGAAGAATTCATAAAAATCGCCTATTCACCCCCCTCTAGTCGATATAACGCACTTTCAAAACACAGTCTCACCTGCTCCACCAGCTGCAGCATACGCTTCAACTATACCAGCATCTCAACCAGTTACTCGTTCGTTTGCTCCGGAACTGGCCAGTTCCCAAGCTGCCTTCACACCTAACACTACTTCCGAAGCACTGCTGACACAACAGGACTTGGCAAGATCAGATGAACCTCATGAGCATCAACACCAAGACGTTACCTGACCGAGTCAAGTTGAAGTTGCATGCTCCTTTATATGTACTCTCACAGTTTGATGTACACTAACACATTCCATATTCGTTGTTGAACTAGCACCACGGTGCAAGCGGAAACAGACATCAGGGATAATGCTTGACAGATTAACAAAATCTAAAGGAGGAACTATGGAGATCCATCTTGAGGCAGGTTTAAAAAGGCCACGTGATGCTACAGAGTCAGCCAAGTTAGTATAAGAGGCAGCCATTGCCGTTAGGTGTCATCCGCGTATCCTCCCAACGTGGATCTAGTACAGGAATGAGAAAGATAATACCCAGTTTAACACCTTCCTTGACCATTTATCCATAAGTAATGTTATTCATCGCAATTAGTACTATTGTCTTGCTCTGTCCCATACTTTCTAGCTTCCTCCTAATAAGACTCACATTTTTTTTCAACAGATGAGGTTCAAGTTGGATCCGAAAGATGATGCAACTAAACAAGCATGCACTCATGTTTTTCAGTCTGCTCTACGACAGTGTCGGTACCACCATAGAAAATCTCACTTTGAAGGCAAGGCTACAACAAAATCGCCCAAACATCTCTAGTGGAATATATTACAGATGAAGACCGGACAGCCTTCGTTAAACACTAGTCTGATCCAAAGTATTAGATAGGCTATATGTATTTGATCAGGCCACATATTGAACTTGTATTTATCTATGTGCCTTACAAGTGTATCTTCTTCTAGGATAACTGTTTGAAGAACAAAACCAACCGTTCTAAAGTGAAATTCCAACAGACAACACGATCTCGTAGCTATATTGCACACTGCGAGGCTCTTGTAAATAGCTACTACTTCCTTCTTTTTTTGTGGCATATTATCGTATCTATATTGACTTGTTCCGAATACAGAGGAAAGCTCGTGCGGAACAAAAAGAACTTGAACCGAATGCAGTGCAAATCTTCAAGGATTGCCACACCAGCAAGATGAAGGACATGAGCAAACCAGTTCAAGCCTTTGTTGTAAGTCCTTACTCCTCCTGCCTTGAACTGATTGGTACTGTGATGTGTTCATTTAACTACTTGGTTTGCAGCCAATGTCAGTTACTCTGTTCTCTTTTATACATAGTTGTCTTAACGTATCATTTCACCTTACATGATTTAAAAGAGATGAAGGATATTCTTTTGGTCTTGATCTGTAATCTAGTTGTTATGTTCACGTGCGCACACAGTGATAAAATAGCCTGTTTGTTATATATTTGTTTGCCCCATGATACGAATGATGTCATACTATGTTCACCCTACTTTAAACCATGTCTCTTTATCCTAAGATGTCAACGAATGTGAGGAAATGGACAATACAGTAGGCATGCTACATGGACATCTGTTCCGAAAGTGATTTTATTATGTAGTTGGCACTACAATACATGCTAATGTATTACAGTAGTTCACCAAAATAAGTTATGTATAAACGTTTAACCTACTTTGTTTGTTTTTATCTCATTAGTAACTTATCTGGTACACTAATCTACAAGTTCAACCTTTCAGGAAGCTATGGAACAAATGATTGAACAACCACAACCACCTGAAGGTGATGAGGCTACTACAGGCACAATGTCACCTCTTGCTGCAGTGCGTCAGTATCTCTCCACTAAAAGTGCAAAAAGCACCTTCCTGCGTAATTCAGGGTTGGTTGTCAAGGTAACCTCATCCAAATCGCCTACTGAACAAAATCTTCCCGCTAGACAGAGTGATATATCTATGCTCCGGACACAAGTCCAATCCCTAATGGACGTTGTTTTGGAAACAAGAATAGTGGTTGAGAAATGTCGTTACGATATGAATGGTTTTGAAACCAGACTATCAGACATTCACTTCATTGTTCAAGAGCAATGGCGGAAAAAGGTGGAGATCGTGCTGCTCCATCAGATTCTACAGCCTGAAACATTAGCACTCGGGTCAAATGATCTGTGCTTCTATACATCTGATGGTGCTTTTATCTAGAAGGACTGTAAACTTTATGCCAACATGCCTTTTGTTGTATGGTTGGAATTTATTTTGTTGTGATACAACATTTATGATGCTGCCACAGGCTACAGTAATTACGACGCTATTTTTGTATAGTGTAGGTTTATCTTAGTAATGTATTCGTCCAAAAGCTCCGTAGGAGCCCAACATGCCACATTCGTCGGGCCCATTCCAATTGGGCTAAAAACGATTATGGGCCAAAATTGGCATGTAACCCACTAAAAATATCTGGGGCTTAAATCAGCATAAGCTTTCATATTTTTCTAGTAGGCATGTGCCCATAGTGGGCCTTTAACAGGCCTAAACATAATTTGGGCCCTCAGTAAAAATAGGCCGTTTACAGGTGTAAATATCTCGAGCCCATTAAAACATGGACCTTTAATAGACCAAAAGTGAGATTGGGCCCTGATTTTGCCAAATAACCCACTGGACTTAGCAGGCTGAAATGGTGGCCCATTTACAATGTGGATATTTGACAGGCCGAAATTCGGACGGGCCGTAAATGCGCTGACCTAATACACGGGCCTTTAACAGGCCGGAACTTCGGTCGGGCTAGATTGTCGTCATTTTTATATGGGCCGTTAATGGGCCCGATATGACATTGGGCCGCATATGGCCCGTGGTTTACGTCCGTCGTTAACAGGCCGAAAGTGGCCCAAATCTATAGTGGGCCTCTAACAGGCCGAATGACAGACATGGCCGAATATGACCCAAATCCTTCACGGTTGTTTATGGGCCGAAAGTTTTGATGGCTTGTAAATGGGTCCAACTGAAGCCGGGACTTTAACAGGCTAGAAATACACCGGGCCGTAATTCGGCCCAATTACTTAGCGGACTGTTCACGGGCCAGAAGTGACCGTGGGCCGCATTGATGACAAGTTTAGACCAGGCCATTGATGGGTCGATTTGACAGAGAATGTTGGCCCTTTAGCTGGCCGTCCCATTATGGTCTGCAGAGTCTTGTGGGCCTTTAGCTGGCCGGCCCATTGTGGTCCGCAAAATCTTGTGGGCCTTTAGCTGGGCCGGCCCGTTATGGTCTGCAAAATCGTATGAGCCTTTAGCTGGGCCGACCCATTATGGTCCGCTAAATTTTGTGGGCCTTTAGCTGGGCCGGCCCATTATGGTCTGCTAAATCTTATGGGCCTTCGGTTGGGCCGTCCCATTTAAACTTTGTGGGCCACTTTTGGGCTGGTCCACGTGTCAACATATCATAGGCCAAACTCGACCATTGGATGAGTGACACATGTGCCAACACGGAGCTGACATGTGGATCCGTCGGCCAATGAGAATTTTACACGTGGAAAATCGGCATTGGTCGTGGCTATTAACGGGGTATCGGATCCAAATTCCGACCTGATAACTTAACAACGTTCCGTTACGGTGGATGCCACGTGTCGGTCACCCTTGATGAAAGCACTTCTGTGACGCGCGATTTATCGTCATGGAAGTGGACACTTCCGTGAAGATAGTTTTGGTAATGTCATGGAACACTTCTACAACAGCACAGGTATGACTATCTTGATTCTGTCATAAATTTGTCATGGATGTACATGCATGACAAAAAATGCGACCTATTGTGACAAACACTTATCATCACGGAAGTGTATTTTTTGTAGTGTAAGGATCTATAAGTATATTTATTATTGGTATTTTGTAGCCATCGAGGGAACATAATAAGAAATTGTCCAAAGACCTTGAGTTGGACCATACATAGTTGGCTGATGCAAAAGCCAAACTAGAGGCAGTCAAGAAATTCACCAGCAAAGCCCATGGTGTGGATGAATGCTTTAGAATTCTTGAATTAGTTAGGGTACCTTGTTCAACACAGGCTTCCCTTATAGCAGTTGAATCCATAGGTCAACTACAAAAGGACCTAGACGCGGCCATATAATCTCGGAGGTACGCTGAGTCATAGTATGAAGTTGGCCACCGAGTACTGACACGAAGCCATGATGAAAAGAACAAAATGAAGGAGGAAACCAAAAAACAGGCCAAAGAAATCGAGAGTTTAAAAGTTCAATTGGCAGAAACCCTTGAGGAGAACCATAGATTGAAAGGTGGTATGTTCGGTAGGTGATAGTTCGGCTTACGTGCACGCAGATACTCGTCGTGTCTTAATGTAAAGGACATGTTGTGACTTGTGATATGTCTCCTGACGGGGCATCTCGAAGAAAAGGTCAACTTATTTGGAGGGAATATTTTGAAGGAGTTGCCCATTGTGCACAAGAGAGCTCGGAAAGCCATGAAAAATATGGTGAAGGCGTTGTGGCTGACCGAGACACCTCTAGAAGTAATGGCCGAATTGGCCAATTGCTTCAAAGGAGTGTGGTGTTGTTTTGAGTTATGGAAGATATCAACTTGTCTAGAAGGATCGCATGAGGCCCTGGCCATGGTGAATACCCGGTTTACCAAGCTCGATCCAGAGCATATGGCTCGTGTTGGACCGGCAGGGCCGAACATGCAAGAAATACCGCTTCGCCTGGTGTATGACCAAGTGATGTTTGCTGCTTGGTAATCACAAGAGGACTGTGAGAACTTGATAGACAATATTGACAAAGAGTAGGGTGCTTGATTTTATGTATCTATGTGTTGTACATCAAACCTTCTCGATCCGCATTGAAGACGTTGTCTTAACCGGCCATCGGCTTCTGCCTCCCCAGCCACTGGTCGGGGAGTGTTCCATACAGTGTGACCTGAAAAATAGGAATCACTTTGGGTAACCAAGAAATCCAGCCATTTGGTGTAAGCAGACAAAAGCGTGTGCGGAGAGTTATGTTATATTACTTTTGAACGTAAGAAACATCTTCGGAAGAAAATAGTTCCTTCAAGGGTTCCTTTCTTCGGGTTTGAGACCACAACCATTGTGTCCGGATACATGTAGTATGCGGGTGTTAGTCATGTTGGGAGTTGACCCCGGGATTTTGTAGTGAGCACCTGATTATTTTCACTTCCCTCGTGGCCGAAGCATTATTTTCTTAAGAATGCTAGCTTTTGGCTTCACCCGTCTGAGGTACGTACATTGCTGACACCGGTCGTAGGAATCGCAGAGGTGTTCCCTTTGCCCCCTAGGGGAACAATCAGGAATTTAGGGGTAAGCACAGGAGCCAGGCAGCCCAGCTTGGCAAAAACTGAAGTCAAGTTGGTGCATATAATGGCTTAAAAGGTACAGGAAGGGTGTAAGCACGACCAAGATGAATACATGCACGAAAAGTATACTAAGTTGCTTCTTTTAGAAGGATCCCCCGAGTAGATCTGGGTAGTACATTTGAAGATGTATACTTAAGAAGCCTAACGCGGTTCGGTTTATCTGAACATAACCCGGGAGGTGACAACTCCCAAAAGGTAAAAAACTAAAACAATGAAAAGGGGAGTTAAAGTGAAGACACCGAACTAGCTGTAGAACCCCCGAAGCCGAGCTGTGTTCCATGGGTTTGGTTCGAGGCGATTGTCCGCTGGATTGCAAAGATTATACGCTCCTCCTCCTACTACTTCATCTATTACAAAAGGGCCCTCCCATCTGGGCGACAGCTTCTTCTTCTGCTTCTCAAGGAGATGGAGGACAAGTTCTCCTACATTGTATGCCTTCACCAAACTTCCCTGCTCTGATAGCATTGGGCTTGCTATTGATAGAATGTAGAGCGAGCCCGAGCTATATCTCGCTCCGTTTCCAGGGCATCCAGGTCGTCCTGCCGATCCAGCTCGGCTTCCTTTTCTTCGTACATGCGTACCCTAGGTCTATCATAGATGAGGTCACATGGGAGGACTACTTCTGCCACGTATAAAATAAAAAAGGTGTGTATCCCGTTGAATGATTGAGGGTGGTGCACAGTCCCCATAATATGGATTCAAGCTCCTCTACCCAGTAGAAATCGAATTGTTTCAGGGAATGGACCAGACGAGGCTTTATGCCACGCATGATTAGTCCATTGGCCCGTTCTACCTGTCCGTTGGTTTGTGGGTGAAACACCAAAGCATAGTCGAGCTTGATGCCCAAGTTAGCGCACTAGTCTTTTACTTCATGGGCCATAAAATTGGACTCATTGTCCATGATTATGCTATGGGAAACACCATAACGGTGTACCACGCCCGGTATAAAGTCGACAACTGGTCTGGATTCTGCGGAAGTTACTAGTTTCGCCTCGATCCACTTAGTGAATTTGTCGACCATAAATAGTAAGTATTTCTTTTTCTTGGTCCCCCCTTTAAGTGGTAAGACCATGTCGAGCCCCCGGACCACGAAAGGCTAGGTTATCGGTATTGTCTAAAGAGCCATGGGGGGCATATGGCTTTGATTTGCAAAGAGATGGCATCCAACGCAGTGTTGGACTAAAGTGTGTGCGTCCGGGCGAGCGGTGGGCTAGAAAAACCTACTTAGAAGGCCTTGCTTACCAAAACTCCAGCTGCCACGTGGTGGCCGCCCATGCCAGCGCGTATCTCAGCCAAAAGTTTCTAGCCCTCCTCTTTGGATATGCACCTATGGTGGACTCAAGTAGTGCTTTTCTTATACAGCTCACCCACGTGGACCTTATAGGGTTTAGATCGCCGGACTATGCATTGTGCCTTGGTCTGATCATCCGGGAGCTCTTGTTGTAGAAGATAGGCAAGGAAGGGCTCAGTCCATGGTGTGATTACGGCCATGACTTCGTGAGCCAAAAGTGTTTCTTTGAGCGCTGAGCCGCCGATGATGTCGTTGTCTGGCTCAATTTCCGGACGGACGATCTGCTCGGGCCCATTAGCAACACCGCCATTGTGCCTGTCTTGCCACACCACGGATGGCTTGAAGAGTCGTTCCAAGAAGGTGTGCTTAGGGACTGGGTCACATTTAGCACCCATGCGGGCGAGGACATCCGTGGCTTGGTTGTTGTCTCTAGAGACATGGTGAAATTCTAACTCTTCAAACCAGGTTGATATCTTAATGATGACATTTCTATATGCCGCCATTTTTTGGTCTTTGGCATCAAATTTGACGTTGACTTGGGAGAAGGAGAGGTTCAAATCTGCCCGCACCTCGAGCCATTGTGCACCCATTAATGCTGCCATCCAAAGACCATGCAACAGGGCCTCATATTCGGCTGCATTGTTAGAGTCTGTGTACATAATACGTAGGACATACCGAATATTATTGCCTGTGGGAGATGTAAGGATCACCCCAGCCCCTAGTCCGACTATCATTTTGCAGCCGTTGAAGTACATTGCCCAATGTGAATATGTGTTGTATATTCCCAGAGGAGCTCGGCTTCTGTCCATTTGGCCAGAAAATTGGCCAACACCTGAGGTTTGATCGCTTAGCGCGGTTTGTACACAATTTAGAAGGGAAGGAGCTTGATGGCCACTTGGCAGTGCGGCCCGCCACGTCCCTATTATTAATGATGTCATTCAAGGGTAGCTGCGATCCCCCGAACACTCTTGGAAATAGTGTCAGAGCTTTTGGGACGACATGAAAACTGTATAGGCTATCTTCTGACAACGTGGATACCTAGACTTGCATGGGGCAAGTACTTCTGATACATAGTAGACTGGCTTCTGTACCTGGAAATTGTTGCCCTCCGCTTCTCCTTCTACCATGAATACCACGCTAACCACTTGATTTGTGGCCGAGATGTATAATAACATGGGTTTGCCAATGTCGGGTCCTACTAGTATAGGATTGCCTGCTAGTATTGTATTTATTTCCTCCAGTGCAGCAGTTGCATCATCTGTTGACTCGTACTGTTTGGTCTATTTGAGAAGTCTGTGCAGTGGAAGTGCATTTTCACCAAGGCAGGAAATGAGGCGACTCAAGGCTACCATGCAGCCTGCCAGCTACTTGACGGGTTTAAGCTCCGTGGGTATTTCTAGCTAGGACAAAGCTCGGATTTTAGCCGGATTGGCCTCAAACCTTGCCAGGGTTATCTCGCGGGGCGGGTTCGTGAGACGACAGATGCCACGAGGTGGCATATGGTGAGGGCAAGACTGCTTTGGAGACCCAGGGACGGGATTGGGCAAATAGCACGCGGTGGTTTACCCAGGTTCGGAGCTCTCCGGAGAGATAATAACCCTACTCCTGCATGGCAGAATATATATGCAGTGTACATGTCTGGCAGTTTAAAGTGCTCCTAGAGCCATATTACAGAAGGCAGTAGAGCGCCTTGTGCGTATTTGGGTGTGTGGCGTGGGAGCCAAAGGTTCTGGGTGAGCATGCATGTATGTGGCCAAATGGATGGATGGCTAGCTAGCTTGCTTTGTAGTGTGGCTTGCTACCTTTGTTAAGTATGTGCCTTCTTTGACAAGGGAGCGACCTCTTCTCCAAGAAAGTGCCTCCCCTGGGTCACTTTATAGAATAATGCCCAGGGACAAGTAGCACTGTACATGATGTCGCATATGACGAGTGAATAGTGTATGCTTTATCAGCAACAGTGATTGCGGTATGGCTGTCTTATCGGTGTTGCATCGGATGTGATGTCGCGGTTGACTTCACGTAGCAGGCCGGCTGGAGTAGCCGGACAGGGACCCGGTCGGGCGGCCGGGATGGTGAGTTTGGCCGGGTTGAGGGACTTGGCCGAGTTGGGCAACCAAGCCAGGTGCGAGCCGAATTGAGGGGCATTGCTGGCCCCAATGTTTTTGAAGCATCGCTCGCCATCTTGGGCCTACCCGGGGGTCATCCCCCCGTTAGTAGCCTCCGAGCCTCCGAGTAACTTGGAAAAGTTGCACGGAGGGTTTTAGCGGGTGTCGATGAAGCAGTAGATGTCGATGATGGCCGGCCGTGGACCGCAGCCGGCGGCTTGCTTCCAGTGGGGGCGCGCGAGTGCACCCATTGGGTGTAGCCTTCGAGCCTCCGGGAAACTTGGAAAACTTGCACGGAGGGTCTTGCCGTTGTTGAAGAAGCCGATGGTTATGTCGAGGGTGTCGGGCACGGACGCGGAGTCCGCTGGCTGGAGGGCGTAGGGCCCGCAGGACGCCGACGCGGAGTCCGCCGACTGAGTGGGGGCGCCGGGCGCGGACGCGGAGTCCACCAGCGGGAGGGCATGGGGCCTTGCCGGATGCGAACCCGGAGTCCGCCGGCTGAGTGAGGGCGCGCGAGCGCACCCACTGGGTGTAGCCTCCGAGCCACCGGGCGACTCTAAGAGTCGGCCGGAGGGTCTTGCTGTTGATGATGTGGACAGCGGCGATGGAAACACCGGTTTCGGGGGGCGTCGGGCCCGCAACCCGCGTGTAGTCTCCATGTCTCCGGGCGAGGAGGGGGTTCCCCACAGTGATGATCGTGCAAAAGACAAAGTTAGTTCGTGCAGATATATCAAATGTTTGCTTTCAACATTGTAAGTTTTCTGCGGAGGGTGCCGACTCGGTTTCGATTTTGGCGTGGCGCGAAAGTATGCGGGTGAGGAGGTCACATTGATTTTCATGTAGACGAGGTGGAGGTTGTCGATGACAGCCGGCGCGGATTGGCGCTAGCGTGCCGACACACACACTGGGGGTAGCCTTCGAACCTCCGCGTGCTTGAAGGGGGGTCCCAGCCGGTTGGGTCCGACCGAACGGGCGTCGAGGCGGGCTGACGGCTGGGCCGGCTTGTTGTCGTTGTCCTCGAGGTAGATGAGCAAATGGGTCGGTCCCCCAACCGGCCAGGCATCGAAGCCGGTAGGCGGACTGGGCGGCCAAATGGTGACACGAGTAGGTCGCGGCTGGAACAGTCGGACGCATCTCTCTCTCTCTCTCTTTTCAGCCGGTTGACTTTTCTTTTGCATGCAGCCGGTCCCATCTTTTTCCAGGAGCAGCCAGAAGTAGTGGTAGCCGGCATGGGTGCGGCCAGAGGCGGGGGAGGTCGAAGACGGCCGGGCACGGGCGGAAACCCAAAGCCGGCGCAGGGCCGACGTGCAGAAGCGACAAGGATGGCGAAGGGGAGTCGGCGGCCGGGACGGCGGCAGGACTGGGCGCGGCGATCCAACAGGCCTGGGGAGCCGACGGGGTGCGTCGAGCCGGTGCGCGCGGAGTGGGGAGCCGAGGCCGGACCGCGCGGGTGTAGCGGTAGTGGCCAGCCGGAGCGGCGAGCCGATATCTCAGAGGCAGAGCCAGCGTGGGGGCGGACCCGGCGGCCGGGTCAGAGGCGGAGCCGGCGTGGGACGGTGAGCTGGCCAATGGGCGCGCGAGACCCGGCTGGCGGACGCGGTGACCCGGCGGTGCAGAGCGGCAGCCGCGGAAGTGGCACGGGGGGGTCGGCCTCGCGGGAGGAGGCCGAAGGCAGGGGCGAGGTGGCCATGGGGACCCGGCAGGTGCGGAGGAGCGGAGCGGGGCCGGGCGCGGAGCCAACGAGTGGGGCGGACCCGACGAGATGGCTGGGTGCAGCGGCGAGGCCGAGCCGGCACGGGGCCTGGTTGCTTGGAAGCCGGCAGGCGGCCGGGTTGGCGGGCAGAGCCGGCTCGAGGCCGGGTTGCGGGGAAGCTGGCAGGCGGCCGGGAGCGACGCGGACCCGTCGGACGATGAGCGCAGCGGGGGTCAGCGCGACGACGCAAGGCGGCGCGGGACTTGGAGCAGAGCAGCATGGGCCAAGCTGGGAATGGCGGGGGGGCGATGGGGAGCTGCGGGCGCGACTTGGTTGTGGACTAAAACTTGCAAACGCGGGGACGCGGGAGGTCGAGCGGCGTAGCCGCCGTGCATCTACCCGAAGAGACAAGGCAGATGCGACCAGACCCGATGCTTGCGGGGAAGCCGGCCACAAGTGGAGGAGCGGCGACGGCTGGGTGCTGGGACACAGCACGGGCGGAGACAGCCGGGTGCGGAGAAGCGGGGGCAGGAGCCGCATCAGATAAGCGAGCAGGAGTGAGCCGCCGTGGTCGTTGCTGCCGCAGGTCGAAACGGAGGCGAGCACTGCGCATGTGCGTAGATGAAGAACAGCGGAGGGTCTATCCTATGTTTTTAAGGCGGTAAGGCAAGGCGAGGCGCTGGGGGGGCGCCTCACTGCCTAAGCGCTGAGGCATAAGGCGAGGCGACGCCTTAGAGACTTGTAAGCAATAGAATTAAGTAGAATTTGGTAGGAATTAACCAACTAGGCATACAACCACACTGTCACATCCCTAGTCCTGGTATGACCTAGACTAGCTAGTCATGTGTGCATCATGTTTATATTTCAATGAATTTGAAATGGGAACATGTGAAAGCCTCGGAGGTCATTTTTTAAAATGACCAAGATAAAATTGCTTCAAATAGGTCCAAGAAAATGTTCATGTTTCTCTCTAAAAATATTGGCCTGAGGTAAAATTCAAACCAATATTTTTAGGATCTCACAAATATTTATTTTGGACATTTGAGTTAATTCAATAATTATTTGCATTGGAGTTATATTTGTTATATATTAAATATAACTCCAATAACTCTGAAAGTTTGTAAGTGGCTTTGAATACTTTTTAAAAGGCCACATAATAATTTTCAGAAGATTATTAGATGATCTTGTATTTAAATAAAATCAAAACCAATTGCAGAAAATAGAAAACATAAATAAATAGTAAACTAGAGAGAGAGAGAGAGAGAGGAAACCTACCTGGCGCCTACCTGTGCGGCCTATTGCTGAAGCTGGCCCAGCCCATCTCCACCTCCCCTGTCGTCTTCCTCCTTTTGCCAGGAGGATGAAGGGCGTGTGCCCCGCACGCGCACACACGAACCCTACCACCTCCTGCTTCCCGCCGCTTCTGGAGGCCGCTAAGGCCGCCACACAGCACCCTGGACCCCCTCGAACGCTCCCCTCTCTCCCTGCCTCGCCTCTCTCGCTCTCTCTCCCGAAGTCGAGCGGAGTCATCGCCGCCGCATGCTGCTGCCGCGCCCTGAGCCATTCCCTCGCCTCTCTGATGTGTCCATGAGCTCCGCTTCGACATCCTCGACCTCCTCGCGCTGCCACTAGACACCGGGTACGCTCCTCTGGCCTCACCGAGCCCGTCCCCGACTGCCGTCGCCGGAGATCACCCACGCCGCCTCGCCCAGCTCCGACCTTCCCCGAGCCGACTTCGACGGCCGTCGCAACCGCTGTGAGCCCCGCCTTCTTTCCCACCTATTTTCTCCCTCGCGCTCGAGCTCTAGCCATGCCTGCCGCCAGACCCGAGAGCTCCCCGCCGGCCATGTTGCCATCGTGGGCAGGGCCCGTTTAAGCCACACCAGAGCACGTTCTTGAGCTCCTGCATCTCCAAATGACCCAACTGTGTGCCTAGCTTGCTTCCCCGTGCATCAGAGTGCCATTCTGCTCGAAGTCATGGCTCCGCCGCCGCGGGATCTCGACGCCGTCGACGTTCCCGGCCGTCCCCGTGGCACCTGAGGCCACTGTTGGATGCGCGCGAGTGAGAGCCTCCTCCTGGTGCCCTTCGCTCGCCTAACCGCCCCTTGTAGCGCCGTCCCGAGTGGACTCCGCCGCACCACAAGGTCGCCGGCGGCTTAACCCCGGCCATGCCGACGTGGTGTCGTCGTTAGCGGCTAATGAGGCCACTAAGTACTAGTTGAGAAAAGTAGTACTGGTACTGCTACAGTACGAGTACGTACTCCTCCGTCATATAATGTAAGACATTTTTTGACACTAGTTGGCGTGTACAAAAAATGGCAAAAGCATACCAAAAATTTCTTAATCCACGCCAAAAACTACTACCTAGTGCCAAAAATTTCTTACTAGTGCTATTCTTTACATTATAATGCAATCCCATAATGTTCCATAATGCTAGTACTGGTAGTAAATAATAGCCTCACCCCTTCGCTGAGGAACGATCTACAGTTGGAAGGTACGAGGCCCTGCGGTTACTATGCTTTTATCTCCTCCTCGCCAGTTCCCCTCCCCCTGAAGAGAAGGCAGTTCATCCCTGCTCCCATGGATTCGCCAGGAAGTTCTCCTCCTCGTCGGGGCTAGGAGATCATGGATGACGATGCTCTGTGATAAATCGCACGCCGCTCCGACGTCCTCACCGCCGCAAGACTTGGTGCTTCCTGCACCAACTTTTTCAAGACGCTGCTTAAACAGGCTTGGGAAAAGGCCATGCTTGTTGGTCTTCCTTGCGTCCTTGAGGAGAAGGTTCTTCTATGGGACAATCCTTCGAACAGTCCACCGCTCCCTGGCCATGGTTCCACATTGACTCCGCTAGAGTTGCCGACGTTGAGAGGTAGTCGGATTTTGTCCGATGAGCAGGTCAGTAATGGATTTTTATCATGTAGTACTTAGTTATTCCATTTCCATCCCGTAATTTCTCCGCTGCCCACCGTCCTATATATAGGTCTGGGTCGGTGCCAACAAAGATTGGCTTGCATACCTCTGGCCGGGTACCACCATCATTTTGCACAACATCCACAGCAGTGCGGCCGTTCCGGTAGACCCCTTCTCGACCATTGGGATTGGCCTTCCGGACTGGCTGGGCTTGAATACGTATGATGATGTCTACATGAGATTGAAGAAGATAGCAATTGCGGACCCGCCGACAAAGCGACGCGGCTACGATGATTACTATCTCATCGCGGTGTTCGACATAAGGATTGCCATCAATGCAAGACGCAGTAACGGTAGAGGCTGGCGCATGTTGGCGACCACAGATTTGTACCCCTACACGTTCGAAGACGTCGTGCTCCATCTAGGCCGCATCTTTGCGGTGACAAGCCAAGGGACTTGTTTCATTTGGTTGCCATCCTACGGTACGAGAGATTACAAACGGAATGCACAAACCATAATTTGCATCCCTAATGGTACTCCATTATTTTGCAGGGACCAGTCATCCCCTGATCAAAATAAGATCGCCGATCCTGGATGTGCATTTGCATCCGCGATTCGGTCTAACCTGGAACCTTGTAGCTGACTTTGGCATATTGGGATCAACTATCTTAGCAGTCGTTACCCATGGTACCATTGATGTGCAACATGGTCACACAATCTACCATGATCGGACCGTCACCATCTACCCAGGTATTCCAACTTTTTAACCCTCTCGTCTTCTCTTTCATTGTTGTACTAGTAGTATACTTAGTAGTACCAGTAGGAGTACTTTTTACCTTGGAGGACGCGTATAGCTAGCTAGGACCTTGAAGACTTGAACCCACTAGCTGCCACCATTTTTGGTTTTCCATGTCGTACTATCTCATCCATGTAGCCAAGAGTGGCTATATATAATAAGCCGGTTACTTTACTTCCTCTATACCGAAGTAGTACTATTTGCTGCACAGTTTTACTGACCGCCATATTTGAGCACAACATTATTATGCATGGACCTTGACTATGTACGTCACCATGTGTCCAGATAAGGGATGCCGCATGTACCAGATGAATGGCGCCGAGTTTGACCCCTGTGATGTTACGTGGGTGCCGAGGAACACTCGTGGAGAGTACTCGCTATTCATCGGGGATAGCTACCCCATTGTGAAGCGGATGCCACCTTCTGTGCACGACACGGAAGGCCTTATGTTCATGAAGCATGGGTGTGTCTTCATTGCTCACCGCCGGATGAACGACATGCTGGGACACGCTATCCCTGATTTATGCCGCTTCAGCTTGGACGAGTCTCCATCGTGTGGAACCAGACTAGAAAGCTGTGACAATGATTCCCATTGCCCACCGCTATGGATCGTGCCATCCATGAAGAACACCTGGGACTGTAACCTGGAGGAGAACATGCATGTAGCCCATCTATAACGTCTAAGTGGAGTACAGTAATTGTGAACGGCAGCGCTGTGAATATATCTAGACTAGTCATGCACAAATTTATCACATGAATTGGAGATGAACTTGTGTGGCATACTGGCATTTTTCCTTTAGAATTTATTACTAGTAAATGTGTTATGTGTACGTGCAACTTGTGTGGTTGTTGCACGGGATCCAACACTCTCTTTGAGAAAAAAAAGGTGGCACAACTTTGGATATACGTGACGTGGCGGCATCATACAGTAGCATCGTTTGCTATAGTTGTAGTACACTCCTACTAGGATGCCAACTCCTATAAAACCTTGTGCTGGGCTCTTTGCCTCTTCGGGAGGTTCAACAGTTCATACCCGTGTGAACCTTGCACTTGGCTCTTCGCCTCTTCGGAAGGTCCAACAATGATGATACTACAGTACAATATGCTTCTGGCAATCGGACACCGATTGAACTGCTGCATGTCCACCGCGAGGGAGAGGGCGAGGGTGAGGGAGAGGGACTAGGAGGGAGAGGGAGGGGGTGCTGTAGTCAAAACCCTCTCCTCGTCCTGCGAACCACCGCGTGCGTGGACGAGGGAGAGGCGTAGTAAGCAAGCTTCTCCTCGTTCGACGAGTTAACGGGGCACATCCAAGGAGTACTAGTACTAGTAGTAGTCCATACTGCGTCCTTTCCGATTAATATGGCTTAATTTGAAACGAGAAAAATACACTAGCGGTCAACGTATGTAACAATACGCTCTTTACGGTCAATATATATAGTTTGGCGGTGATTATACGATCACAAGCTCATCGTAGAGCACCGTATTGCACCCTACTAACCGGCCACATAGTCGACGTGGCACTTTGTTGGCTGGTTAAATTGTCACCTTGTTTCTTTGTCCCACCTGTCAGTTGGCAGAGCAAAGAAATCAGTTAAACAAAACTTTACACAGGCGCGACATGAGTCCAACCCTTGCATGCGAACCGCCCTAGCTGTGTATGTGAGTGCATGCACATGTCCTCCCTCGGTCTTCCAACAAAGAGTGTACATCGGCTACAAAACAAAGAGTGTGGTACATAATGTACATCTACACTTCCAATGCATTTAGCCTTTAATCTAAATCGATATTGATTGACTAATGCACCAACTTGTGCTGTAGGTATAGGCTACATGTCTATCCTTAATTACAGCATGCAATGGCCTTCATTTAATCTTCTTATGTCAATGGTCGCATGCACACATAAGTCTGCTACTTTTGGGTGTTAATTATGCCCTGGTCAATGTGTAAATCTCTAAATGTACAGTCTTTCACGGACGTAGGGAGTAGGTTGAGCACTTGAGCGTGAGCTGTGTGTGTCGCTCGTGTGCTGTGTGCCGCATGGGTGCGTGAGTGCTGCGTGCGTCCATGTGTACGTGTGAGTGTTGCATGTTGCATGCATGCATGGGCCTTACTCCCTGCCATTGACATGTTCATATTTCAAGCTTCCTCTGTTCCCTCCATATGGTGATACTCCCTCTGTTCCCAAATACGGAGCATTTGTCTTTCTACATATTTCAGCAAGTGACTAGGTACGGAGCAAAATGAGTGAAGTGAGCATAGAGGCATAGGGATACTGTAGAGAGGAAGTCCTCGCGATCCATTATTCCCCATCTCAGTCAGAGAGAACTATTCAACTAGTCTTCACAGTGAAGTGACAATACACGCTGCAGCATATGGGACACGTAATTAATAAGCTGAACCAGCGCGTTGTTGTTACTAAATCAGCCTTACCCAGTACTGCCATCATGTTTGCCAGTAGAGCACGCTTCTGCAAATATGCCTACACACCTCTGTCCTCCATTAACTGACATACGGGCCCTCTTGTGGTAGACCCACATGGCATCGGTGTAACTATTTACACTCCGAAGGACGGTATATCTTGGTAGTAGTACTAGTAGAATTGAGATTTAATGCACTTTCTTCCCCGTATTCCACTCTTCTTCCTCCTCTCTTCCCCATCATCGGCTGCACAACATTTACCCCCGCTCACTGCTCGCCCGCCCGCGCCATCTTCCTTGGTAGCTCGCGTGTACCATATGCCCCCGCTCACTGCTCGGCCACACAAGGAGAAGCTTCTTCGCTCGCCCGCCCTAATCCACTTCCCCGTTGGCTCGCAGGCACCGAAAACCCCAATGGGATAACCGACAGACACACAGAGCCGCGATTGGAATTCCCTCCCCGGTGTTCTCTTGGAGCAGATCCGTAGTCGTATGGACCTACTCAGCACCGTCCGTCTGGCCGCATGCTCGGTGTCTTTGTACCGTCTACTCATCTGCAACCGGCCGGCTCTTTTCAAGACACCCTGCTTTCTGATGCCCGATCCTCGCAAGTGGCCCAGACACCGACTTGACGATCCTACGGAGGTTGCCATGGTGCCCCTCGACATGCTAACACTACCCGTCCACCTGTCCTTCATGCGCGGCCACTACTGGGCGGGCATGAAGGCCAACTGGATCGTCCTCATCCACCACAACGGTAGTCCGTGGTGTCTCATGCATATCTACACCCAGCGAGAGATCACCCTTCCATCGTTGGATAGCACTGACATTGAGCCTCGCGGCCCGCCGGACACTCCTGCCTACTACGCACGAGATGCGTCAAGCTTTTGGCTCGACCTCTGTTTGCAGAAAGTTGTAATCTGCGAAGTTCCCACACCATCAGAAGACTACATGGATTACAAGCTCATTGCCTTGTTCAACATGGGATTAGTCTATCTGGAATCCGGTCGCCATACATGGTTATGGCTCATCATCAATTCTGTTGAGGCAACATTTCTGTCTGATGCTATAGTGCATGATGGCATCGTTTAGGTGGTCGGCGCACAAATTGGCTGCCTATACTGGTGGAATCTATCATCGTGTAATTGTTCTATCTCATCTCATCTTTACATTATGAATACGACTGCCTGTTCATTTGTTACAAATTTAGAATGCATAGCATGTCTATAACCACATCATTGCTATATGTTCCTCCCATTTCCTAGATTTTTATGACCACACATGTTATTGTTAGAGTTGATATGAGAACAATTGGCATCTAATGATTGTTAGAATACATATTATGAGCATGACATCATGATTGCTATATGTTACTCTCATTTACGAGATTGTTATAACAACGCATGTTATTGCTTAGAGTTGATATGAGAATAGTAGTAGTAAGTGGTATGGTAGAATATGAGTAGGCGCTGTCATAGCTGTTTTCCTCTCATTGTTACATGATGTTTGAACCATGACATGTTGCTAGAATATGAAATTCATTGGCTTATTTTTTTAACTTGGGGTATGATTATGACCACGGCATTGCAATTCTCTGTCTATGATATGTGTCACTATTATAATAATCTTAATTCCACACATACTCTGAACATGATTGTTTATTTTTGTCCTTTTGGTCTCCAATTTGAATTGTTGTAGCACACGCAAACGCACTGGCCTTCATGATTCCAGGACCTGGAATCATACCAGCCGATGGGTGGTGGTTTATCGCTCGTTCAGCTGATGGTGGTCATTTGATGCTCATTTGCACGTACCAAATTGACCAAACCATTACATCAAACCACATGCAGTGCAATGCATGGGGCGTTCATGACATTGATGGCTATGGCTGCTTCATGTTCGAGAAAGAGGCGGGTTCAGGCGTATTCAACTGGAGGCGGGTTTACAGCCTCGGCAACCACTCCTTGTTCCTCAGGCTCAATTATCCGATCATCCAACCAATCATCAATCATATCACCGGCGATGATTACTGTGCTATGCAACTTCCATTCAAGAGGGTGGCTGTGTTTACACATCATACCATGGGTTTCACGAATCACCATATCCAGAGAATCGTCGACACAGCTTGTTGCCAGGTAATCTTCAGTGTGTGAAAGGCATCAAGCTTCCATGCGATGGATGGCTTCTGCAAACCCGACATGCGGCGATGTGGTTCATGCCAACAGCAAATATGCACAACTTGATTCGTGCTGATATCTAGACTGATCCATGTATTCTGCTGCTGTAGCACGACCCTCTTTTGTTGGATATTATGTACTGTTGTTAGTTTTAAGCACTCCTCTGGTTTGAAGGATAGATACCTTCCTGGGATCAAGTGCATCCTAACACCTGCATAGGATGTACTGATAATGATGATGGAGATGCTGTGCGTAGGACATATATATCAGTTAGGCTTCAAGTGCGTACTTGTTAGTTAAACCTATGTATAAATTTTGACACTAAGTACGACTAGTAAGTAGTAGTAAAGTAGCAGTACTAGTATACGTTGGTCAAATTATTCATCATGTCCACACATTGAATTGACGTGACAATACGCTGCGCGTGAGGTGACACAAGAATCTCGATGGCGTGTTCGGGTATTCTGGACTTCAGATTAGGAGTACCACTTATCTGTCGAAATATTTCATCATTCACTTAAAATAGTCGATTGATCATACGTTGAGTACCATATAACTAGAATTACCGATGCAAGTCGAAGAAGGATTGGCCGGTGCTGCCGGCTGGCGTCAAGTTCGATCCCACGTATCAAGAGCTGATCGAGCACCTTGAGGCCAAAGTGAGTGCTGACAGCATGAGATTTCAGTCTCTCATCGATTTGTTTATACCAACCATCGATAACAAGAACATCATATGCTACACCCAACCTGAGAAACTTCCAGGTAAGACACCGATCGGCCGTCTACTTGCACAAACATATTCCTTTGTTTATAGCTCTATTTTTCTTTTTAGATGCAGACCTTGTGAAGCAATTACAATTTGACAGTTAATAAAAAGTGAAACAAGTGACTGCAACATGCCAAAGATGTTATGAAAATGCCAACTACGTACACTAAAACCTGTATTCCACAATACTGCAGGTATCACACTGAGTGTCCTAAGGAAGCAATTCTTCCAGCGCAATACCAAGGCATTCAAAAGGGGCACGTGGACGCACCGCAAGATACAGTTGGAGTGCAGCATGCACGCGATGTCGCACAAGACAGGCAATACCTTGCCGGTGATGGTCAACGGCTGGCAGACGGGCAGCAAAAAAGGTTCTGGTGCTGCACACCAACAAGAACTTCGACTAGCAGAGGACCAACTGGGTGATGCACTAGTACCACCTCGGGGACCTGGAGCAAGAGAAGGAGCGGCAACAGTTCCTCTGCAAGATTTTCTACCAGACGAACACTAGGGCCAGGAGTAAAAAGATTATAAGTTAGTTAGGTATTGGTAGTTGTACTACCTTGTCGTCCGCAAGTTGGTATTGTTGTTAACGCTCTTTTGGTATGAACTTGCATTTTCTTGCAACCATCATGCCGAGGGTCGGCGTGGATATAAAGCTGAATCATTTGTTTTGAAACAAATTTTCAGGCACCTGATTTTTATTTGATGGGTAGCATAAGCACCCGCTGTTCGAATTCCCAATTCTCCAATTTTTTTGAAACAATTGCATGCACTTATTAGCACGATAAAGAAACAATATCCATGCTGCATCCCAGTTATCAGTCTGTACTTGCAGAATTCTCTCATTTATTGCGCACGTATATTGTTTTTTCAGGTCAAGCAAGTTTCAACTGGGCTGCAGACTGCCGAGGGTTGGTTTTGTTTTTAACAGGCCCAGCCCATGACGACAACGGGGCACAAAGATCCAGCAGGTATCTACTGGCCTCTGGCCGGCCAGCCTTACTTATATTTTGTCTTACAACATCCGCAGGAAGTTTTTTTTACTGAATCTAACACACAGCCGAGTTCTATCTTCCTCTCGAAACGCATGCACTACATCCGTTTTCTAATCTCTACCTATAGTTTTACTAGTTCATATACACGTATCATTATATTGAAAACACATGAAATTCCCTTTTCATATTTACATCCTTATTTTTGTTGTTTTTTCCCACCCAGCGCTGATTTTTTTACCACCGGTTTTCCCTTAAACCAACTCAATTGTCCCATGTCTTATTTGCTCACAAAAACAAAACGATTTTTTTGGCAAATCAATAAGTTCTTAAAAAATGTCTATCATTTCGGGATTACAACAGTTCGGACTCCACCAAAATATGCAAAATAAGGTTGAACTTTTTGACCGTGGTCCTGGGCTGAAAATTGGCTGTAATAAATTACTTAAGAATTAGCAAATGGGCTGCAAATTATAAAAATGGCAAATGGGCTTTATGTTGTCTGCCACAGATTTGGAGGCTGACTTGTGGGCCTACCAAGTTCATGCGTACACAAGGTTTCGCAAAAAAGAAACTTAGTCAATAATCGACTCTACCAGCGTCAGACCGTTAGATGTCAATCTAACGGCAATCGTGCCTTTTCAGTCTCTGATCTCCTGCCCCAGCCACCCAAACCAGCGAAAAAAACGTTCCCCCCGCTGTCAGTTCGGACCCACCGGAAGTACCTCCTTATTACGCACAGAAAAATGAATACTCCCCCTGCTAGCTGGGGCCCACCATGGTGGGAGGCTGACTTGTGGGCATCCTAAGTTGACGGGGACGGAGGATTTTGTCAACTTAGTCAATATGAATGATTCTAGCTCCAGTGACTGTTGGATGTCCATCCAACGGCCGTCATGCTTCTTCAATCTCTGCTCTTCCTGCTCCAGCCGCTCAAACAAGCATCGGCGGGACTGCCTGCTCCCTCCTTCCCGCGGCCGCTCTGCTGCCGTGCAGGCCTCACCGCCCTACTGTACTCCCATTGCTGGCCTAGCCATCCCTCTACTCACCCACACCTGCTGTTATTCTCCGGAGACGGCAGACAAACCAGTAAACCCTCGTACAGTCGTACTCCCCTTCTCGTGGGAAACAACTGCCGAGTCTTCCCTGCCTCTGTGTCGTTACCTTCCTAGGCCTCGCCATCGTCCACCGCCCTGGTGCTCTCGGCGCGGCCTGGTCAACATGGTCAACAACCGACATGCATCCTTATTACACACCAAAAAATGATTACCCCCTGCTAGCTGGGACCCACCATAGTGGGTGGCTGACTTGTGGGCCTACTAAGTTGACAAGGATGGAGGGCTTTTTCAACTTAGTCAATCTGAATGATTCTAGCTCCAGTGACTGTATGATGTCCATCCAGCGACCATAGTGCTTCTTCAACCTCTGGTCTTCTTGCTCCAGCCGCCCAAAGCAGCGCCAGTCGTGCCGCATGCTCCTGCCTCTCGTGGCCAGCTATGATGTTGCGGAGGCGTCACCGTCCCCTACTACTCCCACCGCTGGCCTAGGGTATCCCTCTACTCACCCACACCCCATGTTATTCTGCGGCGACAACAGCCTCACGCCACAGCCGAACCAGTGAACCCTCGTACTCCTCTCCGCGTGGGCATCCACTGCCGCGTCTTCCCCGGCTACGCGTCGTCCCCTTCCTAGGCCTCGCCGTCGTCCACCGCCTTGGTGCTCTTGGCACAACGTGGTCAATATGGTCAACGACTGACTTCCTTCGGAAGAGTACTGTACGTGGAAAGGCTGACAGCTGGGTCCAAGGCCACATCCTAGTTTTTTTGTGATTTGCCAAGTAAGTCGCTTTGTGAGGCCTGTTGGGCTGCAAATCTTTCGAGACGAGGAGAGCTTCATTCGGTTGGCCGACAAAATGGCCTATCAGTAATGAGAAATGGGATGTACATTTTTAAAACACATCAAACCGCCAATTAGTTTCAAATATCTTTTTTTCATTTCGAGATTTTAAATTACACTAATTTTTATGTGTGGAGAATTTTTTGGATTTTTTTTGATACACATTTATTTTTAAAATCAGTTTGAATGTGAGTCGAAATTTTGGGATTAAAAATAGTTCAGACCGCACCGAAATATGCAAAATTTCGTATAATTTTTTAGCCGTGGCCACAATATGGGTTGTAATGCTAACAAAAAGAATATGGGCTCCAAAAAAACATTAAGAATTAGCAAATGGGCTGTAAATTATTAGAAATAATGGCAGATGGGTTGTAAGCTGTTTTCCACAGATTTGAGGCTTTCCTAAAAAAAGGTTGACGCACAAGCAGTGACTGCTGGATGTCCATCCAACGGCCGTCGTGCTTCTTTAATCTCTGCTCTTCCTGCTCCAGCCGCTCAAACAAGCGCCGGTGGGACTGCTTGCTCTCTCCTCCCCGCGACTGGCTCTGTTGCCGCACAGGACTCACTGCCCCACCATACTCCCATCGCTGGCCTAGCCATCCCTCTACTCACCCACACCTGCTATTATTCTCTAGCGACGGCAGACGAACCAGTAAACCCTCGTACAGTCGTACTCCCCACCGCGTGGGAAACAACTATCGAGTCTTCCCTGCCTCCGTGTTGTTCCTTTCCTAGGCCTCGCCGTTGTCCACCGCCCTGGTTCTCTCGGCGCGGCCTAGTCAACGTGATCAACGACCGACATGCATCTTAAGTGGACTATACGTGGAGAGGCCGACGGCTGGGTCCACGGCCGCACGCAAGGAAATGCCTCCTTATTATGCGCAAAATAATGATTCCTCCACCTGACATCAGGGACCCACCAAAAGGGCCTCTGTATTTCGCGAAAAAAACGTTACCACCGCTGACAGCTCGGACCCACCAGCTATATCTTCGCACGCAAGGAAGTGCCTCCTTATTACGCACAAAAAAAATGAATACTCCACCTGTTAGTTGGGACCCAGTATAGTGGCAGGCTGACTTGTGGGCCTACTAAGTTGACAGGGACGGAGGGCTTTGTCAACTTAGTCAATAATATGCAGGATTCAAGCTCCAGTTACCGTACGATGTCCATCCAACAGCCGTAGTGCATCTTCAACCTCTGGTCTTCTTGCTCCAGCCGCCCAAACTAGTGCCGGTCGTGCCTCGTGCTCCTGCCTCCCGTGGCCGGCTGCGATGCGGCGGAGGGCTCACCGCCCCCTACTACTCCCACCGCTGGCCAGGCCATCCCTCTACTCACCCACACCCCCTGTTATTCTGTAGCGACGGTAGCCTCACCCTCGTACTCCTCTTCGCATGGGCATCCACTGCTGCGTCTTCCCCGGCTCCGCATAGTCCCCTTCCTAGGCCTCGCCGTCGTCGATCGCTGTGGTGCTATCGGCGCGGCATGGTCAATGTGGTGAACGACTGACTTCCATCGGAAGAGTACTGTGCGTGGAGAGGCTGACAGCTGGGTCCACAGCAGCCGCAAGGAACTGCCTCCTTATTACGCGCAAAATAATTATTCCTCCACCTGACAGCAGGGACCCACCGGACGGGCCACCAGTATTTCACAAAAAAATGTTTCCCCCCTGACTGTTGGGACCCACCAGCTACATCTTCGCACGCAAGGAAGTGCGTCCGGGCAAAAAAAAACCAAAACGATTCGCCCTCCTGACTGCTAGGACCCACCAGCTACATCTTTGCAGGCAAGGAAGTGCTTGACAGACGGGACCCACCTGGTCGAAGCGTACATAGCGTTGTCATCCTAGTCGCGAAAGTGTACGTACATACTGATCGATGTAGAGCACGCACGTCTCGTAGCCAGAGGCGCGCACATGTCGATGTAAAGGCGTGCACGTAGCATGTACACGTACGTACAACGGCGAGGGTGCAAGAAAGAAAATACAGCCACATACGTACAGACGGGCAGGGTCTCGAACGCCTAGTCGTGCATACGTACATGGCTGGGTTGGAACGGAGAAACGGCGTTGTCGTCGTGTTTATGGGGAGGCAACAGAATGCGTCGTCTTCATGGGGAGGCAATGGAATGCGTCGTGTTCATCGGGAGGCAACGGAACGCGTGGGAGCCAACTGGCTGGGTTGGAACAGAATGCGTGGTCGTGTTCATCGGGAGGGCTTGGACGGAACATGCGATGGAAACGAGGCCTGGCGTACCGCACAACAGAGGAAACGGACCTCCTACATTCGGAACAGGGTCCTGCTGATCGGGAGGGGTGTGGCGTACCGCAAAACGGAGGAAATGGACCTCCTACGGTCGAAATGGGGGTCCTGTTGATCGGGAGGGGTGTGGCGTACCGCAAAACGGAGGAAACGGACCTCCTACGGTTCGAAACGGGGGTCCTGTTGATCGGGAGGGGTGTGGCGTACCGCAAAACGGACGAAATGGACCTCCTACGGTCGAAACGGGGGTCCTGTTGATCGGGAGGGGTGTGGCGTACCGCAAAACGGACGAAACAGACATGTGTTGGAGCGCTACGGTTGAAACGGGGGGGAGTGGTGTGGCGTACCACAAAACGGGACTCCACGGGATACTGTTCATCTCCACCGTCGACCTCCTCCAGCCTCCACGGGCTACCGTCGACCTCCTCCAGCCTCCACAGGCTCCTGTTCATCCACCCTCCACTGCGCGCTACTCCACCGGCTACTGCTCAACCACCCCTCCACGGGCACCCCTCCACCGTCTACTATTCATCCAACCCTCCACACCATGGGGTCCTATTCAACCACCCCTCCACGGCACCCCTCCACCATCTACTGTTCATCCAGCCCTCCACACCACGGGTTCCTGTTCGTCCAGAGGCAACGCCACCGCTCACTGTTCATCCAAACACCCCTGCAATGCTCACAATTCATCCAATCGATCGACTTCAGTTAGCAGCAGTAGCGAAGGAATCGCTCCATCGGGTTCAGTTAACAGCCAACGATCGATCGCTTGGGTTCAGTAACACGTATCCTATAGTGCAATCGCTCGGGTTCAGTTAGAGCCCAACGCCTCGCTCGGGTTTAATTAGAGCCAACGCCTCGCACACACACGCGTACGTGTACGAGAGAAACGCGCATCGCTCGGCCGCGACCACCCACCATAACCGGCAACTCCCTGAAATTTTCCTCCCCCTCGCTTCTACCATTGTTTTTTCCGTCATGGACAGCCCAAAGAATGTCATGCAGCTGCGTCTCCGGCCCACCTAGGACGAAAAGCCCATTTTCTGTCATGATTTTTTGTCACAGAAGTAGGAGCCCACCACATCTATGATGATACCGGGTTTTGTCACAATTATCGTCATAGAAGTGTCATATGTATGACACAAATTTTTTTCGTTCGGTCCAAAATGTCACGGATGTGTCTTTTTTTGTAGTGCCTACTCCGTCCGCCACCCCATCCACCACCGTCCTCCTCCACCATGCCGGAACTGGTACCCCGACGCCGCCGTCCATTACAAGAGATCGACCTCTCTCATCCATGCCTTCGGACCGGGATCCTTGCATCCCGTCCTCTCGCTTCATCCTCGCCGTCGTCCACCTTGCCGGCGCCGCTCCTACGACCATCTCGTCCACCGCGCCCCGCAACCACCGTCTACCCTCCTAGATCTGCTTCCACGCTCCGACAGCCATCGCTACCGCAGCACCGTCAAATTCTCACCAGATCCGTACACGACGTCGCACCAGAGGCGGTACTCTTTCGTATCTACTCAACTTATTTATCGCAGCAAGAAAATAGTTCGCCATTGCTTTACTCTGATTTCTTGTCTTGGTTGTGAAGTTGCCTTTGTCCGGTTTGCACCTTCAGATCCGTCATGGCACGCTCAACACTATACTCACAATGCTTATGGTTTTCCCCTTTTATATTCCACACTACTTAAATCAAAGTAGACTAAATTTCAAAATTGGGTCAGTCGATTTTTCAGAGCTCGCCGGACTTCGCCGGTGCGATCCAAGGGGCTCGGGTGGTTGTGGGGCCTCACCGAACAAAGAAAACTCGACGTGGGTGGGGGGTGGGGGTGGCAGAGGAACACATGCGGTGGGGGCCGGTGGTCCGTTCGGTGGCCAGTGCGGTGCTCTGTATGGGAAGAATCAGAGACGAGGAAGAAGAAGGGTTAGGAGACATAGGATCTTCATCAAACCGCCTGAAATGGTCGAGAGACAGCTGGGTTGCATTCTTAATGCGCTCTGGTCATCATGTGTGTGCACTGCGCAACCAACATTTTATTATCCAAAATCTGCATGCTCTTCTTTACCATGTTCGATAGTGCTGGCCTATACGTGATCGATAGGCTTTCAATTACTAGCGGCAATACAACACCGTATTTTCAAGCTTGTTCCACTTTCCCGATTTATATATCGTGGTTATGGTGTACCCCTGTTATGTACACTATGATTGCTCTTGTTATCATGGTTTGGCAATAAACTCTCTATACAGTATATTATGAACCTATCATTTGCCAACTATCCTTACTTCTGGAGCCTATTTTTTGTGTACTTATGCCAGATTATATTAATGCACACACCATATTACAGCACACATGAGCTCTCTCATCAGAATCCATTGACAGCACACAAGTGTTTACAGGGGCGCCCCTATATTAGAATATCCTCTGCATTACAAAGATAATCTCACTACTATTTATGTTTTCATGGTTCTCAGATATTATACGTAATTACAGTGAATATCAGAATCCGTGCATCAGAAGAATATTGTGGAACACTGCAATGACTTACAAAATTGGCACCAAGGCTTTGAGTGCCATTCTGGATGCAATGAAACTCATATGTTCCGCACATGTAGATTCTTGTTCAGAATATGATCCTAATGACTATTTTTACCTCGAGGAGTCAAAGGCAGATGGCCTGTCCTGTTCACCCATCAAGGTGCCAGTTCTAATTTGGCAAGGTTGTATTGATTGCGTGTATATTGCATATGTTGTCTTGCATTTCTTCTACTTTGTTGCACCGCCATCTGCTTAGTTTACTCATCATATATGTCGATATCCCATGCCCATCCATTACCAATACATATTCCATCTGTCATCATACCATGTTTTTTCACTCAAATCTTGTTCTTGTGCATCAGACATCAAAAAGGAAGAGGGTGATTGCCGAACCTGAAGGAGCACCAGCAAAGTCCTTGAAAAACATGGTGGTGCCGGAGAAATCCGACAGCACCGCCCGCTTATATTGGTTGTACAACCAGTGACACAAAACATAGGACCGACTCTAGCAGACTGTACCCATACTTCACTGGCCACACCACTAGCCCTTCCACATAGGACCTTCACTTGAGCAAAAGATATGCCGATTTCAGTTGCCATAGCACCAGCTATACCACAGAAAAATCCCACTCCAGCAAAAAGTACAGCAAGTCCACCGGCCAAAGACCTATCCCAACTACAGAGACGACTAATTCCTACAGATTGGAACCCCATTCTAGTTATTCCCAGTTTAAAATATAATACTTTCAATGTTGTTAGGGACTACGTGCATATATTCCTATCATGGGAAGATTATAGTGAAGACAAACACCATTTTCACATTGTCCTGTCACAGTTACGTGTAAGTGCTATTATTCATGGTGATTATTTTCCCGTTTTCTGTTGATTGAACACATCAATGATTTACATTACATTGTTGTAAGTAGGCGAGGATCAATCTGGATAGTCATGACGAGCAAAGCTTGCTTGCGCTTTTCAAGGAAGCATTGCGGCAGTATCAGTGTTACCCGAGGAAATCACACTTTGATGGCAAGTCTATAAACGAATTTCCGGTGAAGTCTCATGTGCTAAATTTAGAAGACATTGAATGGAAAAACCTTGTTATGCACTGGTCTCGTTCGCAGGATGAGGTACTGTCTATGATATCGCATGACAATTTGAACTTCTACTTCTCCACATGTGCCTTACGGATCTTTTTTGTAGGAAATCTGCTCGAAGAAGAATTCCGGTTTGAATAGAACGACATGATATCACAAATATGCTGCACACTGCTTTTTCTCTTGTTAGTACATGTTGTCGTGTATCATTGTACTTTCATACATATCTGGTTCATTATGTGACAGCGGTATGCATGATAGCTTGCTTATCAATTGTTCGCTCCAAATTATCTGATCTGTATGAATGGTTACATTAGTGTAGAATATATCCAATGCCAATGAAATTGTTTAGCTCTGCATTGTTCTTGTAAGTACCTGCTATCCTTTATCAGTGTACTTATATTGACAGGTAGTTGTTCATGTACCATCACGGTGCACCTTATTTTCCTTTGCCCTCCATTTTCTACACATCAGATCTATATTTACTCTTACCATAAGGTTGTATAACACCGATGGTACTGAAGAAGTTTAGCTCTGCATTGCTCTTGGCTGTACCTTTTTCCCGTATTGTTGTGCTTACATTTATAGCTACTTGGTTATGTAGCATCACTCTTCATCTTATCTTAAATATTCTCCATTTTTTCGTATATTATCACATCTATATTTACTCTTAACAAAATGTAGAATAAAGGCAATGCTTATGAAGAACATTCTGTGCTAAACTTCTTGAATTGCCCCCCCCCATCAGCATGGACAAGGGCTTTATAGAGCACGTCTTCACAAGTAATGTAAGTTTGTCCTTCTCAAGCCTTCAAACTTTGTTGTGTATATTTTGTTAGGCATAACTGCAATAGCTGTTTATTTTTGGTGTTTGCATCAAATTGCATGTTTAAAGTTTATTATGTATTTCATAAACAAAAGTTTGTCCTTCTCAATTTAAGTTTTCAGTTGTACAACCAAGATCCTTATTCATACCATGTAAATTAAACTATATAGAGCAAGTGATCTTCTTTTGCACTGCATGTATGCTTCTGTTCTTCATCCGTAATCCAGTGGTGTGGTGAACCTACCCACTACAGCACAATGTCATATTCTGTAATGCCTTAACTATGAACAATGTCATATCATTCTACTATTATTTAAATAGTCTCTTTATTTGCCAATCTGAAATGGGATAAATTGACAGCACACTAACCATTGATACTTATGAGTTATTGATCTGTAATCCAGTGGTGTCGTGAAGCTGCCAACTCCTTCACAATGTCATTTCCTGCCATGTCTTGACCTGAACAATACCATATTGTGTTAATGCTATTTTAAACTGTGTCAATTTATTCGTTAGTAAGAAATGTGATGAATTGTCAGCACTGATACTTATATGTGCAAAACCTGTCATCTGTCTGCTTGTTTATCTTTCGGAGTGAGGAGGATATAAGTGTCAAACAAGCGCAGTCTCATCAGCTTGCTCAGCTTCTTGCACTGCAGCTCCCGAGCAGGGCTAACCTTTCTTGAACTCTATTGAAGTGCTGTTGGTTTTGTATATTATTTTATCTGCGTGTTTATTTGCACTGGTGGCGATCTTTGATGCCCAGTGTATGTAATCTGCTATCTGCTTGTGCTTTATTATCATAGTGGCGAACTTTGATGCCTAGTGGATGTAATATGTCGTATTTCTTTATTGTATAGTCTAGGTTTTTTCTTATTCATGATGCTGCAGTTATTTTACTGTATATATATATATCCTGTCTTTGCAGTAAACCGAAGGAACCATATAATTACGGTACATAATTGGGCCGGCATGCAAATCACTATGTATGATCCGCATCATGGACCCCGTCATCTTGGTCCGTTAATAGCCCTAAATGTAAACTGGCCCACTAGTAGATTCGGGCCTTTAATAGGCCGAGTAAATCGCCGACCCTATTTTCGCAAGAAAACTCAATGGGCCGTTAGGAGGCTGAAAAGTAGGTTAGGCCTAAAACGTGCCTAACAGCTCACGGGATTTTAATAGGCCAAAATTGTCTTGGCCTTTGTTTGGCCCAATCAGATTATCGGCTGTGAGTAGGCCGGATGCAAACCGGGCCGTAGTTAGGCCCAACTATATGACAGGCTTTTAACAGGCCGAAATAAATAGAGTGCTGAAATGTTAAACGGGCATTTAACAGGCCAAAACTAATATCAGGCCGAATTACTAAATGGGCCTTTAGCAAAGTGGGGCCAAAAGCATAGTGTCCAGTTGATGGGCCAAATCTGATATCGGCCATAATTTAGCCCAAAAGCCTCTTAAAGGGCCGGACCTGATTTGGGCCATAATTTGGCCCAAAACATGGTAGGCTTTTAGCGGGCCGCGGATCTCATATGGGACTTTATTAGGCCCATAACATGGCAGGCTGTTAATGGACCGGATCAAATATGGGTCGGCATTTGGCCCAAAAACATGGCAGCCTGTTAATGGGCCGTCCTACTAGTCCTCAAAATCTTGTGGGCCTTCAGCTGGGTGGGCCCACTATGGTCGGCGAAATCTCATGGGCCTTTAGCTGGGTTGGCCCATTATGGTCGGAATTGGGCTTAAGCTAATGGTCCGCAAATCTCGTGGGCCTTTAGCTGGGCCGACCCATTATGGCCCCGCAAAATCTTGTGGGCCTTTAGCTGGGCTGGCCCCATTATGGTCCGCAAAATCTCGTGGGCCTTTAGCTGGGCTGGCCCATTATGGACCGCAAAATCTTGTGGGCCTTTAGTTGGGCCGGCCCATTTAAACTTTATGGGCCACTTTTGGGCCGGTCCCACGTGTCAACATGTCATAGGCGCATCTCGCCCATTGGATGAGTGACACCTGTGCCAACGCGGAGCTGACACGTGTTTCCTCTATCCAATGATGATTTTACACGTGTAAAATACCCATTGGTCACGCTGTTAACGGGTTATCGGATCCCAAAACCGGACCCGATAGCTTAACGACATTCCATTATGGTGGATGCCACGTGTCGGTCACCCTTGATGAAAGCACTTATGTGATGCGCGATTTATCGTCATGGAAATGGACACTTCCGTGATGATAATTTTGGTAATGTCATCGAACACTTCTATGACAGCACAGGTATGACTATCTTGATTCTGTCATAAATTTGTCATGGATGTACATCCATGAAAAAAAACGCGACCTACTATGACAAACATGTATCATCATGGAAGTGTATTTTTTTTGTAGTGCCTCTTTGGTGCAAAGGAGGCAAGTGCAGGTGTGGAGTTCCAAGGAATCATCCAAAGGTTGCCATTTGCATGCAACGAGACCAAGATCGCTAGAATGGCAGGATGGATGTCATCACTGACCCCACCACGACATCACGATCAGAAGTTTTGCAGGCGAAAACCTCCTTTCGTCAGGATTAGATGTACTTCTTGTCCCCTTTCAAATTTGGCCATTGTGGGATCCCTTCCCGCCTCTATTCTGGAGGAAGAGGACCAAGGCTACTCTAAAAATAGCCTAGCCACGACTGGAAACCATCGGGTAATCAGCTCATCGAATCCCCAAGAGCTCATCACAATAACACGCCTCCTGAGGCTGTCCTTCCACTTGTACCAGTTCATCCTCAGCCCCCCACAAGGCTAATCCACCACAAAGAAGGAGTAGAGCATCACACCGCAAGGTGGCCCAAACCTGGGTAAACAGCCACGTCTTTCTCCTTCATGTTGATCGAGCTAGGTCGTGAGAGCAGCGGATCGATCGGCTTGAGAGGTTGAGTTCTTCGCACAAGCCCCTGAGTTCGAACCTTTCTTGGGTCTGCGGAGCCCAGAATCCGACATTGAGTGCCAGGTAGGGGTGTGTCGAAGCCTCTCTTCTGTCAGTTGTTCCACCCCCACTCCGTTGTTCTCATGGCAGACCATTGTCGAGTTCGTGTCGAGCGTCGGGCAGCCCTCGTTGTGCGCATTGCTCAGACGGCACCTGCGGGCAACGGTGCTCCTCGCCGCTCCCTGTGGCCCATGGACAACACTACCATTGACCTTGCAGCCCACGAGTAGCAAAATTAATCGCTGTTGCCCTCCATGCAACGTGACGGTCGCACCGCCACTCTGTCGCTGACCCCGGCCGCTACTTCGTCCTCCCACGCCCGTCGCGGGCCGGTGACCGCGGAGTCGGCGCTGCTCATGGCACGTGAGCTTTTGTGCTACTGTCCAGCCGATGACCTCTACCGCACGTGAGCTTCTGTGCTACCACACATGAGCTTCTATGCTACCGCATTGCTGAACTCGTCAGCGCTGTAGGAGAGGCTCCTGCACTCTCCCGTTCGCTGCATCCCCCATAGCCCCAGGCAGGCGACGTAGCTCATGGCGCGCATCCTCCTCCTGTCCGTCAAGATGTCGTCCCCGAGCCAAGGCGCGAGGCCCCTAGCATGACCAGTCGTGCAGGGCGCCTGCCACGCGATGAAGAAAGCTATCGGGTCATGCAGCGGCCCCAGGGAGAGGCGCATGCGCTCCTAGCTCCTCCTGCACCCCCACGTCGATAGCGTGCAACCTGAGGTGGTTGCACGCGGGCGTAAAGACCTGGCTCCCTGTTCGAGGCGAACCACCGAGGCCACGGTGGGATACCGGGCATTCACTCCAGAGCTTCGCCGTCTCATATGGCCCGGCATGTTCAAACCGGATCTGCCTCCGCACAACGATGGCACACGCAACCCGGCCGAGTTCCTTCAGCTCTATGCGCGGAGCATCGAGGCAGCGAGTTGTGATGAGAAGGTCATGGCGAACTGGTTCCCCATTGCTCTCAAGGATGGCACGCGTCTGTGGCTCCTGAACCTCCTTGTGCGGTCGATATTCTCCTGGGACGAGCTGCGAGAGCACTTCATTGCCAAATTCCAAGGCACCCACGACCGTGCTCCTGCAGCTGGCGACCTGCGGCGCATCAAGCAACAACAAGGAGAGACCTTGCACAAATACATCCAGCACTTCACCAACGTTCGCCTCAAGATCCCCAAGATGTCAGACGAGGCCATTATCTCAGCGTTCACTGATGGCGTCCGGGACATCAATATGAAGGAGGAGCTCGCCATACATGTTCAATATGGCGGCCAGGTGCGCGAGGGCAGAAGAAGGCTGTCTCTCGCTCCTCGGCTCCCAGAAGCCGATCCCGAAGACAAGAAGGCCAAGGCGAAGCACGTGAAGAGCAAGGGCTCGGCGGTGCTCGCAACAGAGCCCGACATGAAGTGCAGCTATGATCACCCTGAGTCCTCGAAAGGCAACTGCCCATTCTGTGTCTTCCACAACGTGCACATCCACAACACCAACGACTGCCAAGACCCTTGGCCGACGCCCTGAGCACAACAACCGTGGCTATGACCATGGAGGAGGTCGCGACGGAGATCCCTGGGATGGTCGTGGCCCCCGCCAGGGTTGGCATGACCAACCTCATGAAGACTGCTGGCAGGACCAGCCTCGCGATGGTCCGTGGCGGGACCAAAACCTCGTGAGGACCGTCCTCAGGGCAACGTTGGCTTCCCTCTGCTGCCACCACCGCCAAGAAGGAACGATGACCACCGCTAGGGCGATGGGGTTGGGGGCTTACAAGAGCCTCGTCCTATCGCTTGCATCCTGGGAGTTGCTCAGGCCCCTGCCTCCCATCGCATCTTTAAGCAGTTCGCTCGTGAGGTGAACGCGGATCTCCCCAAGCTCAAGGAATCGCGTCCACTTAGGTGGTCCAAGTACGCCATCACTTTTGACTCTTTGGACCAGCCCAGGTGCGTAGCCACTTCAGGCGCGCTCCCCATGCTCTGCTCACCTACCATAAACAAAGTTCTCGTCACGAAGACACTCGCCGATGGCAGCGTTGGGCTCAATGTCCTCTCCGTCGAGACATTTGACAGGCTCCAGGTGCCATATGACCAGCTTCAGCCCACCAAACCATTCTCAGGGTTGACCGACGACTCCATGCACCCCATCAGGGAGATTTGCCTCCCCGTCACCTTCGGAAAATGTGACAACTACCGCACCGACCTCATCGACTTTGAGGCCACTCACATTGGCCTGCCGTACAATGCCATACTAGGGTACCAATCCCTCGCCAAGTTCATGGCGGCAACGCACCACGACTCCAACGTCATCAAGATGCTAGGAAGCGGTGGCATCATCATGGTCACCTGCGATGAGAAAGACATGGTGTGCTCCCTCGAGCGCGCCTACCAGGCAGCGGTGGTCGAGAACTCGGATGGCGAGAGCGTCACCTTCCCCCTGAGGTTACCCCCAAGAATAAGAAGTAGCTCCTCCTCAGGGGCACTCAGGACGCGGGCATGCCTGATTGAAATGACTCGGGCCCGTTGCCCTCTGCTGGGGTGCCTTTTCCTCTCGCATAGGGAGACGCACCAAACGCCCCCCTCAGGTTAGGCTCGAGGGCTCTTCTCTTGAAGGGCTCCGACTTGGCCAACGTCACGAGGGAGGTGTTCGGGCACCATGTGGAGGCGTGAATCAAAGCGTGCTTCCAGGAGCAAGCCATAGGGCGCGAGGCACCAAGCATGCAGGAGTTCATCACCAGGGCAATCGAGGATCTTCAAGAGGCGTGGGTCATGCGAGGCGGGCAACAGCCTGCATCACTCAATGCAGTTGTTGCTCAGGACGCGAGCGGCGAGCTGCGCGTCTGCGTCAATATCCCGGACCTCAACAGAGGTGCTTCTTAGGAGCTCTTCTGGACGTCTAGTGTCGGCCGGTGTGGAGGCTACCCCCATAGCTACGTCTGCATGCCATTCGGCCTGCCGGGTGCGGCTGCCTCGCCCCAACGATGCATGCGTGGCATCCTGGCACCTCGTGAAGCCAGGCGCCAGGCAGTCCTGACGGAGGAGGAGGCAGAGCCTTCGGAGCCCCCCCCCCCCACCCCGAGGCTTAGGAGCCTGCTGGCTCATGAGGAGCAACTTCTGTGGCACACATCTTCAACTACTTTAACACTCCTACCCCAATGGTGCTAGGTGACTTTTCAGTTCGTTCAGTTGAGGGCCCTCCTCGGGCTGCATTATCCTCAAGTTGTATGGTTTTGCCCTGCAACATGTATCATTTTGCGCATATATCAGAACTGATTTTGCCCTTTTACAAGCTACTTTATGCTATTGCTAGCATCATATCCATTGCCCTGTTATTTGCGAGGCCGCCCTGTGTGGCTCCCGCATGCTACTAACTCGCCTTGAGTTCATCCCGCAATGGGGGCTGTTGGCACGACACCTATGCATGGGTCCGTCCCTACAGCGCTGAAAAACCTGAGATACCGAGCTGTGGCTCGCGGCCAGATCCGCATACGTCAGCTCACCAGGTCCTTAGTGCCCTCACCTTCTCGCGGAAGGATCGCCAGTAGGTCGGCAAGCAACATTATATGCCATGCTTCGTCCCTCCAGCTAACCTGCAGGAACCTCAGGACCCGGTGCGGCAGGTCGCGATCGCTCCGAGGCGCCTATGCGAGGCCAGCCGTCCCTTTCCAAAAACCCAATTCGCTTGCGCGTTAAAGGGGCAGCCTCTAAGCATCGCACCTCAGGGCCCCCTACCGGCCCCCAAGCACTCACCCCCTGGCCTTGTCCATGACATCGTGACCTGGCATACCAGCGGTGGGTGAGCCTCGCTTGGGAGCCGGGACCTGAGGACGTAGAGAACCCAGATGAGGGGAGGGGAAGGGGTCGATGCGAGTTTCGCTTAGGGAGTGTCGCGGCTGTGGAAACACGACCATACATCGCACAAAGGCTGCCACCGCAGTGTGGAGATAAACACGGATCGCAAGATAAATCTCCAAACATGTGGAGAGCGTTAATCTTGTGGTCGACATCATGACCCTTGCGACCTCGCTGGGGCAAGGGTGCTTCCCTTTCTGTCCTTCGGGAGCTGCTTGCGCATCAAAGGGGACCTCCTGAGCGTCGCGCCTCAGGAGCTCTCACCGAACCTCGGGCCGCTCACCTCCTGGCCTTGACCACGACATCGCGACCTAGCATACGAGTGATGGCCGAAGCCTGCCTGGGGACTAGGTCCTGCCAACGTAGAGTGCTAAGCTACCGCAAGAATGAAAGAGGGACCGTGCCATAGTGGGAGACGCAAGCATAGCGCTGATTGAAGAGTAAAAGATACTAAGCAAAAGCATTACAGTTTTTACATGCCCCCAAGGGGTTCGTCATGACATGCTGCTAGGACGAAACAAATGAGGAAATCCTAAGGTGAGCGCCTCAACGGCTTCACCGGCGACGCCGGGCCGACGCCGTTCCTTAGGCACGAGCGCGGCGGCTTGGCGGTTCGTAGCTGACATCGTCACTCGAGTCCTGCTTAGAAGAAGCACTACTACGGTCTGAAGTTGTGTTGCCACGGTCAGAGGAGTCGCTGGCAAGGCCAAGGGCATGTTCGTTGCTAGCGGTCCTGTCTCCGTAGCCACCTCCCTCCGGGTAGCACCCCAACCGTCGGCTTCCTCATTGAAGACCTTGAAGAAGAGCTTCGATGCCCTGTCGTACACGAAGTGGATGGTGTGCCCCCCCTCCGGGTGGCACGCACGAGCAATCGTGCCCCATCCTCAGGTCACCAAGGCGTCGCCGGCGTCCACGACCTCGACGGGTCCCCTCGGCGGCATATCCCCCGCGAAGGACCTCAGGAGGCAAATCCACGTGTGCGGCGGCATTGCCGCCCACACCATGAACTCTCAAGCCGAGCCTTCAGTGTGGGACCGCGAAGGAGGCAGCCTCACAGCCGATGCTTGCCCTCCTCCACGGCTCCTCTCCTCGCGGCGCCGGTTATCATGCGCAGTGCCCTGCACGTAGGCGTACAAGGGAATTCAAAAGCCCAGCGGGGCCCGCTCATGCCAAGGCCGTGCCATCGCAACCTGGTCAGCGCCGCCTCGGGGGCATTCCCTTTCTCCGCTATGGAGAACCTCCTGATTGTTGCCATGGACGCACTAGCATGGCGATGAAGCAAGGATAAGGAGGAGAAAGAAACAAGAAGACGAACATGGTCAGGGGGCTCCACCCGCTCCCCCCATTTATAGCCCAAAGAAGGTAAATCATCGGCTTCCGACGATCTCAAGTAATGATGATTTTCTCTGCATGAAAAAGGTAGTTGTCATGTCGAACGGTTTTCGAGGCAGCATGGGGAAGCAGAGCGCCCATGTCTTATCGAGCACCACGCGTCGGCTCGGCCAGCAGGCAATTGGGGCCCGGGGCATTCCGCACTTGTCCTTTGGCTTCGCCTTGAAGCCAAGTGCGAGCGTGCCTTGGGCCTGGCGGCTTCTGTCAGAGCTCTGGGAACCAGGGTGCCCAGACTTGCCTGCCTACAGCCCACGGCGTGGCTCCGTCAATGTCCTGGTACAGCCCAGCTTCAACTACGACAAGACAAGACCCTCGCGAGGGGCCAAGCCTCGCGAGGCAGGCGACATCAATACCTCCTGAGGGAGCGGCCTCCTGATGGAGTGGATATTTCTATGCGAGAACCAGCGTCACGAGGTTGGAATGACATCACTCCAGCGGGCGCACTCCAGCAGGCACAGAGCAAAGGTTGCCATTTGCATATGCTACAACTGGAGCATTGCGTTCGTTTTCCTTGAAGAGGAAAGGGTGATGCAGCAAAGTAGCGTAAGTATTTCCCGCACTTTTTGGGAACCAAGGTATCAATACAGTAGGAGGCTCCTCAAAAGTTCCACGCACCTACACAAACAAACAAGAACCTCGCAACCAACGCAATAAAGGGGTTGTCAATCCCTTCGCGGTAAATTGCAAAAGTGAGATCGGATAGAGATAATATGATAAGATAAATATTTTTGGTATTTTTATGCTATAGCTTGGAAAAATAAAAGATGCAAATAAAAGTAGATGGAAAACTTATATGATAAAAGATAGACCCGGGGGCCATAGGTTTCACTAGTGGCTTCTCTCAAGATAGCATAAGTATTACGGTGGGTGAACAAATTACTGTTGAGTAATTGATAGAAAAGCGCATAGTTATGAGATTATCTAGGCATGATCATGTATATAGGTATCACATCCGTGACAAGTAGATCGAATCGATTCTGCATCTACTACTATTACTCCACACATCGACCGACTCCTGCCTGCATCTAGAGTATTAAATTCAAGAAGAACACAGTAACACATTAAGAAGGATGACATGATGTAGAGGAATAAACTCATGCAATATGATATAACCCCCATCTTTTTATCCTCGATAGCAACAATACAATACGTGCCTTGCTGCCCCTGCTGTCACTGGGAAAGGACACCGCAAGATTGAACCCAAAGCTAAGCACTTCTCCTATTGCAAGAAAGATCAATCTAGTAGGCCAAACCAAACTGATAATTTGAAGAGACTTGCAAAGATAACTTAATCACACATAAAAGAATTCAGAGGCGATTCAAATATTTCGCATAGATAAACTTGATCATAAAACCACAATTCATCGGATCTCGACAAACACACCGCAAAAAGAGTTACATCGAATAAATCTCCAAGAAGATCGAGGAGAACTTTGTGTTGAGATTCAAAGAGAGAGAAGAAGCCATTTAGCTAATAACTATGGACCCGAAGGTCTATGGTAAACTACTTAAAACTCATCGAAGAGGCCTTGGAGATGATGTAGAGGCCCTCCATGGTCGATTCCCCCTCCGGCGGAGCACCGACGAAGGCTCCAAGATGGGATCTCCCCGATACAAAAGGTTGCAGCGGTGGAAATAGTTTTTTGTGGTGCTCCTGGATGTTTTCGGGGTACGTGGATATATATAGAGGAGGAAGAAGTAGGTCGGTGGTCGCTCGAGGGGCCCACGAGGGTGGGGGGCGCGCCCACCCCCAGGGGGCGCCCCGGGCACCCTCGTGGCCGCCTCATTTGTTGCTTGACTTCCACTCCAATTCCCCTGGATAGCGTTTGTTCCAAAAAGATGGCTCCCGAAGGTTTCATTCCGGTTGGACTCCGTTTGATATTCCTTTTCTTCGAAACACTGAAATAGGCAAAAAAATAGCAGTTTGGGCTGGGCCTCTGGTTAGTAGGTTAGTCCAAAAAATTATATAAAAGTGTAATGTAAATCCCATAAACATCCAGAACGGGTAATATAATAGCATAGAACAATAAAAAATTATAGATACGTTGGAGACATATCAAGCATCCCCAAGCTTAATTCCTGCTCGTCCTCGAGTAGGTAAATGATAAAAACAGAATTTTTGATGTTGAATGCTACGTAGCATAATTCTTAATGTAATTTTCTTTATTGTGGCATGAATGTTTAGATCCAAATGATTCAAAATAAAAGTTCATATTGACATAAGAAATAGTAGTACTTCAAGCATACTAACTAAGCAATCATGTCTTCTCAAAATAACATGGCATTAGAAGGTTCATCCCTACAAAATCATATAGTTAGGCTATGTTTCATTTTCATCACACAAAATGCTCCCATCAAGAACAACCCCGGATTCAGCCAAGCAATTGGTTCATACTTTTTAACGCGCTTGAGCTTTTTCAACTCTCATGGAATACATGAGTGTGAGCCATGGATATAGCACTATGGGTGGAATAGAATATGATGATGGAGGTTGTGCGGAGAAGACAAAAAAGGAGAAAGTCTCACATTGACGAGGCTAATCAAGGGGCTATGCAGATGCCCGTCAGTTGATGTCAACATGAGGAGTAGGGATTGCCATGCAACGGATGCACTAGAGTTATAAATGTTTGAAAGCTCAACAAAAGAAACTAAGTGGGTGTGCGTCGAACTTGCTTGCTCACGAAGACCTAGGGCATTTTGAGGAAGCCCATCGTAAGAATATACAAGCCAAGTTCTATAATGAAAAATTCCCACTAGTATATCACTACTAGGGAAAAGCCTAGCACCAGCGCGGGTTCTAGGTATATCAGTAGCACGGGTACCGGCGCAACTAATAAGGCGCTACAGCTAACTCATAGCAGCAGCGTGTGCGCTCCCGCGCTATTGATATACAAGTGTAGCAGCGGCGTTCTTAAAGGGAGCTCGCTACTGCTAATAGCTATAGCGCGCTTCTCCTGTGAGTGCTACTGCTACTACCGCGCTGCTACTAACTTTTCTCCACTCGCTACAGCTAATTTTAGTAGTTTTTTTGTCTTTTCTGCATATTTGTTTTGTATTTGAACTTGCTTTATAGAAGAATCTTTAGCACATACAAATGTCACCATGATACACATACAAATGCCTGTGAGACCACAAATGTAATCATAGCATATACACAAATATTCTCATCATAATCATCATCCAACACAAAGTGGTATCTTGTCATCATCTCGAAAATAGCGATACATGCAAGTCTCGAATACTTGCAACTACAACGTCATCCATCTAAACAAAGGTATACGCGAGAAGAGCTATCACTATGAGTGAGAGCGGAACTATGCAGTACATGAGGTGGCGGTTACGAGTCCTCTCTCGCGCTAGAGTGAACCTCAAGTAACTAGCTTCTCCTTCTTGTCTGCTTTTGAAGCCTTTATGGTTGGCACCCGAGAACCCATTCACTTGCGCCTGACACTCATGCCACTCGTTGTACACCCTCGGAACCTTCCCTTTGTACATGACATAGCACTGCCATCTTGCCATCAAGAAACTAGGTACCTATTAGAGATGCATCTTCATGAAGAGGATGTACAATCATATGCAACAAAATATACAAGAGTAACACGAAAAAGAAAGGGTTAGCAACTAGATGCAACATACAGTACACAAACTAATTAACTAGAGGTACGCATGTCATCGTACGCAGACTAACAAAGTAGCATTACGCGGACCATGGACATCACAAAGTTTCATCGCTACAAAAAGTATACAAGTTGAACCAACACATATCATCATCATCGGCATCAAAAATCACTAGAAGTTCCATCCTTCCATATCATCGAGGATGGACCCTAGCTTCTTGAATGGCATGAGGTCTAGACGTTGCATGCCTATGGGAGTTCGGACGTCAGCTCGCGATATAGGGCCGTGGTGGAACATCCCCTTCTCATCAACGACTTCTTTCATGATGATCGTCGCAATGTCCCTTTGGATGCGAAAGAAGTCATCTCTGAGTTTATAATGCGCTTCTCCATGAGATTCTAGCCACTTGTGGATATGATCATCATTTCTGCTTGTCATGTGAAGCTTTTGGTGATCCGTGTTGAACTGAATCATGAGATGGACGATGTAGAATCCATCCTTCTTGCTTGGTTTTGGGACATGCATGCAAGAGAAGTTAGTTTTATGCGCAAAACCCATCTTCTTGTTCCTTTGTTTCCTGGTCTGCATGTGGCCACCTCTAATGTTGTAGCCTTGGAGAGCATCATCTAGAATATTCATTATGTGGGTGTAGTCATTTTTCTCGTAGTCTCTGGATGGGTCAAAATACACGGCGTGGGAGACTTGCGTGTAAAGAACGATAAGGACGGCGCACCCATTGCTGCGGGGAAAAGACACCTCAAATTATTCTCCATATGAGCGAGAAGGAATGATTGAATTGTACAACAGGGTTGTCCGGAACTGAGTTACTTTGGATGATAAGGCACGAGGACAATTTCGTGGTCCTTATTCTGTACCATGAAGTTTTGGAGGTACTCCCTAGCAGTTTCACGCTCAAATTCGCCGAGACTCAAGAAAGACTCGTGCATGTAGTATGGATCCGCCACACAGATTTGCGAGACTTCTTCACTCTTCATGATGGAGCTCATATGTAGCGCAAAAAGGCGAACGATTGTAAAATCGAGCCGCCTTGTCAGAAACATCTCAAAGATATGGTCAAACCGCAGGAAGAACACCTCCGTGGGCCATGTGTCGACGTAGCACTTCCCCTTAGGCACATGAGTCGCATATGTCGGATATCCTGGATCCTTTGAGGCTAGTAGGCTTTTCTCAGTCGACATCACATGGTCGTGCAGTCTCCTGAGATCCCTTGATAGTGCCTCCAGCGGTTTCGGCGGTAGCATCGACTAGCCCGTGAGATGGAACATGGCCGCACCTTTCACGGCTACACCCTCTTCAGAATCTATCGTCTTGCTATTATTTGCTCTGGCTTGCTTGGAGGCAGTTATCTTCCCCGATCTCTTCCTCTCCTTTTTCTTGGGCACACCTTCAAGACCCTTCCTTAACCCCTGCCCCAGGGTTCCCGGGCTAAGCACTGTACGACCCCCGGCTAGTTGAGCCTGTGTTCAGGCGGCATCTTCAGGCGTGTCCTATGAGGAATTCATGAAGAGAGACTTTTTGCAATCCTTCCAACGACCTTCCTGTCTAGGAATATCATCCATATCCTCATTAGCATGCTGATAGCCCGATTCATCATATGGTTGACTCGTCATATCTATGTCACAGTGATATGCATTTGTATTGAGGAAACCCATAGGGTCGACCTCCGTCTCATCATCCATTCTCTATTCTACAAGACCGATTACATCAGCCAGTACTATTGTACCCCCTTCATCACGTCGTCCGCCGCTCTCACCCGGCACTACAGGAGCTAGTAATCGCATAGGCGGGGTGGTGGTTTCCGCACATGCTTGTTGATGTGTGGATATTCGTGTACTCTCGGCCGGCTCCGTACGAATAAGATTCTTCGACCATAGCAGCACCCAACCCTTGCAGCTTCCAATCTGTGGAGGGGTCTCATCGTCCTCTCCCACATGCTATACTGGAGGAGGCAAAGCCTCATGCCCCGAGTTCACACTGGACAAGCTAACCCTGAAGTGCCCAGCGGGGATCGGCTGGTTGTGGAACGTTGGTTTCAAGGGGTTCAATATCATCCCCTTTCCCACGTCCACCTTCTTGCCTTTGATCAAGTAGAGTATGGTGCACGGGGTTTCTTCGCCCTGCAAACACATATGTCTGTGGCGTAAAACATCCGAAAGGCAACGAAAATGGAATATTCTATATATATATATATATATATATATATATATGTTGGTGCGACATGTAATTACCATGACGGCGTCGAGCTCAGCCAAAGATGAAGGCCCACCTAGCGCGCCAGAGACGGAGGACAGGCTGCTATGAGCGGGTGCAACTGCGAGAGGTGGCCTGGTTGCGTGAGCAAGTGATGGTGAGGTGTTGTTGTTGTTCATGGAGTTGCTCCTGACGAAACTGGGCATCGGAAATCATGTACCGTCTTGTCTGGATTTTCCTTCGTCCAGTTGATGATAGCTGGAACAAGTTAGTAGCAAAATCATTTCTGCAGGAAGTTACAGCTGCATTGACTGCCTGATGTAGCAACTCATGTTTCTCCTCGGCTGTTTTTTCCGCATCCTTAGCTGCTTTTTTCTCGACCACAAGCTTCACCTTCGCGTAGATGTCCGCCTGACTAAACTTCTTTTTCTGCTTCTTAGCCTTCGAGCCCTCGTTGTAAAACACCTTCCACGTAGCGCCGTCTCCAGCGCCGTGCACCCGACCATATTGCGGCCGCTGGCCCAAAGGGAGTCCCTTAAGTTCACTCAAGGCCCAGTTGAGAGGGGCGTCCCACTTGGGCCTCATCGGAGAAGTAGGGCTTTCGGCTGCAATCTGGTGTTGCTTCTCCTACAGAAGGAGCGTGAACTATTTAGGAATGTGTAGTCGACTAGATATGGAGCTAAATGTAAGGTGCTAAAAGAATAATTACCAGTAGTCTAATCAATTTCCTCGTGATCTGGTCCATGTAAAAAACCTTTTTTTCCTTGTCCCACTTGTAGAGGGCCCTGATGAAGTCACGCTCCAAGGGGTTGGTGAGCTTCACGAAGGGGTCTGGGAGACCCGCGGCTTCACGTTCCACGCCCTCCTTATCCCATATGGGCCTTTTACCGAGGTAGCCACGGCTTCCGAGGCGATGCTTCCCCGTGTACCTTTGCTGAAACCTCTTGAATTTTGCAGCCTTAGCCTTGGCTCCCTCGGTAGAGCAAGTGTCCTTGAACTTTTCAAACTCCTCTTCCGTAAGTGTTGGATTTTCCTCCAGAATCTTGGGCAGGGGTTCCTCAGCCTCAATAGCTCATTTCACCCTCCCTTTCCTGTAGGCCAAATCATTACTGAACATACCCATGGCATGATTGTTAATCTTTATCATCTTTGGATCATCCCACGATTGTTCTATGTTATCATCCCGGTCGGGGAACTTGAATCTCTTGCGCAACTTCGTTAGGAGCAACTGCGTCAAATGTTCTTTACTCATTAAGTCATCGTCGTTGATGCTCGTGCATTCCCGTAGGATGCATCCTACTTGGTTCCCATAGCACTTGCGAGGTTTTTCCGGCTCTAATGGCTCAAACTTGCCAAGTGCCATCTTTGTGATCACTAGTCATCCAATCTCTAGCTTGTTAGGTTTTCGTATCCTCTGCATCTTATGCTTCTTCTTTTCGGTAGCGGCATCGGCACCGGTACCTTCCCCGCCGGTATCTTCCCCGCCAATACCTTCCCCGCCAGTCTCGGTGCCGCCATCAATGCCGGCACCGTTGGTGTCGATGTCGGCGTCAGTACCATCATCGAGGCCGACCTGCAAACCTTGCTTAGCAGTAAAATAGTCGAGGTACTCTTGTTCACCCTCATAATCCATCTCGTTTGCATCGTGGTCAGAAGGCCAGTTTCTTCGTTGTTTGACATGTTTCGTATGACTAAGTCTCCTTGTTTATTTCTAGAAGTATGAAAAAATGAGAAATGACATAAAAAAGAAATCTATGTGCCAAAATTCACGGAAAATTTCGGCATGACCTTTGCTAAAAAATGGACATATCGAGCACCTGAAATTCACCGAAACGGAAATGAATCAACATTCCGGCGTAACATAGGCCACTCGGATCATTTACCAAAATTGAACCAAAACATCACATGTCCAAATGACATGTCCAAATTCCAAACATGACATGTCCACATATCACATGTCCAGTTCCACTTTGCATATAAATTTAGCCTACCTAAATTCAGCCTACCTAAATTTGCATATAAATTCAACCTAGCTAAATTCATAACTAAATAAATAACCTAATTAACCTAATTAACCCTAGCTAGCAGAGAGAGAGAGAGGGGGGGTTACAGAGGGTGCAGGGGCGAGGACGCAGGCCCGACGATGGCCGAGGTTGGGAGGGGAGGAAGCAGAGGAGGAAGGCATGGTGCATCGGGGTTGGGGGCGAGGGCCGGGTCGGGGGCAAGCTCCGGGGTCGGGGGCGAGCGCCCGGGTCGGGGGCGAGTGTTGGGTCGGGGGCGAGCGCCGGGGTGCGGCGGTGCGACGGGAGAAGAGAGAGTGCGGATTTGGGGGGAAAAGAGGCGGGATAAAGCAGAGAGAGGGAGGATTTTGGGTTAAGTGGACGTAGCAGTAGCGCGTTAGACCAAAAGCTCTACTACTAATATAGGTAGCTATAGCGATTTTTAAGGAAAACGCTACTGCTACCTTGACTAGTTGTAGCTCTTTTTTAGTAAACCGTTACTACTATAACTAGTTCTCCTTTTTCTTTTCCTTTATTTTCTCTCACTTTTTTTTCGAGAGTAGTGAACGAAGGGAATGCGATATATATTGCATGATTTGACGGTTAAATATGTATACAAAATAGGAACATATATATATATATGGACCCATGCATAATAATTGCTAAGTGTGTATACAAAATAGGAACATATATATATACATATATATATATATATATATATATATTACATCATTTGACCGATAGCATACGGTTCCTCAGCATTGACGTTTTCGTTTTTGAGTCAGCTTCTTTCTCTTCTTGTTTGTCGAAGAATAATTGAGCCCCTCATTGTGACTTTGCCTTTTCCATGGAGTATGATTTTTCTTAGGTAATGTAGTATTGATTCTTCTTTTGACGTATACTTCATCATCATCGTCATCTTCCCTCATTGGGTTGCTGTACTGATCGTAGTCTTCCTCGTTGGCGACTCCATCAATTCCAATGATGTTCCTTTTGCCTCTCCTCACGACAACACGGCTGGTATTGCGCGGGTCAGTTATGAAGAACCATTGTGTCATGTGCTTACCAGGTACCCATGTCTCGTTTTTTGCGATAGCGTTCACGGTAGCGCTCTTGGCGTAGGGTATAGTCATGGTAGTGAAAATCTGGCTTTCTCTTTTTTTATCCTCCTGTAGACCTTACAAATAACTTTTTGGTTGTGCGAACCAAAAGGAATGGTGTTTTTGGTACAATGCATTACAGACGTATGATCATTACCCTTCAACCGGGTTATTCTATTCCACTTCTAGATAGAGAAGAAAACTAAAGCCCGGATCACAAGCTAAGGCCCCTAAATGACCGCTCGGTGCTAAAGGAGGTGGGGGTGCAAAGACAGCCAGGTCTAAGTGTTGGCTAGGTAAACGCCCCGTAGTAAGAGGGGTAGTTATGAAACCTATGGACCACCCCCATGGGGGCGGTGAAGGGAAAGCTCCCATTGTTAGAAAAAAACCACAACTGTCTAACACGGAACATCGTCGTGTTGTGCAGTCTAGAGTAGTCAAGCTCCCAGATCTCCTCGATCCTTCCATAAAATCGTTCAGTTGCGCTGTTGTCACTGCCGGTCATGCATTCCATCGTCACCCCTGAGTTCTGATCATCACTGTCCATATCTTTGGCCTCCGTGTAGAACGTGTATCTATTGATATCATATGCCTGATAGGTTACGAGGTTGGATGAGGGGCCATGTGCTAAGGCGTATATGAGCAATCCATCCTTAGAGCCCTCCTCCGGGGGATTAGTAATAATATGCTCTTTGAACCAATGTAGGAAAGTGGAGTTGTGCTCTCTAGTAACTTCAGCATCCGTCCTACATACCCCCCCAGTAACGATACTTCTTTGCGATAATTTCTTTGTGCAGTGCCACAAAAGGATCTACCTCGTATAGGTGTTGTAGCACCACCAAGTTTGCTATGTCAAAGTCGCTGCATCGATCTGAGTATACCACGTGTTGTTCCCTGCGACCGTTGCAGTGACCTTCTCCTTCGAGCCTCCCATCGTGCTTTTTAATGGGCAAACCAACACTAACACCAGGTGGCTGGTCTGCGCCATACCGAAAATTCTCGCAGAAAGAGATGCACTCTTGTGTCACATAGCCCTGGACGATGCTTCCATCCGGACAGGACATGTTGTGAACGAATCCGTTGATGATCCCATTCATCCTCGCAAACGGCATCATGTTGTGCAGGAATGATGGCCCTGGGTCTATTATGTCATCCACAATATGGACACACAGATGCACCATCACGTCAAAGAACGCGGGCAGGAAGTACATCTCAAGCTCATTCAGTATCACAATGATCTCTTCCTATAGCCTCCGCAGCTGCTTCACACTGATCGACTTTCGAGAGATGGTGTCAAAAAAGTTGCAGAGACCAATAAGCATGTCACGGACGTGCTTGTCCATTATCCCTCTAAGGGAAACATGTAGTATCTGCGTCATCATCACATGGAAGTCATGGGACTTCATCCCGTTGAACCTTTTCTTGTCCGTGTCTAGATATCTGCTTATCTTGCCACAGTAACTGGAACTAACTTTGACTTCGGTAAGGCACTTAAAGAATTGATCGATCTCAGCCTAACTTAAGGTGAAGCAACAAGGGGGGCAATAATCCTCTTTGTTTATTTTCTTGCCATTCTTCTCCCGTGCCTTTGTCTCCATCTATGTCTCGTCTGACATTTTACGGGGCGGCATGTGTAGATCTTCCCTGATTTTCAAATTTTGCAAGTCTTTTCTTGCCTTCGGCCCATCCTTGGTCTTATCCAGCATGTTCATCAGTGTTGCGAGCAAGCTCTCAAGGACATTCTTACAGATATGCATTGGATCATGGAAATGAGGTCTATCGAGTTTGTGCCAGTACTCCAAGTCCCAGAAAATAGACCTCATCTTCCGTACCTTTAGCAGCGGCTCCGGCTCCTTTCTCATTGTATTTCCCGGCGTGGGACACTCCTTCCAATTTTTCAATAGCTCATCGATTTCGGCACCGCTCCGCTTGCATGGATGTCCTAAATGCTCAACATGACCATTGAATAGATCTTCATGGTTTCTCCACGGGTTGTCCTGTTCGATCCATCTTCGATGCCCCATGTACACAATTTTCCCAGACCCGCCATCTTTCCTTGACGTTAGCTGCTGAGACGTCGTATCATCCATGCACCGTGTGCATCCACAATATCCATGGCACACCTGGCCTGCGACATATTGGTAACCGAGATAGTCCTGCACCGTCGTGATCAACGCGGCTCTCATGTAGAAATACTCGCCTTTGCTGCCGTCCCATGTCTTGGCCGGTGTTTTCCATAACATGTCTAACTCCTCCTGAAGTAGCCCCAGATACAAATTAATATTATTTCCTAGTTGTTTTGGCCCTTGAATAAGCATGCTCATGTGAATGTACTTCGACTTCATGCACAACCAGGGGGAGGTTGTACATCCATACAAACACGGGCCATGTGCTATGGTTGGTGTTCTCATTGCTAAATGGATTCATGCCATCGGTACACGTGTCGATCATGATGTTCCTTGCATCACACTCAAAAAAACCGATAGAAGATGTTCAACGCTCTCCACTGGCCTCCATCCTTGACGTGTCTCAGCTTCGGATCATCTCCATCATCGGGCTTCTTCCTCTCCGCGTACCAGCGCATTAGCTTTGCTTCCTTGGGATCTACAAAATACCGCTGGAGACGGGGAGTGATCAGTAAGTACCATACAACTTTCTGGGGACATTTCTTCTCGGCCTTCTTGTATCGAGAAGCATTGCACACCAGACAACTTATTTTTTCTACGTGCTCCTTCTGATAAATTATGCAATCGTTGATGCATACATGGTATCTAACGTGTGGCAGATCAAGAGGGCACACGATCTTCTTGGCCTCATCAACACTAGTAGGACATAGATTCCCCGCGGGAAGAACATCCTTTAGGTACTTGAGATGCTCATCGAGGCTAGTGTCGGTCCATTTGTTTTTAGCCTTCGTTTCAGCAGTTGGAGCATGAAACTCAAGTCGGTCACCTCAGGATTGCAACCATCATACAATGGAGTGTTCGAGTCTACCACCAGTTGCTCCAGCTTAGCCTCCTCTCTAGAAGTAGCTCTCTCAGAACTCGTCTCCTTGCGAACCAATGCTTGAACATGAGGGTCCCGCATGATTGAACTTAGTACCGACGAATTCTGCTGCGTGCAGTCCATGTCGTTCTCTCAGCAGCCATGTCCGGCCCCTTCTCCTACGCCATGCCCGGCCCTTCTCCGCCGCCATGTCCGGCTTCTTCGCCGCCGCCATTATCAATCATCTATTCGTCTTTCCCTGTGTCATCATTGCCTACCCTGTTGGCGTCCTCAACATCGTCATCCTCATCTTCAATTATCCTCCGAGTATAGCCATCCATGAAACCAGTCATGAGCAGGTGCGCTTCGACACGACCATCGTCATGGGGTCGATCCAAACTATTCCTTTGCATTTTCAACATGGACATAAAACCTCTGTCCGGTTATTTTCTTTCATGTCCTGCATCACCAACCGCAACCACCTGTCCACCATCGTTCCACTGACCATCGTGAATTCTGCATGGTAATAATAAACAAATTTATTATAAAAATGCGTGCATGCATCAAAGTCATACAAAAATTCGGCATGACCTTCCCCAAAAATAGGACATATATAGATCTAGAGTTTGCCCGGAATTCGCCGAAATAGAAATAAATCGACATTTCGGCAAAATATAGGCAACTCAAAAGCACAATTTGGCGTCAACTCATGCCACACACACAATTTCCATCATATCTCCAAATTATCATATCACACACACATAAACATATTTCCATTTTGCAAAAGCATGAAATTTTAATCACCTCTATCTCGAGATCGAGCACACGGTTGAGATGATGATGTAGGGAGATCAAAAGTGCACAAAGCTCTTCTTGACAAAGATAGATCTAGTTAGGGGGCAAATAGGTCACTTAACTTAATGCTACATCTACCTAGCTAGCTAATTTGGGAGGAGACAACTTCAACTAGTGGAGGGGGAAGGAAAAAGAGAAAGGAGATGCATTAATGGAGGTGGTGTAGTTAGCTAGGAGTAATGAAGAGAGAGAAAGGTAGGTAGGAGAGGGAGAGTAATGGGGGAGAAGTATTGAGGAAGAAGAAGAGTGAGAGAGGGAGGGTGTGGGGGGTAGGGGAAAGGGAAGAGAGGAGATGGGGGAGGGGAGGATGGGTGGGGAAAGGTGGTGGGCTGGTGCGGCTTAGCAGTAGCGCGGGTGGCAAAACGCTGCTGATAAGAAATTAGCAGCAGTGCGCTTCCCACACAAATGCTACTGCTAACTGGGACCAACAGTGTGCCCAATTTGAAAATTAGCAGCAGCTACCTTAGAAAAATTGCGCTGCTACTAACGCTTTAGCAGTAGCGCGGGTCGCGAGCGCTGCTGCTAAATGTAGGTGGGTGGACACCGTCGGTCGATATTTGTAGCAGCGCATGTTGCTCCAAGCATGCTACTGCTAACTCCGTTTCAGTAGCGATTTTTCCATGCACGCACTACTGATAATTAGCAGTAACGCCTCTTTTTGAGCCGCGCTGCTGCTAAGATTCTGTGTATAAGGTTTTCCCTAGTAGTGTATGAAAGTGACAACAAATGAGACTCTCTGTATGAAGAACATGGTGCTACTTTGAAGCACGAGTGTGGAAAAGGATAGTAACATTGCCCCTTTTTTATCCTTTTTTTGGGCCTTTCTTTTTTTGGTTTTTTTCTTTGGCCTTCCCTTTTTTTCTTTTTGGCCTTTCTTTTTTTTATTTGGGGACAATGCTCTAATAATGATGATAATCACAGTTCTATTTATTTACAACTCATGAGTTACAACTCAAAACTAGAACAAGATATGACTCTATATGAATGCCTCTGGCGGTGTATCGGGATGGGCAATGAATCAAGAGTGACATGTATGAAAAATTATGCATGGTGGATTTGCCACAAATACGATGTCAACTACATGATGATGCAAGGCAATATGACAATGATGATGCATGTCATGATAAACGGAATGGTGGAAAATTGCATGGGAATATATCTCGGAATGGCTATGGAAATGCCATACAGGAAGGTATGGTGGCTGTTTTGAGGGAGATATAAGGATGTTTATGTGTGATAGAGCGTATCGTATCACGGGGTTTGGATGCACCGGCGAAGTTTGCACCAACTCTCAAGGTGAGAAAGGGCAATGCACGGTACCGAAGAGGCTAGCAATGGTGGAAAGGTAAAAGTGCGTATAATCCATGGACTCACATTAGTCATAAAGAACTCATATACTTATTGCAAAAGTTTTATTAGCCCTCGAAGCAAAGTACTACTACGCATGCTCCTAGGGGGGAGGTTGGTAGGAGTTAACCATCGCGCGCCCCCTACCTCCACACAAGGGAAGGCAATCAAAGGAGTACCCCATGCAACAAATTTGTTACACAACTTTTACCATACATGCATGCTGCGGGACTTGCCAACTTCAACACAAGTATTCTTCAAAGTCACAATTACCCAACTAGCATGACTTTAATATCACCACCTCCATATCTCAAAACAATTATCAAGTATCAAATTGGTCATAGCATCCAATTCACTTTCTATGATAGTTTTTATTATACCCAACTTGGATGCCCTTCATTCTGGGACCAATTTTATAACCATAGCAAATACCATGCTCTTCTAAAAGACTCTCAAAATAATATAAGTGAATCATGAGAGATCAACAATTTCTACAAAATCAAGCCATCGTCGTGCTCTAAAAGATATAAGTGAAGCACTAGAGCAAAACTATCTAGCTCAAAAGATATAAGCGAAGCACATAGAGTATTCTAATAAATTCCAAATCAAGTGGGTCTCTCACAAAAGGTGTGTACAGCAAGGATGATTGTGGTAAACTAAAAATCAAAGAGTAATATCATACAACATGCTCCAAGCAAAACACATATCATGTGGTGAATAAAAATGTAGCTCAAAGTAAAGTTACGGATAGACGAAGACGAAAGAGGGGGTGCCTTCTAGGGCATCCCCAAGCATAGGCTTTTGGTTATCCTTGAATATCTTGTGGTGCCATGGGCATCCGCAAGCTTAGGCTCTTTGTCGGAGTAATGGGCCACGGGTAGGCTGACCCGAGGCCCGGAACCTTTCAAGGCATCGCGGCAGGCCGCGCCCCTCAAAGCCGAGTCTCAGATGACGCCTCCCAGATGAGCCGAATCTCAGATGACGACTCCCAGATGAGCCGAGTCGCAGATGACGACTCCCAGATGAGCCGAGTCTCAGATGACGACTCCCAGATGAGCCGAGTCTCAGATGACGACTCCCAGATGAGCCGAGTCTCAGATGATGACTCCCAGATGAGTCGAGTCTCAGATGACGACTCCCAGATGGGCCGACTCATGGCCGGCGACTTTCGGAGGAGCCGGCTATAGAGAGTCGGTCCAAGACTCTACACTCATTGCGATAGGCGCGGTAGGTACGACCACGGCGTGGCCATCACCTCCTGCTTGCGAGGAGCCGGCGTGGCCATAGTGTGCCGTACCGCCGGAGATCTCCGGCATGGCCCGACACTGTAGCCATGCCAGACCTGACCTCAGCCATAGTGCGCGGCGCACTATGGCCACGATGGCCTACCTATATGGCTCAGAGACGGTGGACCCGCCAGTCAGTGAGAGCATAGAAGATGGCGGATACGCCCCGAAGGCGGCCCCGTGGGAGTCGGCTAGCCTCTCCCACGGGTCCCACGCGCCATTAACCAGACAAGATGGGGAGTAACGACAGTGATCGCCCGATAGATGGCGGCACTGTTGCCACGACCCAATGACCAAGCCTGCGTCATCAGAAGCACGGCTACAGTACCGGATTCTCCGGCGGGGCCCGCGAGTCAGCGGGCCCCATCAGTCGGCGGAGAAGACGGCGGCCTATGAGACAGACGGCTGGGACCCGCGCCCAGCCGGATTACCATTGTACCCCCAGGGGGTAGGCCTATCTAAACCCCCCGGGGCACCCATGCAAAGGGTTCGCATCCATTAGCCTTAGACCAGATCATATAGGAAGAAGAAAGCTAGCCTTGCCTCCTTCCACCTCCAGAATACAACTCTAGGAGCAACCTTGTAGTCACTACGCCTTAGTGATCATGCGGAGACCCCGCAGAGCAGCAGTAGGGGTGTTATCTCCCCGGAGAGCCCCGAAGCTGGGTAGGATTCGCCGGCGTGCATGCCTTCGCCTAATCCCGTTTCCTGGCACCGGCGACGTTCTACTCGCTCCCACCATGATAAGCCATCCTTTGGCATATGTCGCACCCAACCCCCAACATTTGGCGCCCACCATGGGGCGAGGTGCACCGTCGTCCGGAGACCTGCTTTGGACGGGAACCCTTTTCCTCCCCCGTGAGCGTAGCCAGCCCGGCACGCCGGATGGCGCTTGCCCTGACGCGCTGCAAAGCATCGACGACGCCTGCGCGGCGAGCTGCCTCGCTGACCTTCTCGGCGAGGTTAGCATCTCCGACGAGCCTGTATCCGATGCGGGCACGGGCGGCCCCGAAAGCCTCCTCACGGGCCTCCTCAACCATCTCCACGTCGCCGGCGAGCCTGCCGTGGACTTGGAATCCATAGGCTCCACCGACCCGATGCTGGTCGACTCCGACGGTGTGTCGCTTGACACGTTCCCCTCCAACGTGGTGATCTACGACGAGCCGCTCCCTCGCGAGGCGAGCGGCGGAAGCGCCATCACGTAAGTGCTCGTCATCAGTCATGGCGAGCACTCCGGTGAAGGAGCTCATGACCCACTCGACGGGGCTCTGCGAGACCTGACGGCGCCCATTCTGGAGGACGCTGACGCCGAGACCCTGGAGGCACGCCGCCTTCAGCTTGTCCAAGGCGCGAAGAAGCTGGCAAGCATGAGACGCTTGTTGGAGGCCTACCAATGTGGGTGGCTCGCCAGTGCCGACTGGGCCTAGCCGCCTAGGCACGGTCCGACAACGCGGTGCGGCCGTCGCCAACCTGTTCGGGGCCGATCGCCCCTTATATGCCACGCCTGCGAAGAACATCCGTGCCGCCCAGGCGGCAGCAGACGAGCTAGACAACTTCGAAGGCGAAGAGCGCCGCCTAATGACCGAGCGAGTCCAGCGACTCCTCAAAGCGGCTGCCGCACAGAACGAAGCCGACTGCCGCACGGAGGCGCCGAAGTGACAAAATGACAACTTACCTCCCCGCCGAGATCAAGGCGCGACGTCTCGGACGCCGACTGGCGGAGTCCGCGGAAGAAAAGAGAAGGATCCGGCTGTCAGCCACAGTCGGACTCGCATCACCATCGAGCGCGACCAAGATGGCCACCCAAGAGCAGTGGAGCGGCATGGCGACTACCTGCCTCCCCCACCACGAAGGGAAAGACGAGTCTCCCCACCGCCTATCGAGCATCCGACTCTCGGCGACCGCCTCGGCCGTCGAGAGGGAGTCGGAGAGAACGACGCTCGCCACCGGATCGACCGACTCCACCGATCCCTGGCGCTGGAAGAAGAAGACGAGCTGGGTCCACCCTGCTTTGGACCCCGCATCCGAGATGAGCCCTTCCCCAAAGGGTTCACGCTCCCCCGAGACACACCCAAGTACACCGGCTCCGTGAAGCCGGAAGATTGGCTAGTTAACTACTCCACAGCCGTCAACATAGCAAATGGCAACAAGCGTGTTGCCGTGAAGTACGTTCCGCTAATGCTCCAGGGCACGGCCCGGACATGGTTGAACAGTTTGAAGCCTCGCAGCATCAACAGTTGGGTCGACTTCACCGAAGCTTTCATCCGCAACTTCACCAGCACGTACAAGCGGCCTCCCAAGCCACGACAACTCTCCTTGTGCGTGCAAGGCCAAGACGAGTCGACACGCGACTACCTCACGCGATGGGGCGAGCTTCGGAACTCCTGCGAGGGCATGCACCAGGTGCATGCTATCGAGTACTTCACCGCCGGGTGCAGAGAAGGCACCCTCCTCAAGCACAGGCTCCTTTGAGACGAGCCCAAGACCCTCGACGAGTTGCTGGTCATTGCAGAAAAATATGCCACAACCGACTCCTCCATGAAGACAGAGATTCAAGTTAGTGTGACTGGCAAAGTGGCCCCTCAGGCTCCCAGAACTCCGGCTGGAGATACCTGTCGGCGACAGCAGTAGAATGATCACAAGCGCAAGGCCCCGCAGCCGACTTCCAGCAGTCGGCAGGTCGCGACAGTCGAAGACCAACAGCCTGAGGGGCAGCCTCCGGCGAAGCGGCAGAAAGGCGGCAAGTCCAACTGGTTGCCGGCCTTCTCTTATGAGCAGACTTTGGATGGTCCCTGCAAGTTCCACAGCGGCGCAAAGCCGTCAAACCATACCACCCGGAAATGCCACTGGCTCACGAGAATCGCCAAGGGAGACGGCCTCCTTCCTCCACCGCCTGCTGGGCCGCCGCCTCCACAGCCGCCCCAGCAGCCAGCGGCCAGGCCAGTCGGTGACGTACAAGATGAATACCCCGAAGAACATGGAGCTTATGTGGTGTTCACCAGTATGGTTGATGATCGACGCAGCAGACGGTTGCAATAGCAAGAAGTAAATGCAGTAGCATCAGATACTCCGGAGTTTATGCATTGGTCCGAGAAGCCTATCAGTTGGAGCCGAGCAGATCACCCAGAGGTGATGCCGAATCCGGGCTCCTACACCTTGGTTCTGAGTGCTACCTTGGCCACTGATAGGCGGGCCGCTCGCGTCTCGCCAGTGTTGATAGACGGAGGCAGCAGCATCAACATCCTATACAAGGATACCATGGAGAAATTAGGAATCAAGCAGAAACAGCTTCAAAGCAGCCGAACTATTTTCCACGGCATTGTGCCTGGCCTTTCCTGCTCCCCAATTGGAAAGATCCAGATAGACGTCCTCTTCAGAGACAAAGATCATTTTCGCTGAGAGCCAGTCTCAAGATGGACCTTGAAATCCCATACCAAGCGTTGCTTGGCCGACCTGCTTTAGCCAAGTTCATGGCGGTCCCCCACTACGCCTACCTCAAGATGAAGATGCTGAGTTCAAAGGGGATTCTGACCGTGGCTGGCGACTACAGGAAGTCATCCACCTGCGCGGCCGAGAGCAGTCGACTTGCCGATTCCCTGGTTATCGCAGCTGAAAGGCGGCTCCTTGACCGGGTTGTGGCGATGGCCGGCAAGCAGCCAGAGATGTCGCCCGACCCCAAGGAGTCGGAAGCTGAGGGTTCGTTCAAGCCGGCTAAAGAAACAAAGAGGATACCTTTGGACCCGGAGCACTCGGAGAGGCATGCTGTCATAGGTGCAAACCTAGACAGCAAATAGGAAGGCGAGCTCGTCGATTTCCTCCTGAGAATCGAGACATCTTTGCATGGTCCCCTAAAGACATGCCAGGTGTACCGACGGAATTCGCCGAGCACAAGTTACACACCCGATCTGATGTGAAGCCCGTCAGGCAGCCCTTGCGCCGCCTGTCAGAAGAGAAAAGAAGAGTCGTTGGAGAAGAGATAGCCCGACTCCTAGCGGCCGGCTTCATTATGGAGGTGTTCTTTCCAGAATGGCTGGTGAAGCCAGTCCTAGTGTTGAAGAAGAACAAGCAGTGGTGGATGTTTATCGATTACACAAGCCTCAACAAAGCTTGCCCCAAAGATCCATTTGCTCTGCCAAGAATTGACCAGGTGATAGACTTCACAGCCGGATGCGAGTTGTTGAGCTTCTTAGATGCATATTCAGGATATCACCAGATCAAGCTGAACCCGACAGACAGACTAAAGACTGCCTTCATCACGCCGTTTGGAGCCTTCTGCTACCTGACTATGACATTCGGCTTAAGGAATGTCGGCGCCACCTTTTAGCGTTGCATGCAAAAATGTCTCCTCAAGCAACTCGGCAGAAATGCCCACGTCTATGTGGATGATGTGGTAGTGAAGACGGAAAAGCGGGGAATATTGTTGGAAGATCTCCAAGAAACCTTTGAGAATCTACGCCGATTCCAGATCAAGCTCAATCCGGAGAAGTGCGTCTTCGGAGTACCAGCTGGCCAGCTCCTTGGTTTCCTGGTCTCTGAACGCGACATAGAGTGCAACCCTGTAAAGATCAAAGCCATCGAGAGGATGGTAGTCCCCCGCCGACTGTTACATGTGCAGAAGTTCACCGGCTGCTTGGCGTCCATCAGCCGATTCATCAGTCGGCTGGGCGAGAAGGCTCTCCCTTTGTACCAACTGATGAAGAAGACCACCTTTTTTGAGTGGAACCACAAGGCGGATGAAGCATTTCTCGAGCTGAAGAAGATGTTGACTACTCCTCCTGTGCTGGCGGCTCTGACTCCCAAAGAGCCTATGCTCCTATACATTGCCGCCACCAGCCGGGTAGTCAGCACAGTTGTTGTAGTCGAGCGCAAGGAGGAAGGCAAGGCGCTCCCTGTCCAGAGACCGGTATATTACCTGAGCGAGGTACTGTCGACCTCCAAGCAGAACTACCCCCACTACCAGAAGATGTGCTACGGCGTGCATTTCACTGCCAAGAAGTTGAAGCCTTACTTTCAAGAACATCCAATCACTGTGGTTTGCACCGCTCCACTGGCCGAGATCATCGGAAGTCGTGATGCTTCAGGCCGAGTAGCCAAGTGGGTCATAGATCTGGCTCCCTACACCATCTACTACCAGCCCCGCACCGCCATCAAGTCACAAGCACTGGCCGACTTCCTTGTCGACTGGGCCGAGACCCAGTACCTGCCGCCAGCACCTGACTCCACCCATTGGCAAATGCATTTCGATGGCTCCAAGATGCGCACCGGCCTGGGAGCCGGCATCGTCCTCACCTCCCCCAAAGGCGACAAGCTCAAGTACGCACTGCAGATCCACTTCACCGCCTCCAACAACGTTGCCGAATACGAGGCGCTCATTCACGGGCTCCGGCTTGCCAAAGAACTCGGCATCCGCCGGATCCTGTGCTATGGAGACTCCGATTTGGTGGTCCAGCAGTCATCTGGCGACTGGGACGCTAAAGACGCAAACATGGCGAGCTACCGCTTCCTGGTGCAGCAACTCAGTGGATATTTCGAGGGGTGTGAATTCTTTCACATTCCAAGAAATGACAATGACCAAGCGGACGCCCTGGCACGAGTCGGCTCCACCCGTCAAGCAATACCATCCGGCGCCGCCTTTCAGTGCCTCCTCAAGCCGTCTATCAAGCCTTCGCCAGAATCAGACTCCATTTTTGTGCCAGCTCCCCCCGAAGAAGTCGGATCTGACTCAAGAGCAACAGCAGACGGCACAAGAATCCTCACAGACGGCTCCAAAAATACCGTAGTCAAAGCCGGCCCGGGGACTTCAGAACCCGGCCCGGGGACTGCGACAGTCAGCCTGGGGACTTCAGAACTCGGCCCGGGGACTTCATCGACCCAGCAAGCGGCCGTGGATCCCAGCCCGCCGCCTCCCAGCCCAGCCACCCTTGTCCAAGTCGCAGTAGTGGCAATCAAAGAAATAGCAGCACCCTCATGGGCCTAGCCCATCCTCAAGTTCCTAGTAAACAGAGAGCTGCCAGCTGATGAAATCCTGGCTCGGCAAGTGCAACACCGAGCAGCAGCTTATACCATAGTCAACAGAGAGCTGGTCAGGCGCAGTGTCACTAGTGTCTACCAACGCTGTGTCGAGGCAGAACAAGGCCAAGCAATTCTCAGAGACATCCATGAAGGCGAGTGTGGCCACCATGCGGCTTCAAGGGCACTCGTCGCCAAAGCCTTCCGACACGGCTTCTTCTGGCCGACTGCCCTGGAAGAGGCCAAGGAATTAGTCCAAAACTGCAAAGGGTTCCAGATGTTCCGTTCCAAGCCGCTCCAGCCGGCTTCAGCGCTCAAGACCATTCCCATCGCCTGGCCCTTTGCGGTTTGGAGCCTGGACATGGTGGGACCATTCAAGACGGCACGAGGCGGCCTAACTCACCTACTTGTCGCAGTGGACAATTTCACCAAGTGGATAGAAGCAAAACCCATCAAGAAATTGAATGGTCCGACTGCAGTAATCTTCATCGCCGACATTACGACTCGGTACGGCATACAACATAGCATCATCACCGACAATGGCACAAATTTTGCCAAAGGAGCCTTGGCCAGTTTCTGCACAACACAGGGCATCCGACTGGACTTAGCGTCCGTCGCCCATCCACAGTCAAATGGCCAGGTAGAGCGAGCAAACAGCCTCATCCTATCCGGCATCAAGCCCCGCCTGGTTGAACCACTGGAGCGCTCGGCCGGCTGTTGGCTTGAGGAGCTGCCAGCCGTCCTCTGGAGTCTGCGCACGACTCCAAACAAGTCAACCGGCTTCACGCCTTTCTTCCTCGTCTACGGTGCTGAAGCCGTCATCCCGACGGACATAGAATTCGACTCCCCGCGAGTCACCATGTACACCGAGGAGGAAGTAGAAGAAGCATGTCAAGACAGCGTCGATCTGCTAGAAGAGGGCCGGCTGTTGGCACTCGGTCGGTCCGGCATCTACCAGCAGAGCCTGCGCCGATACTACAATAGGAAGGTCAAGCCAAGATCTTTCCAAGAGGGCGACCTTGTGCTCCGACTGATCCAGCGGACAGCCGGCCAGCACAAGCTGTCGGCACCTTGGGAACGCCCCTTTATTGTCAGCAAGGTGTTGGGCAATGACTCCTACTACATGATCGATGCTCAGAAGCCCCGAGCTCGCAAGAGAGACGACTCCGACAAAGAGTCGGAGCGACCATGGAATGCAAACCTCCTCCGAAGGTTTTACAGTTGATTCAGTATGTATCACGCTACCCCTTTGTATTAAAGTACCGACACTTCGGCCCCCCGAGACGAGCTCGGGGACTGCCCCTTTTGATTATCCGTATGAGAAGAATTATGCCTTCAAGTATGCTACTTCTTGCTATGCCGCTTGGCGCCGGGTCCGACTAGTCGGCCTGGGGACTCGCCGTCTGGCGCTATGAAATGTTTCCTGAAGTCGGACAAGTAGTGTGCGACGCCTAAGCCGTCTCCTGCCAGAAGCCGCAGCTCGCAGAGCGACTGTTTGGTAGGCAGGAGTAAGGATGAATGGGCGTCCACACGAAAAATGACTAAGGACCCAAAACATCAACATAGCCTAAGCCGGTTTCCAGCCCCCCTTTTTTTACCAGCCGACTCGCGAATATTTGGCTTACTGCTTTCTATCCAACTTGTTAAATAAACTCCAAAGAAAGGCAAGTACTTGCTTTCCCCAAAGTAGCCAGGCATTTGGCCCAGCGGCAGTCTGTAGAGCGGCTTGCCGGCTGGCAAAGCGGCAACTAGGGGAAGGCGGCAAAGGAAAAAAGCCAAAGGAGCAATGAGCAAAGCAAGATAGAACTCGGATTAATATTTACATAAGCATAAGCCCATTGGCCGGATCGTCAGACAGAAGTTTAAAATACACCCCGAGGGTGGAATTGTGCAAATTAACAAGTTCATCAAAGACTTTCTAGAACAGATAAATAAAGCCAGAAGGCAGCCTAAGGAGCAGCAGACGGGTTCGGAGGGTTGGAGGAGACGGCGGTGTCAGGCGCCGAGGGAGTCGGCTGGGCAGTCTCAGCTTGATTGCCGCCAGCGGCAGTTGGCCCGGTCGGACGCGGCTCGTTCCTAGAGGCGCGGTTGAGCTGAGGCTGGTCGCCCGCTCCGCCCTCTGGCACCTCCGTCTCGCCTTCGTCCTCCGCCTCGCCTTATTCCTCGGTGCTGGAGTCAATCACCTCCGCCGAGTCCTCGCCATATTCCGGGTTCATCCCGAACCACTCTGGCGGCACTTCCTCACCGCCTTCAGCCCGCTCGGGGACGAAGACACTGGTGTCCATGTACTCGGCGATGGCCGCCGCACGCTCGAGAAGGGCGCCCTCCACAGCCTCCAGCTCGGCATGGGCCTCTGACTGGAACGCGGCCAGACGGTCCAGGTCCAGCCCTGGATACCACGCCTTGACGAACTCCAAGGCCCGGCGCGCTCCGGCCCGGGCCGAGGAACCCTTCTAGGCCTCAAGACGGCCGGCTGCGACCTCCAACCAGTCGGCAGTTTGGCTGGCAGTGCACAGAGCTGGCATGTCTGGCCACAGGGCGGCAACCGCCTGGGTGCCGGCACGCTGAAGCCAGCGCATCCGCTGGTGGGTCGGACGAAGACGGGCCTCGATGCTCAGAAGCTGCTCATCGACGGTCAAGGGAGCATTGGCGGCAATCACCTCACCGTTTGCCCTTCGCGCCTCACGATCAGCCTCGATGGCCAGAGGGACTGCCTGCGAGTGGCCAGGGAAGAAGTCTGCCAAGACAAAAAAGAAGCAAGTCGAAAAATCAGAAGTCAGCCTGACACATAGTCGGAAATTCAAAGAAAGAAAGCTCACCATCAACGATATCCTCAATCCCGTGGAAGCCGGAGGTCAGCATCGCCTCCTTGTCGGTCCAGGAGGAGCGCTCGCTCTCGAACTCAGCCAGAAGAGCGGCCTCTTTCTTCTCGGCCTCATCCTGCGTCTTCTTGAGCAGCTCCTTCTGCTCGGCCAGCTGCGCAGTAAGCAGATTGTGCTCCATAGCGAGTTTGCTACACTCCTCCCCCTTGATGCGCAAGGCGGTGTTAACTTCACTCAGCTGCCCCTAAAGAGTAGCGTTGGCCCCTGAAGAACGAAAGAAAGAGACAAATAAGTCGTCAGCAAAGAAGGTCGCCGGGAAGATCCGGCCCGACTGCTCAGCAGTCGGCCTGAATCTCGGGGACTACAGCCCGCGGGTGCGCCAGCGCGCCCCCGCGAACAAAGACGAACAGGAAAGGAAACGTCGAAGTCGTCAGCAAAGAAGATCGCCGGGAACATCCGGCCCGACTGCTCAGTAGTTGGCCCGAATCTCGGGGACTACAGCCCGCGGGTGCGCCAGCGCGCTCCCGCGAACAAGAGGGAAAAAACTTACTCCGGCTTTCCTTCAAGTCGGCAGTCCGCTTGCTCAACTCCTCAACATTGCGGTTGAAGGCAGTGGCGCGGAGGTTGTGATACTCTTGCAAACAGAGATTTCAGACAAAATAAGTACTTGGAACTCGCCAGAGGGAGTTCCGAGCCGCCCGCTCAGCAGCTGGCCTGGAACCCGGGGACTACACCCAGTGGGTGCGTTGGCGCGCCCCCACATAGAAAAACAAGAATAAAAAAGAAGAAGGAAACGTACTCGGACGGCTGTCCGCGCTGCCAGATGCGCCCTGGTGCAAGTTTGAAGGGCGTCGCCTTCAGCGCGCAGCTTCGCCTGAACGTCCAGAAGCGCTTGATTCAGCGGCCCAGTGCCGCCTCCGCGCAACCACCCGATGGGCGCGACACTTGTTGCCTCAGCGTCTAGGGTTGCCGAGCTAGCGGCGCCGGTCTCCCGAGGTCGCGGCGCTGAGGTCGCCCTCTCAAGACGGCGGCGCACCGGCGAGGCGACTTGGAGAAGCAGCCTCGCCTCGAACTCGTCCACGGTCGGTGGCTCCGGCAGAACCGCCAGATGTTTTCCGTGCGGTCTCCCAGACGGCGGTGGAGGCGGCGGTGGCGGCACGAGAGTGTCCGACATGGAGGCCTCGCCGCTCTCCTTCTCCACGACGGGGTTCTCGGTGCCGGCCTCTCCGATCTGTCTCGTGAACTCTGGAGGCGGCGGTGCAGAGGACAGTGGGGGGACGAGCATCGCGGATCGGCGACGCGCGGCCTCCTCGGCTCGCCATCTCGTCGCAAGGGCGGCTTCGGCATCCTCCAGCTTCTTCTGGGCGGAGGTGGCTGCCTTCTCGGCCTCCGCCTTCTCCAGATGGTCGGCCTCCTCCTCATCGCGCTTCTCCCGCGCGTTTCGCTCCGTCGCCTCCCGGAGGTCGGCGGCGGGTTCGGCCCGCCGAGTATTGGCGGACGTCTCTGCCGACCCCATGATGGAGGGGATGGCGACTCTCTCAAGGGAAAGGGGGGCCTGAAGAAGAATGGGAGGAGTATAAAAGAAGACTCGGACAAGATTCACTGAAGGAAAACAAAAAAGCATAAAAACTGACGCAGAGACTAGCGGTGGCCTGCTCACTTCCCTACGGAAGCGGTTGGCCTTCGCGGCCGCCTCCTCCCGTTTGGTCGCGGCGGCCGCCCCCTTGAACTTCTTCAACTTGCCGCCGGGCGCACTCGGCCCGGCGTGACGCCTCTTCGCGCCGCCTTGGCCAGCCAGGCCGGCGGAGGAGCCTGCGCCCGAGGGGCCGACCCTTAGCGGATGGCGCGGGGCGACTTCCCCTTCGGCGTCGTCATCGGGCCAGTCGGCGAAAGTGGCCGAGAGCCTGAGGCCGCTTCCCGCTCCTCCTCCTCTGCCTTCGGCGTCGGCTTCCATCGCCGCCGCCCCCAAGTCGGGGTCGTCGACGTCGCTCTCCGCACGATCGGGGACAAACTCACCGGGGCTGTCTCGTGGCGCTGGCCGCAGGCTGCATGAGGGGGTTCTAGCTCAGAAGAAACCAACGAGAATCAGAAACCGGATTCGGCCGCAAAGAAGACAAAGCAATAAGGAGATGCGACTTACCACTGGTGGGGGGTTGTCGTGCGAGTACGGCTCCTTGCCAAACTGCCAGTCCTTCCCGAACTCGCAGTTCACGATATGGTTCACCATGTTTGCCACCTCCGCGCGGGGCATCTCCTTGGTGCTCATCCGACTTGGGTCTCGGAGGCCGCTCATCTGACAGATCAGGTGAGGCCGGCCTTGGAGCGGGAGAACTCGGCGCGCCACGAAGGCGGCCAGCAATTCGGCCCCGACGAGGCCCTCCGACTGCATCAAGACTCGGAGTCGCACTACGGCGGCGGCTCCGGCGGGAGTCAGCGTCTTGACCCAATGAGACCAGCTGGGGAGCCTCCCAGCTGGGGGGGCGGCTTCGTAAGCCGGCAGATTAACCCAGTCGCCGTCGGAGGCGAGGTTCTTCACGTAGAAGTACGAGTGCTGCCACATCCTCACCGACTTGATCAGCGAGATGGAAGGGAAGGGGTTGTCGGCCGTCGAGCGCCGCATCACGATGTAGGCACCGCACTGAGCCAGCACGCCGCCGACGTGCGTGCTGAGCTTAGAAGAGAAGAATTCTCCCCATAGCTCGATGGTGGGGAGAACGCCGAGGAAACCTTCGCACAGAGTGGCGAAGGCGGAGAGCAGCACCACCGTATTCGGGGTGAGGTGGTGCGGTTGGAGGCCGTGAAACTCCAAGAAGGAGAGGAAGAAGCCGCTCGCTGGCAGCCCCAGGCCGCGCATGAGGTGCGAGCGGAAGATGACCCGCTCGCCCTCCTCCGGCGCTGGCGATATCTCCTTCGCTGCGTGGTGCGGGCTCGCACGAGGTGTGCGCCGGGGAGGCGGCGCGTCTTGCGGAGGAATTCAATGAGGTCGTCGTCGACCTCCGAGCCGTCCCACGCGCCGGAACGCACGGCCGGAGCCGCGGCGACGGAGGAGGATCTCATCGCTGGCTGGTGCAGCATAGTTCTGCTCGCCGGCGGCAAGAAGGAGAGAGGAAGCAAGAGGAAGCGGGGGTCGGGGGAGATGGGCGCGCGTGCTATGCCGCTCCACTCCCCCCCTACTTATAGCCTTGGAGGCTGAGAAGCCGAGGGGGCGGGCATGGGATTAACTGCGCCCAGAGCCCCACGGCGCCCCATGATTTACCCCATGAAGTTACTGCACGCAGTAACGGCGTAAGAAGCCTAACCATTCGCGCGGCCGCAGCGGATCCGTTCGCGTGCCGAGGCGCGGTAGTGGCGGGCCCCGGCTGACAGCCCGTCCCGTCGCGCGCGTGGGCCGGCAGACTGTCCCTGCCGCGTGGCGCCACGCGATAGGGCCGCGGTGGGCGGCAGCAGGGAAGCGTATCAGGCACGCCGCCTGGTCTCCCACCATGACTTTCGAGCTCTCCACAGAGTAGGATGGCCCTCTACGAATCCGACTACGGATAGTCGGCCCAGAGGAAGACGGTAAACGAAGCCCAGATTCCACCACCGGAAGAATGAAACTATTGAGGCCCCCCAGCGAGTCACT